>NC_139939.1:12490095-12842595 GCF_963454915.1 Gymnoscopelus microlampas
GCAGGAACAGTGACAGCTGACGTCCATGTTGCCGACGAACACACACAGCGGCGCGTAGGAGCGGCTGTGGGGAACTACATAGAAACAAAAAGACTCGCCGCCATCCCTCCTCTCTGGCCTCCTCCTCGCTCTCCATGGGACCTCGCACGCCTTTCTAAAAAGGTCAGAAACAGTGGTGTAAAGTAACTAAGTACATTGACTCAAGTACCGTACCTTATTAAGTACAATTTTGAGTTACTTTTACTTTACCAGAGTATTTCCAATTGTCTATACTTTTACGTTTACTCCACTGCATCTCAGAGGCAAATATTGTGCTTTTACTCCACTACAAGTATTTGAAAACTTTAGTTGCTAGTTACTTTGCAGATATAAGTTATTACGTTATAAAACACACATTAACCACTTCAGCCCTATTTTATACCTAGGCTATTTGAAAATAGCCGATCTACAAGCTCACAACGCGTCGCATCGCGACGCGTTGTGAGCTTGTAGATCTGCTATTTTCAAACGTTTTAGTACTTTTACTTTGGTACCTTAAGTACCTTTTGATACCAATACTTTTGTACTTTCACTCAAGTACATTTTTAATTCCCGAACTTTTACTTGTAACACAGTACTTTTACATTGCAGCATTGAAACTTTTACCTAAGTAAAACATTTGAGTGCCTTTTCCACCACTGGTCAGAACTGCCAAAACGAAACGTCGGACGGCTTCCCTCTCCCAAATGGATATCGGAAAGGCGTCCCAGGCGGGGGCGGGACCCGTTCGACAGGCGGGAGGAGCTTCTTCGTCCTCGCTGGCGGTGTGCACGGCCGGCTCCTTCCTCTATTGGCTGGCCCTGCTGTCTGTCATGCGGCTGCCGACGGTGACGGCGGACTGCTGGCTCATCGAGGGGGAGAAGGGCTTTGTGTGGCTGGCCATCTGCAGCATGAACCAGCCTCCGTACGAAGCCATCCCCGCTCATATTAACAGGTAACGCTGAGAGAATGTCCCGGTTTGTTTGCCTCGTATATCCTTTATCCCATATGGTTTGGATGAAATTTGTATCGTGACCTGAAACCTGAAAATGTATTTCTTTTTCTGATTAAAGGAGTAGTTCACCGAAAAAATGACTTATTTTCTATCAATTGCACACCCCATAAAGCCTTGAATTCATGGATGCTTTTTTGTTTTTGTTGCATTCCTAAGCTAATAATTTGATTCCCGTCTCCTACCGGCTAATGTATCAGGTAGGAGAGACAAAATAGACTCTTTGTGTCTCCTACCAGAAATACACCCGGTCATCAAATTATTGGCTTAGGAATGCCACACAAACTAAAAATAAATCCATGAATTCAAGGCTTCATGGGGTGTGCAATTGATGGAAAATAAGTCATTTTTTGGGTGAACTACTCCTTTAAAGAGCTGGAGAGACACAATGAATACTATCAGAATACAGAGCAAGGCAAGGGCTCTAGGGAGTGCGGTGCCCGCCGTCGAGTGGCTCAGTTATACAGTTGTCCAGAACCGCCGATCCAAACATAGAGTTCAAAACAATAGAGAGGGCACCGGAAATCCCCGCCCATCCACTTGTATGGAGTTGCTCACCCAGCACATATTCCCTTTTCACCCTTTCTTCCGGGTTGGGAAATGTGATGGGCGGGGCCTATGTGACGCGTTTTGCGTCACCTCCGTGAGCAAGCCCTGTGCGCAAGCCTGCGCGCAAGCTGGTGAGTCGAGGCCATTGGTCGAAACCGTTTTCGCTCGTTCATGTGTCTGGCCCCAACTGCACTGCTCCCTCTCGGTTCTGGGGGCCTAGATCCAACCATTATGCCCATATAAGGACATTCCAATATATGGGCATATACTGTACTGATGACATCAGGGATCTCCATATATGGGCATATACTGTACTGATGACATCAGGGATCTCCATATATGGGCATAAAAGGGACGAGGACTGACATATACAGAGATCTCCATATTTGGGCATCAGATGGACACATGCAGACAGACGGGTACAACGGGTACTCTGACCAAGCCCCGACACTATGACTCAGACATATTGGTGGGATTGGCGGTGCGACGTAGGCACGCGGCCCAAACTCTAGATGTGAGGGGCCGCACAGCGGCCCGAACCTCTAGTACAGTAAAATCTGCTGTGTGTAAAATAGGATTTTACTGTGTATATAGTAAAATGTGTGTTATTACTGAAAGATCAAGGTCAGCCCTCACAGACCTCATATGTCCAAAACATGTTCTCTACAAATGAAAAAAAAAAGGTAGCAGATCAACAAGCTGCGACGCGTCGCTTCGCACTGCGTTTTGAGCTTAGAGATCTGCTACTTTTGGATACTTCTGCATGACGCTGTAGTATGATCATAGTATGATGGTAGGATGATGTAGTAGGCCGTTGATTTACGAAAAAAACACAAAAGGTTAAAATATGGACGAAATGGTATTGCGTATGTATCAGCATGCTGTGTGTGTGTGTGTGTGTGTGTGTGTGTGTGTGTGTGTGTGTGTGTCTGTGTGTGTGTGTGTGTGCGTGCGCGTGTGTGTGTGTGTGTGTGTGTGTGTGTGTGTGTTTGTGTGTGTGTCGTGGTCCACAGCACCATAGTGGATCTGAGGCTGAACGAGAACAAGATCCGGTCGGTTCACTACTCGTCTCTGAGTCGCTTCGGGAACCTCACGTACCTGAACCTCACCAAGAACGACATCAGCTACGTGGAGGATGGAGCCTTCTCCGCTCAGTTCAACCTGCAGGCGAGTGATGGCACGCATACTAGTGTCTGTTCAACACTCTCTCTCACTCCCAGTGGCGTAAAGTAGCTAAGTACATTTACTCAAGTACTGTCTTTAAGTGCAATTTTGAGGTACTTTTACTTTACTGGAGTATTTCCAATTGTCTATACTTTTACTTTTACTCCACTACACCTCGGAGGCAAATATTGTACTTTTACCCCACTACAATTATTTGAAACCTTTAGCTATTAGTTACTTTGCAGATATACATTATTACATTATAAAACATACATTAACCACTTTAGCCCTATTTTATACCTAGGCTATTTGAAAATAGACGATCTACAAGCTCACAACGTGTCGTTGTGAGCTTGCCGATCTGCTCATTTCAGCGAAAGCTTTGCTCGCAATACGGATGCTGGGGTTTAAGTGGTTAACATGCAGGTCAGCGATGGCATGCACAAACACACATACACGTGTGCACACACACACTCAGCCTTCTCCTTGTCCGCAGTAAGTATGCATGCAATGCACACACTCACACCTGCAGCCTTTCACTGCACAATTCACTATGCAAGTCAGTGATGACTCACACACACACACACACACACACACACACACACACACACACACACACACACACACACACACACACACACACACACACACACACACACACAAAGCCCTCTGCACAATTCAACGTTTGCAGGTCACTGTTATATTATAGCCTTTAATACCAGGAAAAAGACAGAATTGGATGAGAATCCATGACGTATTAGCTGCGGGTAGTCTTGTATCACAATATCGATATTAAATGGACATCGTTGCTGTCGAGGCAGACAACACGAGTGTAGCACAAATGTACATGCATCTATTTTAAATTGTTTTTTTATAACAATAATATATTAATGATAATAACATCTCAAATTTATATAGCAATTTTCTAAGTGCTCAAAGACGCTTTACACTTAAGAAAAGGCTAAGAGTACAGAAGAAAATCAATAAAAAACAGTGGAATGGTGGACCAGGGTGGTGTGCAGTTAGCTGGGGAAAGCCATATTGAAGAGGTGGGTATTGAGAGCGTTTTTTGAAGGTTCGAAGGGTGGCATTCCACAGGATTGGGGCAGCAAAGGCAAAAGCCCTATCGCCACAGGTAAAATAATAATTTAAAAATAACTGTTTCCACCCGACAGCAACGATATACCCATACACACAGGCACGAGAGAAAGGCCAGTCTCCGCTCAACTTAAGCCCGATTTATGCTTGGGTGCGTGCCGGTGTGTTTGTCATCGCAGAACTAGTCTAAGTCAGGCTTTAGCCTGCGGACACGCTCAGGCAAAACACTACTCCCCCCCCCCCCCCCCTGGACGTAGCTATAATGACGTAGCTATAATGAGCTGGCAGTGTCTCACACACCCTGTCCCAACCACAGGGGGCAGTGTCTCACACACCCTGTCCCAACCACAGGGGGGCAGTGTCTCACACACCCTGTCCCAACCACAGGGGGGCAGTGTCTCACACACCCTGTCCCAACCACAGGGGGGAGGAGCACACGTCTGAGTCACTGAAGCCCTGCCACAGAGCTTTGGAAGCCGTATATCGTCTCTGTCACACGGAAAACTTGTATCTCCATATTTATTTATTTTTTTTTGGGGGTGGGGGGGGGGCTAATGCTACTACTTCGTCGTACAAGGTTTTCACACAAAAGTAGCGAAAATAAAAGAGCATTGTGAGCTATTTTTGCTATTTTTGTAACACAAATCAATTAAAAATAAGCTTGTGGGTAGTGGGTTTTATAAATACCAATGAAAAGTATTAACCAAGAGCCTGTGACTAAATTATAACTACACTGGGATCCATTGGAACACAGATTCTTCATTATATATCTTTTTTCAATTTCCTGAATAGTTGTAGGAATAGTAACTAATAGTTTTGGATGTACAAGGTTTCCACCTGACAGCAACAATATGTGAGACCCAGTATATCGTCTCTGTCGGGTGGAAACCTCATACGTCCAAAACTGTTACTTTTCACGATTCAAATTCAAAAGTAGCAAAAGTCGCTTTGCTCCGCATTTCGAGCTTGTAGATCTGCTACTTTTGATGCCTTAATTTGTGTGACGCTGTAGTATGATCAAGTAGGGCATTAATTTACGGAAAAAAACACAAATAAGTTAGAATATGGGAGATAAGAGGTTTCTGCCCGACAGCAACGAGACACTACTTACTGTACAGTAGCAGACAGTGTCTCTGTTCTAGGCCTCTACTCTCTCTCTCTCTCTCTCTCTCTCTCTCTCTCTGCTCGTAGGCGGGTTGATGATGACTGGCGCTGGCCAGCTCGTGCCGACGGCGGGGGATTTGGGATAATCCCCCCCCTCTTGTGTCTCTGGTGTCTCCCCCAGGTCCTCCAGATGGGTTTTAACAAGCTCCGGAACGTGACGGAGGGCATGCTGCGAGGCCTGGGCAAGCTGCAGTATCTCTACCTGCAGGCCAACCTCATCGAGACGGTGACGCCAAACACCTTCTGGGAGTGTCCCAACATAGAGAACATAGACCTCTCCATGAACCGGTGTGTGTGCGTGTGCGTGTGCGTGTGCGTGTGCGTGTGTGTGTGTATTACTATACTTGTGAGGACCGAATGTCCCCACAAGTATAGTAAAATATGATAAATAGATGTTGTGAGGACCAAATTGCTGGCCCTCACAAGAGAAATGCTTGTTTTACGGTTAAAAAAAGATTTTCTGAGACAGGTTTACGATTCGGAAAACATTCAGGTTGGGGTTAGGCTTAGGATTTAGATGTTATGTTTACTGGTTGGAGATGAGAGTTATATATTTACACTTAGTTGCACGCTGGTGTCGTGCACCAAAATTCTTTTTGATCTACAAGCTCACAACGCATCGCAACGCGATGAGAGAGAGAGAGAAATGTAGTGGAATTATTTCTCTTTGAAATGTAGTGGAGTGATAGATAGCCTGGAATTTAGACAGACTCTTCTTCTTAGCCTGGGAGTCTTCCTCAATATAGTTACAATATATCTAGAGGGCGGACTGCCCCGCCCCCAGCTGTTCATTTCAATGAAAGTTGATCACTGGTATTTGAAGCAGCCCGAATAACGCTCTACTTCCACATTTGGGAGGTTCCTTACTGGTACTTCCTTATTGTCCACACCTTGGTAACAATCCTCACCATGCTGAGCGGACACCGTGTCTCTCTCTCTGTTCCACCCTATAGGATCCAGGTGCTGGACGGCAGTCTGTTCTCGGGCCTCAGCAAGCTGACCACATGCGAGCTGTACACCAACCCCTTCAACTGCTCCTGTGAGCTGCTGGGCTTCCTCCGCTGGCTCTCCATCTTCCCCAACCGCACCAACGAGCGGATGGTGAGTGTTGTACCAGTGCTTCTCAAACGTTTTCCCGTCAAGGACCCCAAATGTATTATGTACTTTTGGCGAGGACCCCCCACCTGAAAATATTTTGTGGCTTTGAATGCTATCAATGCATTGAATGGGACATTATCACGTTTTATCAGAGCATTGAATGGGCGAGTAGGCGACATACTGACCTACCCGCCTATTTGTTAGACCATTCATTGGGCGTAATCAGGAGATACTGACCTATGCGGAAGCAGAGCAGTCCCCACAACATGATTTACCATTCTGTGCCTATCGGTATATAACTCGGACGGCGCTGAGTAGGCTCAAGTGAACGTCACAATGTTCGGCACGGCAACTCGCTCGCTTTAGCTCGCTCGGTGGTCCCTCTCTATACTTCGCCCATTCAATGGTCTGATAAAACATGATGATGTCCCATTCAATGCATTGATAGCATCCGAATGGGGTGAGAAGAGAAAGTATTTCAAACATTTTTGATATTTTTCAATTTACTTAAAAAATAACGGATGTACAAGCTCGCAGCGCGGCACGAAGAACCACCATGTTATACAACAACATTTTATTTTATGAAGTTGATTGTTGAATCCAACAGTGTGTAAAATAAACACGTTTTTTTATTCTCTGTCCTGTTACCCCCAAGCACCAGAGGGCTAACTTAACTCTCTCTCCTCTCACCGTCCTGTCTCTCCAAGAACTCCCTAAACTATTTTTTTCGGTAGAATTTAATCTCTACAAACCAATAGTCAACAGCAGACCGGGCTTTTTTATACATTACAGGTGGTTTGAGGCCCTTTATCTCCCCCTGACAAAGGAGTAACACCTCAGGCTATACTCAGATAAAAGTTTTTTTTAGGCTAATGTGTCACAACAGTGTGGGTACGGAGCAAATCGTCTCTGTCGGGTGGAAACCTCAATATGTCCAAAACTGTAACTCTTCAGGATTCAAATTCAAAAGCATCAAAAGTAGCAGATCTACAAGCTCAAAACGCGACGCGTTACGAGCTTGTATATCTGCTACTTTTGATGCTTTTGTGTGACGCAGTAGTAGGATCAAGTTGAGCAGTACCTCAACCAGTGGTCCGGGGACCACCAGTGGTCCTTGAGGGGGTTCCAGGGGGTCCCCAGCCAAATTAATAGTTAGGAACCAAATTGACCCATATTCCATTTGTACTCTCTCAGAGAAAAATGAACACTAATGATGATGATACTGTGGGACCCCCAAGAAATGAAAATGGTTGAGTCCCCGGCATATCTTTTCAAATGGGTCTGTGGGCTATAATATGTGTGAATTTGGGGGTCCTTCACGCGAAAAAGGTTGAAAATCACTGAAGTAGGACATTCATTTACGAAGGTTAGAATGGAGATAAGAGGTTTCTGCCCGACAGCAACAAAATGGTATCCAATACTAAGATAACGGCACCCATACAATCATAAAATGACACGTCAGTATTTGACAGTCCAATATGTTTCATCCTAATTTCATCCTAAAATCCCAACCGGTGTAATCGTTATCTCTGCGTTATGTTGAATGGCTTTAGACGGACCCAGGACTCTCTTTGGAGACAATCTCCATTTATTCTGACAGAACGACACAAAACACACGTCTCCAAGTTAATCTGGCTCTCTAATGCATGGACTCCTTTCTAAACAAACCCTGTATAAGTCATTTGTAACTCCAATTCTTATTGTGTTATAGAGAAGATAACAAAAGACTCCCACCTCGTTCCAATACGGAAACACACAAGGAAGAGGTGGAGGTGTGGCAGGATATTTATACAGGGAACAGAAGCAGAAGACTTACAGATGTGCCATTTCAAAACTTCAAATGTCCTGCCATCGCCAAGACAGTAAATTTTCAGGGGATTCCCAGGGCAATAAGAGGGACAAAGAAGGGCATTTAAAATGGTGAATTATTTTGATGATCACTGCTTTTATGATGCTAATTAATTTGAGCAACTGGTCAAGGACCTCTTCAAATCACCTTTCGCCTCATAATGAGTCTGACACCTTCTTCAACACACATTCTTTTGTTCTCATGTATATGGATGTCTGTTGAAGGGAAAAACGGGGGTGTGTAGTGACAACTTCTTTTCAGGGGCAAAACAGTGAATTTTTAAGGGCAGAACAGGGAGGAAAAAATGCATTTTCAGGCCACTTTCAGGGAAAGAACAGTAACGTGTGAAGTTTTGAAGTGGCACATCTGTAAAGGAGCTGTGACCACTAATGCATTGTACTATTATACATAATGGAGAATGGTGTCAGGTAGAAGCACGTATTTGTATATCATCTTGTGTCATTATATAACACTTATAATTAACACTGTTGCGCTAAACAGGTGTGCGACTCGCCCGCCGGCTTCTCCGGCTACAGCCTGCTGAGCCAGAACCCGCGCATCCCGGCGCACCGCAACGCGCTGCACATGCTCAGCGTCGTGTGCACCGACGACGGCAGCAGCGTCACGCCGTACTTCGTGATCCAGCCGAGCGGAGACTACACCACGCCGCCGCCGGACTTCGCCTCGCCGTGCGGCCTGGACGACTGCCCGTCCGGAGCCGGAGGACCCGAGGACCCCGTCAGCCTGAGTCCCATCTTCACCGACACCAACCCGGCCATGAAGCTCAAACAGGTGCTTTTTGATTGATCTGTTGATTGATTGAATGGCTTTATGAGACAGAAATGTCAACGGCAATATGTGTTGCATCGAGATGCGTTGTGAGCAGGGCCAGGAATTTCAGGGAGGCCACAAAGGCCATGGTCGTCGTTTGCCCCTCAGTTTGGCCTTGTGCTCCTCAAAACAATAGGCTCTATGACATTCACAGGTGTTACCAATGATACTGATGAAGGCTCTGTTCCATTTAGTGTAGCACAGTGGTTCTCAGATATTTCGATTCCCTCGACCCCCATAACTCTGAGAGTGTACAAATGGAACCAAATGGACCCTTACGGGTCCATTTGGTTCCATTTGTACACTCTCAGAGTTACACACTCGTAAGGGGCCATTTGGAAACCCCTTAACCCTGCAAGGCCCAGATTCTTTTCAAGTTGTGATGATTCCTGGCTCTGTGGGGGGTATTTATATGCAAATATCCTGGCCAATGGCATTGTAAGACTAAACAATAGGACCCAATGAGGATTTAGAGGTGAAAAAAATAAAAAATAACAGAAAAGAAAAATGATTTAAACTCATTTCTTTATAAAACATACATGTGATCGTGTGATCACACTGGGCCTTATAAGGAACCATGAGGGTCACTGGACCCACATTTTAGGGCCACTTGGTGTAGCAGAGTGTTTCCAGTGAGCCAACATGCACAATATCAGCACCCTGACTCTGTTTGACCAGAATGGAACAGAGCCTTCATTAGTATCATTGGTAACACCTGTGAATGTCTTCACAATATGGCTGCAGTGCATAGAGCCTATTGCATGCCCTGAGGCCACAGGGGCCTTAATGCCCCAGCTGACTGTATGACTTTCTCCTGTGTCTGTTTCTTGTCAATATGTAGACACCAGTGTCTCTGTCTTGTCATGTAGACACCAGTGTCTTTTGTTGACATTCTGAATTCTTAACTACCCTGAGTCCCCATCTTTAAACCAATCCAATGACTTTGATTGGTGCAGGCTGAGTATGGATCAGAATGTAAATACCATCATTTATGTATTTCACTGCAGATAGTCAGTTAATGAAAAATTATCCTTAACCCTTAAATTCATTTGATTCTTTCAATGGACTAAAATCATGTTTTATTTGATGGCCTTCCTGCCTTCAAAAAATGTACAACACCTTAAGCCAAGTGGCCTTAACCAGGCCTGGAAAGTCCAGGCCTGGTTGTGAGCTTGAAGTTTTGGAAATGTTTGGAAACGTTCTGTATAAAATGACCATGCCCAAAATAAGGGATTGATTATTATTGATGATGATGTTAATGATTTTTTTTATCATTAGCGCCTTTCATACATAAAATGCAACTCAAGGGTTTTACACAAAAAAAAATAAAGATCATAAAAACAAGTACATCAAAATAAGAAGAACATATTTTATAAAAAAGGAACGGTAAAAACGAATACAATTTGCATAAAACAAAAATATACTCAGTATAAGAGCAAGGGAACACAAACAAAAGCTATCAAATGAATCATCGAGATAAGCGAGGCAAAAATAAATATGTCTTAAGATCTGCTGATTCAGCCATTCGGGGAATCACTGGCAGAGAGATTCAAACTAAAAGCTGCCTCTTAGTACTTACAGACGGGACTGTTAAACGTTCCAGCTGTAAGTTATTAATCAATTATTTAATCAGATGACCGATTATTGATACTTTTTTATACTCATTTAACCCATTGAGACCTGGAACTGTGTCATTTTTAGATTTGAGCTAAAAAGCATTATTTTACACTTTAGGCTATTCAAAAATAGCAGATCTACAAGCTCATAGCGCGGCACCGAGTGCCGCGCTACGAGCTTGTAGATCTGCTATTTTTGAAAAATCGTGAAAATGTGTGCAAATCTTTGAATATATATATTTTTAAAGCAAACATTTGTAACTCAAATCTTTGCTTTTGGGGGTTCCTGGAACAAAATATTTTGATGGGGGTCCGCGGCCAAATACATATCATTTTGGGGGTCCTTGACATGAAAAAGATTGAGCACCACTGATACAGAAACATACGTTTTTCCGAAAATTGTTGGGATTTAGGAGACATGTAGAATCGTCTTCAGGTCTCAATGGGTTAAACGTTCCAACTGTAAGTTATTAATCAATTATTTAATGAAATGATTGATTATCGCTACTTTTTTTATACTCATTTAAATGGTTGCACCCCCTTACAGGTGTTGCACTCGAGCGCTGTGATCACGGTGCAGATCCCGCACCCGTACCGCAAGATGTACATCCTGGTCCTCTACAACAACAGCTTCTTCACCGACATCCAGAACCTGAAGAGCCAGAGGGAGGACATCGAGCTGAAGAACCTCAAGCCACACACCGACTACACGTATGCAACCTATTTCTTTGTTTGTTTGTTGATTAAAAAAAGTACTGTGATCAAAACCAATTCAGTACAGGGAATTCAAATCACTATAATCAGTGGTGTAAAGTAACTAAGTACATTTACTCAAGTACTGTACTTAAGTACAATTTTGAGGTACTTTTACTTTACTGGAGCATTTCCAATTTTCAGTACTTTTACTGCTACTCCACTACATCTCAGAGGCAAAGATTTTACTCTTACTCAACTACAATTGTTTTGATACTTTTGGTGCTCTAAGTACATTTTGATGCCAATACTTTTACTCAAGTACATTTTGAATGACGGACTTTTACTTGTGACAGAGTATTTCTACATTGCAGTATTGATACTATTACTTAAGTAAAACATTTTAGTACTTTTTCCACCACTGCCTTTTACTGAGAAGGCAGACTGTCCAAATGACTTCTTTACGCATTGAACCAATCAATGCAATTACCTCGTGTATAGTTGCTCTACTAGAGCTCTGAAGTCTAACAACCCGAAAGTTGTCCAGAAAACAGAGGTGAAACACTTTTATAAACATTTAACCAGTTCTTTTTTTTTTTTTGGTATTGATTTTTAAATAAAGAAAAAGAAAATTCCACCTAGGCCCTAGATGTGTTTACAAAGGTAATTTAGTCATCCGTGGATATAACGAAAATCCTGTTCACATTTCCATGTCTATCCAATTAACCCATTGAGACCTGAAGCCGATTCTACACGTCTCCTAAATCCCAACAGTTTTCTGAAAAATGTATGTTTCTATATCAGTGGTGCTCAATCTTTTTCATGTCAAGGACCCCCAAAATGATATGTATTTGGCCGCGGACCCCCATCAAAATATTTTGTTCCAGGGACCCCCAGAAGCAAAGATTTGAGTTAAAAATGTTCGCTTTAAAAATATATATATTCAAAGATTTGCCCACATTTTCACGATTTTTCAAAAATAGCAGATCTACAAGCTCATAGCGCGGCACTCGGTGCCGCGCTATGAGCTTGTAGATCTGCTATTTTTGAATAGCCCAAAGTGTAAAATAATGCTTTTTAGCTCAAATCTAAAAATGACACGGTTCCAGGTCTTAATGGGTTAAAAGGACACCGACCTCTCAGAAGGATACGAGAGATGTCAGTGGGGAGGTAGTTTCTCCAGGAAATTGTGTTGTTGCCTTTAAATGCATGCACATAATATCTCGTGAGGGAGAACCTTACAAATCTATTTGTACCAAAAACAATTTCGGGCTAGTAATAGGCAGTGATGGAAAAAGTACTCACATTTTTTACTTCAGTAAAATGATCAATACTGCTTATATTAGCTTATATTGTAAAAAATGTCCAAATGAATCCCTTTCTTCTCATTATAGAACAGGATCTATAATCTCATCAGTTTCTGCTCCCTGGATTTCTTATTGGCTGTTTGTATTATGGATGTTAAACAGGTACTGCGTGGCGTCCATCCGCAACTCGCTGCGCTTCAACCACACCTGCCTGACCATCTCCACGGGGCGGCGGCTGGACCCCGAGAGGCAGCCCAGCGAGTCGTCGGCCACGCACTACATCATGACCATCCTGGGCTGCCTCTTCGGCATGCTCCTCTTCCTCGGCCTGGTGGTCCACTGCCTGAGGAAGAAGAGGATGATGGAGGAGAAGGTATACAGAAAGCATTATTCAGCCTGCTCTGTTGTATAAATAGGCTCTATGCACAGCAGCCATATTGGACAGAAATTGGGCCCCTTCCTTGCCTCCTTCACAGGTGTTACCAATGCCACTAATGAAGGCTCTGTTCCATTTAGTGTAGCACAGTGGTTCTCAAACTTTTTAATTTCAAGGACCCCCATAACTCTGAGAGTGTACAAATGGAACCAAATGGACCCTCCCGGGTCCATTTGGTTCCATTTGTACACTCTCAGAGTTACACCCTCTCAAGGAAACATGAGGGTCCCTGGACCACACTTTGAGACCCACTAGTATTTCTAGTGAACCAACATGCACAATATCAGCACCCTGACTCTGTTTGACCCGAATGGAACAGAGCCTTCATTAGTATCATTGGTAACACCTGTGAAGGAAATCAGAAGAGGCCCAATTTCTCTCCAAAATGGCTGCTGTGCATAGAGCCTATTGTCTAACAAAAACAAAATGTTCAGTTTTTCCCGTATTGCCTCCAAGGATTATCGGACTTCCCACACCAGCACTTTCTGATCTGAACAATAAAGCCATCACACGTTTAGCGCTCACAATAGCAAATGGCACTGATCATCCCTTACATCGTCACTGCAGACTCGTGCCATCTGGACGAAGATACAGAACTTTTGAAATTGGGAAAAAAGTTTGTTTTAAAGTTTTGTCCCTTCAGCCATTAACTCTTTGACTGCCAGAGTAATACTGTAGTGTAGTGTGCCACTGCTGCCAGCGAAAACGAGAGATTTTACTGTACCTTTGAAAAATCTGGGAATATTCGCCATGACCGCCGTCCTCACGGAGATCGGCTCATTGCACGCACAGGGTTCCTTGTAGTATAGGAAAAAGAAATGTGTCCGCTCGTGGTGATCCATTGCACAGCTGTGGTCATTTGAATGAGGCTTGTTTTTTTGCCGTCAAGAGAAGAGGAACGGAGGTTTAACCAATTCCCCACAGAAAATAAACAGGAACAGGACAAGCTTTTCTTTCTTAAATGACGTAAATTCCGGGTCTTTCGTCATCAGGCAGTGAAAGCATCATTCATAGGGTGGAAAACCACTGAAACCACAAAACTGGTCAGAACTCGTCAGTGGCAGGCTGCGCCTTGGCAGGATCTGACGAGGGAACTCGTCAGTGGCAGGCAAAGAGTTAACCCATTGATACCTGGAACGCATCTGTGTCACTTTAGATTTCATTGGCTATTCAAAAATAGCAGATATACAAGCTCATAGCGCGGCACCGAGTGCCGCGCTATGAGCTTGTAGATCTGCTATTTTTGAAAAATCGTGAAAATTATGTTTTTATATTTTTTCCCGAAAAATTGTTAGGATTTTGATTTTTTTTTTACGCGGCCTCAGGTCTTAATGGGTTAAACAGACTGCCTCGCTGACAGGATACTTTTAGGGTTTACTGGGGACTTCATGTATTGTCTTAGTGTAATGTGGCTATGTGCTATATGGACATGTGTTTTTTTTTATTGGAACAGACTGTGAAGATGAATATCCCTGAGGGGACAATAAAGATGATGATGATTATTGTTATTATTATCATTCTTAAGGAGAGGAAGATGAGCCGCATACAGCGCACGCTCATCGAGCTCAAGTACGGCGGCGCCGAGATGGAAGGCGGAGGAGGAGGCGGTGGAGGTGGAGGAGGAGGTGGCGGCGGCGTCTCCTCCTCCCAGAAGCAGATGCTGTCGGGCGGAGGAGGGGAGAGCCTCTCCCGGATGCCCTACCTGCCCCAGGGCGGCGAGATCGACCCGTACAAGCTGCAGGAGGTGATCGAGACGCCGGCGCACAAGGCGGCCAAGCTCAACTACATGGAGGTCAGGGGCTCCGGCGGAGCGGGGGAGAGGGAGAGGGAGAGGGAGAGAGAGCGGGAGAGGGAGAGAGAGATGTCGCCCCATCAGGACAACCCTCAGGGCTCCGTGGCGGAGATCTCCACCATCGCCAAAGAGGTGATTTTAGGATTTAGGAATGTTGATTCAGCCATGCATTATTTAGGCCAGCGGCGGGGGGGGGGGGGGGGTCCATTTGGTTACATGTGTGCACTCTCTACGGAGTCATGGGGGTCCGTAGCCTAATGCGTAGTAAACTAGGGGTCCTTGGAATGAAAGCCTTTTGAGAATCACTGATTTAGGAAAATGCTGGATTGATTATTTACCTGGTAACATATAGTTCCAAATGTACAGAAAGATTTTTTTTTAAAGGAGACACACCATGAATTAAAAAAAATAATTGATATTTAATATCATATGGTGTATGTCCCTCAAACCATTTTCAAAAGGTTTGAGCCTAAATCAACACTCAGATATACTCATCCCAAGTCAATTCTCTCAGGCTTATAAAGCACTTTCAGCTGCAATACCAAAACGTCCTGTTGGGCAGAGGGGTGCTACTGAGCAATTCTGTCTGTCAAAATACATGGGCAGACAGTTTCGTGATGTAAGCAAACATGCCATTCTGAGATGGCCTGTTCAGACACGCCCATTCTGAAAATCTCTGAAATGAGAATGAATGACTGAATGTTAAAAAATATATTTTTTTTGGGGTACAAGAGACACTGGGGAGCCCAAAAAAAAAAAAAAAAAAAAAAAAAAAAAAGTGAAATTCATGGTGTGTCTCCTTTAAAGACCATGTTGTTAATTAAGTAGATCATTTTTACCAGGCCTCCTAGTTTCTACTCTGCTTATCCCGATCTGGATGAAAACATCTGATAAATGCCCTAAATCAGTGGTTCCCAACCTTTTCTGGACCAGGGCCCACTTGAAATTGTCAAAAGTGTTCAGAGCCCACCAATCCCACCACTTAACCTCAGCAGATGGGTGGGCTGTGTGCTTTTTCAGAGCAAGTTTATTTCAACGATTAATGTTCTGGCTTGAATCAATGGAACTAAAACGTTTCTATCGCTATCACAATGAAAACTCATCTTCAATGTTTTAACCCATTAAGACCTGGAACTGTGTCATTTTTAAATTTGAGCTAAAAAGCATTATTTTACACTTTGGGCTATTCAAAAATAGCAGATCTACAAGCTCATAGCGCGGCACCGAGTGCCGCGCTACGAGCTTGTAGATCTGCTATTTTTGAAAAATCGTGAAAATGTGTGCAAATCTTTGAATATATATATTTTTAAAGCGAACATTTTTTACTCAAATCTTTGCTTCTGGGGGGTCTCTGGAACAACATATTTTGATGGGGGTCGGCAACCAAATACATATAATTGTGGGGGTCCTTGACATGAAAAAGTTTGAGCACCACTGATATAGAAACATAGGTTTTTCAGAATACTGTTGGGATTTAGGAGACATGTAGAACCGGCTTCAGGTCTCAATGGGTTAAAGAATGAATACCATTTGTTTATATATTCATGTTATACTATCATTCAAATCTTAGTGTTTTCAAATTATTTGGGGGCCCACTTGCGATATCTTCACGGCCCGCCAAGCAGGACCCCCAGTCCACAGGTTGGGAATGACGCCGGCCTAAATTGTAAACGATGCATTTCCAGGTGGACAAGGTCAACCAGATCATCAACAACTGCATCGACGCGCTCAAGTCCGAGTCCACGTCCTTCCAGCAGGGGATGAAGTCCCCGTCGTCGGCGGGCAGCGGCGGCGGCGGCGGCGGGGGGGGCGCCGTGTCCACCGCCGAGCCCCAGCTGGTCCTCCTGTCCGAGCAGGGCGAGAGAGAGAGGGGCGAGAGGGGTGAGAGGGGCGAGCGGGGCGAGCGAGGCGGCGGGAGCGAGTTCCTCTCCCCGGTGTACAAGGGCGGGAGGGGCGGGCGGGGGGAGGAGAGGGGGCGGAGCTACCACCACCACTCGCTGCAGCGCCACCACAGCATGGAGGCCCCGCCCACCTCCAAGCGGCCCAGCACCTCCTCCTCGCCCGGCTCCGCCCGCACCCCGCGCTCCTTCCGCTCCGACGGCGGCTACCGCTCCTCCGAGAGCCGCTACATCGAGAGGACCTCACCCGGAGAGCGAGGTGCGTAAATATACGCGCCCCTTCTTCTCACCTCTCGCCCCGCTTTCTCTTTCCATTGATTGATTGATTGATTGAATAATTTATGAATGATTGTCTAATTAAAAGCATAATATTTGCCTCTGAGATGTAGTGGAGTAGAAGTAAAAGTACTGAAAATTGGTACTCCAGTAAAGTAAAAGTACAGTACTTGAGTAAATGTACTTAGTTAGTTTACACCACTGCTTGTTTCCTATACATTCAATAGGCTCTATGCACAGCAGCCATATTGGAAAGAAATTGGGCCTCGTCTTACTTCCTTCACAGGTGTTACCAATGATACTAATGAAGGCTCTGTTCCATTCTGGTCAGGGTGCTGATATCGTGCATGATGTCTCACTAAAACACTCCATTTTGGTTCCCAAATGGCCCCTTATGGTGGGTGTGTAACTCTGAGAGTGTACAAATGGAACCAAATGGACCCGTAAGGGTCCATTTGGTTCCATTTGTACACTCTCAGAGTTATGGGGGTCCTTGAAAATAAGACAACCACTATGCCACACTAAATGGAACAGAGCCTTAATTAGTATCATTGGTAACACCTGTGAAGGAAGGGGCCCAATTCATTCCCAATATGGCTGCTGTGCAGCCTGTGCATAGAGCCTATTCATCAACATACAACATTAACACAATGATACATGTCATCAATAAATAAAAACACTATTACAGCATGTATACAAAAGAGATGGGAACATGCATGCTAGCGACTGGCCAAGATGTCTTTACTATGCAGACACATCTTGGTCACACCGTTCCCCATGTTTTGTTTGGGTTTTCTTCGACCAAAAATGACTTTCACTGATTACCTGGCATCCTAAAGTTCCAGAACGTTATTTAGATAGCGTGTTGTTCAGACAGATGGTTCATCGTTTACCTGGGTGGCCTATTTTCTCTAGACACCACACAGTTCTCTATGCACTCCATTTGTTGTGATCATTTACCTTGTTTAGTAGGGGTGTCACGATTCACTTACCTCACGATTCGATTCAAAATCGATTCCTAGGGTGCCGATTCGATTAAAATTGCGATTCTGCGATTAATTGATATTCGATTCGATTCTGCGATTTATTGCGATTTTTTAGGGTGCCGATTCGATTAAAATTGCGATTCTGCGATTAATTGATATTCGATTCTGCGATTTATTGCGATTTTCTACCCCAAATCACTTTGCATTAATTATACTAGAACATTTTCATATAATATAAACCATGAAAAGTTGAATCATACACTTCAATGCAGCCAGATCATGTCAGGCAGTCTTTCTGACATTGATTTCAGACAAATTGCCAGTGAAAAAGGTACTACCTTATAACAAAAAAAAGAAAAACTTTTTTTTTTTTTTTTTTTTTTCAAAAAATCGATTTTAATATTTTGAATCGATTTTTAAAATCGTGGCATTAAGAATCGCGATTTATTCATGAATCGATTTTTTTTGACAGGCCTATTGTTTAGTGTAAGTCGCTGTGTGGATAAATGCCTAACTCGTGAATTGTATATTGAGGAGGTGGAGGAGGGGGAGGAGGAGGAGAGTGGGGAGGAGGAGGAGGAGGAGGGGACGCCATCCACACCGTCACCCCGGCGGCCGCCATCCTGCGGGCCGAGGCCCAGAGGATCCGCCAGTACAACGAGCACCGCCACTCCTACCCCGGCTCCCAGCAGCACCTGCAGGACCTGCAGCACCACCCCCAGGTACAGTAAAGGTCATTTTAGGTGGGGTCCGGGGACCCCCAGGGGTCCTTGAGGGAGTTTCGGGGGGTCCCCAGCTAAATGATCGATAGTTAGGGACCAAATTGGCCCTTATGGGTCTGTAACTCTGAGAGTGTACAAAATGGAACCAAATGGACCCTAAAGGGTCCATTTGGTTCCATTTTGTAAAGGGTCCATTTGGTTCCATTTTGTACACTCTCAGAGTTAAATTAACATTGACTTTACAATATAAATTGGGGTCCCAGACATAGAAATGCCATTACATGGGGGTCCGTATAGCATAATGCATGTCAAACAGGGGGTCCTTGAAATCAAAATGGTTGAAAATCAGTGCTAGAGCCGTACAAATCTTCTTTTATGGGGGTCCCTGGCATATCTTTTCAAATGGGGGTCCGCAGGCTAATAAGTGTCAACGTGGGGGTCCTTGACATGAAGACGTTTTAGAACCGGTGGTTTAGACTGATGCTAAGCTCTTGGTTTACTCATGATCCTATGGTTCACTGAGGCCTTCATATCCTGTCCTATATTGTGATTCCTATCAGAGCAATGGTCACCTTGGCCATTGTGTTGAACACTGCTGTAGCGCCCCCTATGTGTTCAATGTAGCTTTTTTTTTTATCTGACTATTTTCGTGGCAGACCCCTGAACACTACAGTGTTAGAGAGAGAGAGAGAGAGAGAGAGAGAGAGAGAGAGAGAGAGAGAGAGAGAGAGAGAGAGACACTGAACATAGCACAGAGATGTGTGCAGCTGCTGTCCATGGTTCTGAAGTAACTGTAGCTGCTGTCCATGGTTCTGAAGTAACTGTAGCTGCTGTCCATGGTTCTGAAGTAACTGTAGTTGCTGTCCATGGTCCTGAAGAAACTGTAGCTGCTGTCCATGGTCCTGAAGAAACTGTAGCTGCTGTCTATAACTGTCACTGCCACTGCTGTCTTGTGGTTCTGATAAGTCGCTGTGGTTAAGAGCGTCTGCTAGATGCCTAGAACTGTAAATTGTACTGTGCCCCCCCCCCCCCCCTACCCACCCTCCAGGTCCTGCAGGATCTCCACCACCACCCGGGCAGCGGGGGAGGAGGAGGAGGAGGCCGTAACAAGCCCACCGTGCTGGACCCGCTCACCCTCAGCAGGCAGGCCAAGCAGCGGGAGCTGGCCTACTCGCAGCTGTCGCCCCACTACCCGCTGTCCCCGCAGTACCACAACCTCAGCTACTGCTCCAGCCCCGAGGAGGACGAGGAGGAGGACGAGGGCCTCCTCTGCACGCCCACGCTGGGCCTGTGGGAGCGCTTCAAGCTGCACCGCAAGCGCCACCGGCAGGCCGCCATGATGGAGGAGGAGGGCTACGTGGCGGCGGGACACGCGCTCCGGCGGAAGGTGCAGTTCGCCAAGGACGAGGACCTGCACGACATCCTGGACTACTGGAAGGGCGTCTCTGCCCAGCAGAAGGCCTGAGCCGGCCTCCTCTCTCTCCGACCGCGCACGCACACACACACACACACGGACGCGCACACACACAGACACACACACACACACACACACACACACACACACACACACACACACACTTCGGGAGATTTGAAAAACACACACACGTACAGTACACACACGTGCGAGCACACACACACACACACGTGCATACACATGATATTGCATAATATACTTGCCACATATGACAAAAGACATATGTAAATAGGCACACACACGCGCACACACACACACACACACGCACACGCACACACACACACACACACACACACACACACACACACACACACACACACACACACGCGCACGCACACACACGCACACGCTAGCACACACTTTACACAAACCAAGCCTTTGCTTCTGGGAACATGGACCAAACTAATGATGATATAAACTACATTGAACAACGACATTCAGATAACTTATAAAGACTGATTTACTTTTTTGTAATGTAATGGAAATTATAACTCTGACTTATGTAGCCGTTTGTACTAAGAGTAGGTTTTGAATGAAGAACAAGAAACAACACACAAACACACACACGCACACACGCAGGCACGCACGCACACACACAAACACACACACACACACTAAAGGACAGGAACCCATAAACATTGCCGGGCAGCCCATCCTGAAGAGACTTTCAATGCCCCGCCAGCCTTTTAACGTGCGTTCAGTGAGACAGTCAAACTAAAACTGACTACAGTGCATTTACCTCGCCAAATAGCGTGTTTTCCCCAACGGCTATGGATTGATTGAGACTTCTTTTTTTTGCTCGCCAGAGACGATCCGATTGTTGGAAGGGGAACTTGTTCTTTTTCTTTGTGCATTACACTCACGCAATATTACCATGTGCCCAGACAGTTATGAGATTTCCGTCGAGAATTATCAGATTCAGACGGATTAGCAGAAACGTGTGAAACGGATTACCGTGGAGGGAATTGCAGGATTGGGTGTCCAAGACGTCACTAACAATCGACTGTGCTGAGAATGATAGTATGGTAATCGGTGCTTCTCAAAGTGGGGTCCAGGGACCTCCCAGGGGTTCCTTGAGGGGGGGTATCCTTAACCCTCGCAGGTCAGTAACTCTGAGAGTGTACAAATGCAACCAAACGGACCCGTCCCATTTGCACACTCTCAGGAGTTGTTACGAGAAGCGCCGAGTAAGTTGTCCTCGCCTAGGGGGGGAGCGAGCGTTCAAAATGTGCCAAATCAACCCACGGAGGTAGTAGAATCTTACTGTGTACCGACTTCTCTCCGACTCTTTTTTATATGGAATTTAAAGGAAACAAACTAAAAAAAAATAATCTTAGAATGATATATGTTGTTATTACTATTCCAATTATTATCATTATTACTACTGTTCTTCTTATTCTTATTCTTATGATCCTCATCTTTACTACTCTCTATTATTTGAATATGGCATGTGGCTCTGTGACCGTGTGACCGTGTTTTAGACTGTTGTGGACCTTCTCGGTCCGTACGGAGGAAACGCACCCTCCCACACCGCCGCCCACATGTGAAGATGGACTCCGAGAGCTTTCGGTTCTCCACCTTTTTTTTGTTTTGTTTAGTTTTCTCCCTTTACTGAGAGGAATGTGCTCCCCTGCACCGTGAGTGTCGAAGAGACATCTGCCTTTTCTCTCGGTACTATGAACCCTAGCGTTGCTATACCTTCCTACCACCCTACACCACGCTGGGAACACTGTACAGAAAGCTAGGAGAAGAAGTTCTATATTTGGAACACAGAGGTGACTCCTATTTTTTTTCTTTCTTTTTTCCCCTCCTTCCCTCAACTTGTACGACACGGTTTTGAAACCTTCGAGACTTTTCAGAACAAAAAAAAAAAAGAGAACAAAAAAAAAACAGAATCCCATGTTAGTTACCTTCTTCTGGCACTTAACAGTGGTAAGTTTTTTGATTTTTAAATTGAACAAAAAAAGAAATCCAAAATCTTCAATGAATGTCTTTGACTCCCACAGAGGGAGGGGAACACACACCTGCACTGTTCGAAGAACAAGGAAAAAAATCGACTCTTTAATAGGTGAAAAGGTAACGCTTCTGGCTTCCTTCCCGATACACTGTAGCCCCCCCCCCCCCCCCCCCTCCCCCCCATTGCCCCGGTTTTTACGACTTCCTTTCGAACTTTTTTGTTTTTCTTTGTCTCTTGGTTCCACTGTGGTGTCACTGTGCCGGGCGAACTCTTTCTCAATCACGTACGGTAGGTGGGTATAGGCCTACTTCAGAAGATTTTAAAAAGTACCGCTATTTTACAGATCTCCAAGTCGCCATATCAGTTCATTTTGCCAAACAGATGACAATTTGCACAAAAAACAACCACCGCCACTGAACTCACTGCTCTTATCCTCCAATCATTTCTAAGACCAAAGTACTGTGGTAGCGGATTCACCCCTGTAACCCCCCCCCCGCCCCTCCCCCTCCCATGAAAAAGAAAACAATGGGGGGGAAAAAAGAAACAAGCCCCCTCTCCTCTGGGTATTGAAACAACTTCATCCAGTAATTATACGGTAATTACTCTAGCACATAATACTGTACCCACGTACTGCACACACACACACACACACACACACACACACACACACACACACACAGACACAGACACTCACACGCACGCACGCACGCACGCACGCACGCACGCACGCACACACACACACACACACACACACACACACACACACACACACACACACACACACACACACACACACACACACACACAGATGAATGTATAATTTGCATAATAAAACTGTTGACCAGCTGTACTTTTCTTTTTTTTTCTGAACCTACCAGCAGTTTTGGGCCACGACGCCTCCATGTGAGTCCAGGAAATGACTCATTCCTCACAGTATAATCCTGAGGAGGGCAAAACTAAAATGGAACCAAATACGTGGTGGAACCAAATATTTGGTTCCCTGTGTGCTCTCTTCAGAGTTAACTTAACTTAGGCTACTGTGCTGGTTTCTGACCACTTCCCCTTCCAGAATCTCAATCATGACAAGAACTATTGGCTCTCTATACAAACAAACAAAGACTGATACCCTGTTATTTTACATCCAATTGGCTCTATGCACAGCAGCCATATTGGAGAAACTTTGGGCTCCTTCCGTATTTCCTTCACAGGTGTTACCAATGGTACTAATGAAGGCTCCGTTCCATTTAGTGTAGCATAGTGGTTCTCACAACTCAATTTCAAGGACCTCCATAACTCTGAGAGTGTACAAATGGAACCAAATGGAAGGGGCCGTTCTGAACCCCTCAAGGAACCCTGAGAGTGTTTCCAGTGAGCCAACATGCACAATATCAGCACCCTGACTCTGTTTGACCAGAATTGAACAGAGCCTTCATTAGTATCATTGGTAACACCTGTGATGGAAGTAAATGTATTTCCAAAATGGCTGCTGTGCAAAGTGTGCATAGAGCCTATTAAATCGAACGAAGACAAAATAATGCTAAACAGCCAGAGGCATTTTGCATTAAAGAAATCATTACAAATGTAATCAAAATGGATCCGCGAGCGTCCATTACATTTCTCCGATTTACCAATGGATAAACGTAACACTGTAGATTTTACTGTGTGATTAATATTTGGATCCCACGGGGTTTGAACTGACGGGTTCCTGTCAGTCAGACGTGCAATGGAGAGGAAGTGTGATTAGCGTAAACCCACAAAGAAATACATACATGTACTGTATATATCAATGTCTGCGCTATTTCTGCTAACCAGACATGCGAGAGGGGAGGCTTCCAACGGGACTAAATTGCCACTGTTTATTTTGTACAGACACGCAAAAGGACCTCATCTTGTCACAGACAGGAATGACGATGGTATCAAGGCCAATTTCAATCCAATCCTCTTTGCTGTGAAAAAAAAGAATAAGAGAGAGAAAGAAATAGCTTCTCATATCCCCATCTATGGAAAAGTAATCTCCGATGACAAGTGCTTGCACCGATCGAATTGCCTCTACTTCGCTCGGTTGAAATGGAAAACGGAAAAGACTTCCGGGGGACAACGACGGACGAAACGACACAGCTGGGTATTCTATGAAAAGTTTGTTGCTGAAACAAACTGCCGTATAAAACATGCGCCCCCCCCCCCCCCCCCCCACCACACACACACAAACAAAAGAGTCAAAATGTCATTAAACCCAGTTAAAGCCATATTCCAAGGGTTAGCGAAACCACTGCGGTTATTTTGTAGCACTGCGAACGCACATTCATTTTTGTTAACCAGGCTCACCCACCCCGGTAGCTATTATCACACTAAGATCACACACAGAGACGAAACCTCCTCCTGTCTTTTTTTACACAACACCATGTTTGTAATCCCGACCTCTTGTTTTTTTCCCCGAGAAGGGAGAGCGCGACGCCAGGCTCCAGCTCTTGCGTTTCACATCCCCTGACTGTGGCTTTAACTAAACAACAGCCTTAAAACATTAGATGTTCTTTTATCTTTTTTAACTCCAGCCGCTGAGCTTTGAAAATGTTCTTTTATTTTTTTGGGGGGGCAGGGCATCTCCCCCGCTCGCTTCTAGTTTCTTTACTTTTATTCCCCGCCCAAACTTTCCTTTGCTTTTATCTTTTTTTTAACTCGAGCATTGAGCTTTGAAATAAAGGGGAAAAAAAATGTTCCCCCCCGCTTCTGTTTTTTTTTTAAATATACTTTCATTCCCTCCCTGAACTGTCTGCTGTCTGCGTTTTTTTCTAATTGCTTGGTTCTAAAGCCTCAAACGAGTATTCTTTGAATAAGAATAATATCAATGTAGCAATGTATTCAAAAGAAAACGACTGGGTTTTGTTTTTACAATGCTGTTATTTTGTATTTATTTATTTATTTATTTATATATTTACTTATCTATGTTTCATCTTCTGCTCATGAACAATAATGGCCTGTCATTATCAAGTATGTCTGCGAGCGAGCAGCCTTGCTGGTTTCCCTCAAAAATAATGTAGTCAGTCAGTAATGAGACACCGACCGCCATCTCATTACCGAGTGACTTTATTTTAGAAGTGAGCAGTCGTACAGTAGAAACTCCCAGTGCCACTGTGACTCCGAAACAGCGTAGGATTGGAACCAATTTTTGGTTCCATTCGTACGCTGTTGGGAGTTAAATTGACACTGAGAGTTTGACTGTGCGGTGAACCTGACGCTCTGAAGCGCGGCGAGGGGAATCTGTGTGTGTGTGTGTGTCTTTTCTTTTGGAGGAGGCAGCCGTGAAGCGAAAAAGCAGCAACTACTACAGGAGCCTGACACAACACACGGGGGACCCAAAAAAATGGAACATGTTGCTGAGGGGGGAGAACAGAATCGTGTTGAGCCTGAATTACGCTCCGTCACGCGGCGGTGCCGCACGCCAGAAAATAGCCGACCTATACACCCTTCTGAAACGCAAGCTGAAACCTCAGCACCACAGCCCCCAATCACAGAATGCCGTTTTTTTACGGTGTGTAGTTTGTTTGACTTGAATTGGAGTGCTAGCTCATTGAAAGAAACCTACAAGCGAAATGGCTGCCAAGTGGGGTGCTTCTGTCCTATTGGTTGGTGGCGGTTGAAGCCGTCGGGACGCTCCGCCCCGTTTCTCCCATAGAATGGAAGTGAACGGGGAAGCTGCCTCTCTGAAGCACATGTCTGAGTCCGGGCCTAGGCAGGCTATTTTCGGTGCGCGACGCCGTCATGTGACAAAATACAAAGGCTAATTTATCGTCTCTGTTGGGTGGAAACCTTGAATGTCCAAAACTGTTAGGATTCAAATTCAAAAAGAGCAAAAGTAGCAGATCTACAAGCTCGAAATGCGTCGCTTTGCGCCGCGTTTCCTGCTTGTAGATCTGCTACTTTTGATACTTTTGTGTGATGCTGTAGTGTGATCAAGTAGGGCGTTAATTGAAGAAAGAACACAAAAAGTTAGAATATGGAGATAAGAGGTTTCTACCGGACAGCGACATTATGCTTTGGGCGGCAAGTGTCGACTGGCAGTACTGTCTGCGACTCACCGACAAGACAGCGTTGCCTGTAACATAAACAAGGAAGTCGATGTACAGTAGTCTTGTGCATCTCACCGACCAATCAGAGTGCACAACATTTCATGAAGCGATCTGCTAGTGGTGGAAAAGGTAAAAAAAAAAAAAAAAAAAAGTATCAATGCTGCAATGGAGAAATACTCTGTTACAAGTAAAAGTCCGGAATTCAAAATTGACTTAAGTAAAAGTACAAAAGTATTGGTATCAAAATATACTTCAAATGTATAAAAATGTTATGAAAAATAGCAGATCTACGCGACGCATTGTGAGCTTGTGGATCGGCTATTTTCAAATGGCCGAAATATATATAGGGCTGAAGTGGTTAATGTGTGTTTTGTCAAATAATTGTAGTGGAGTAACAATATTTGCCTCTGAGATGTAGTGGAGTAGAAGTAAAAGTACTGAAAATTGGAAATACTCAAGTAAAGTAAAAATACCTCAAAATTGTACTTAAGTATACAGTACTTGAGTAAATGTACTTAGTTACTTTACACCACTGGCATCTGCAACGCCTTAATTGTTCCGAAGGTCCAATAGTTTTGGCCTTTTTGACGTCACTTTCATCGTGCACGTTGGTCGACACTTTGTGGCTCATAGAATAAATTGGCCTTGAATCTGGCTTTATACTCTTCTGCTGAATGACTGAGAAGAGAGAGAGAGAGAGAGACAGAGAGAGAGAGAGAGAGAGAAAGAGAGGCTTTGTTACAGTATTTGCTTTCTTTTCTTTTCTCTTCCTGTTGGAAATAAAAATGAGCACAATAAACAAGCTTTTCTCCTGCCTGTCTCCTTTTCTGGAGAAAACCCACTCATCGTTTATCCATCTCACATCAATCTGACATTCAAGGATACACACACACACACACACACACACACACACACACACACACACACACACACACACACACACACAAACAAAACAGCTAAAACTATTAATGCACAAAAAAGAATGACAAACTATTAATATTAAAAAACAACTGAAACTAAACTGAAATCAAACACCAAACTGAAAAACTAAATAAAAAGTGAAACTAATTAATATTTCAAAACTATAATAACTCTGTTATTATGAACCCAAATCTACCTTTGATCCCGGCTAAGACTCAAGCTGCACTCCATCAACGTCAAACCCAAATTATAAGATATTTTTAACAATCTAATACATTAGCAACATTAATCACATACGCTGATGGGATTTCTGGCCCACCTGACAGCATGGGACACAGTGTCCAAATTAAGGGAACCTCATTTCTCAAAACTCATGGGGTGAGGGGTGTTCTGGGTGGCATAGAGCAGTGGTTCTCAAACAATTCAATGTGAAGGACAGCCAAATTCATGTGTATTTGGCCACGGATCCCCATGTGAAAGAGACCCCAATAAGAGAAGATTTATTATCATTCAAAATATTTCATTTTTTGTATTTAAAATAATAGCAGATGAGCAAGCTGTTCGGGGGGGAGGGGGGGGGGGGGCTTGAAGCCACTCAAGGACCATTGAGGGTCCCTGGACATCCACTTTGATGACCACTGGCATAGAGGTCACACACTCATGGTGCTTCCTTTGGTGCTTCGCTGTCATCTATGGTGCTTCCTATGGTGCCTCCCTGTCATTTATGGTGCTTCCTATGGTGCTCCCCATGCTTCCCTGTCTTCTA
Source organism: Gymnoscopelus microlampas (assembly GCF_963454915.1). NCBI lineage: Eukaryota > Metazoa > Chordata > Actinopteri > Myctophiformes > Myctophidae > Gymnoscopelus > Gymnoscopelus microlampas. The sequence goes on from NC_139939.1 coordinate 12,517,790, forward strand.
TGGTGCTTCCTATGGTCCTTCCCTGTCTTCTATGGTACGCAATACGCATGCATAGCGGCCCGAACCTCTACACCGGCTTCGAATGCTATCAATGCATTGAATGGGAGATTATAATCACGTTTTATCAGACCATTGAATTGGCGAGTAGGTGACATACTGACCTACCCGCGATGTATTGACCTACTCGGAGGCAGAGCAGTCCCCACAACATGATTTACGAATCCGTCGCAACGTTCGGGGCGGCAACTCGTTCGCTTTAGCTCGCTCGGTGGTCCCTCACGTGGCTCCAGTTCGCTTCAGACTGCGCGTCTCCGTCATGGTCCCAAACCAAAACCGAAACTGAACTTTTGTCATCTCTGTCGGTAGGTCAGTATGTCTTGATAACACCCAATGAATGGTCTGATAAATCATATGTCGCTTACTTCACCCATTCAATGGTCTGATAAAACGTGATAATCTCCCATTCAATGCATTGATAGCATCCGAATGGGGTGACCTCTAGTATACAATGTAATCAGGTATTACTATGTGCACAGGCATACAGGTTTTGTGGGACAGTACAATTGGCAGCAAAATGCAATTAGTTTCATTAACTGCCTGGGTAGGGAAACTGATACCGCAATAGCACACAATTATGGATTTGTGATCATTTTGATAGCATTTCTGCCCACTATAATTGCACTGGGCAAAAGCAAGCGTCGGAAAACAGATTCACAAGCTTCACACGATCTCGAGCACCAAGTGTCTGTCACGCAAACTATATCCCATGAGATATAATTGGATTTGCCCTTGCCTATTATTGAATATCATTTTACAAAATGAAATCATATTCATTTCTACGGGACATTATTAGCAAAAGACTTGGATAATGATCAGAGAATCATTCAACAGTAATTTGTAAAATTATCTCTTTTGGCGGCAGGATAATGATGAACATGAAAATAGCTGAAATAGTCGGGTGGAAACCTCATACGTCCAAAACTGTTACTTTTCAGGATTCAAATTCAAAAGCATCAAAAGTAGCAGATCTACAAGCTCGAAACGCGTCGCTTCGCGCCGCGTTTCGAGCTTGTAGATCTGCCACTTTTGATGCTTTTGTGTGACGCTGTAGTATGATCAAGTAGGGCGTTAATTGACGTAAAAACACAAAACCTTAGAATATGGAGATAAGAGGTTTCTGCCCGACAGCAAAGACATACAGAACCCAAAGCAACCTTCAAGTCGTCTATTCTCCCAGTGATATCTTGTGATGGGTAACAACAGACCAGAGAACGTGAGGCACATGTAAGATGATCATTACAAAGTTCACTTTGTGATCTACAGGCTCATAGCGCGTCACTTTATGCCGCACTATGAGCCTGTAGATCCGCTATTTTTCAAAAATCTTGAACTTAAGTGAAAGGAATACTTATTTTTTTTAAGCGAACATTTCTAACACAAATCTTTGCTTCTGGGGGTCCCTGGTTCAACATATTTTCAGATGGGGGTCCGCGACCAAATATATATCAATTTGGGGTCCTTGACATGAAAACGTTTGAGAACCACTGATCTAAGGGCCGCATATGGTTAACATACCATTGATTAGTAACATGCTGTACTTACGGAGGTGTAGCATTTCATGCTTCAAACAAAAGACTGCACACAAAGCCTGTGCCTTTCCTTAGTTAAGACAACATTTAAGAGCAAAAGATCAATCATTTTCCTAAAAGGAGTTCCATATAAGATTTTGTATTTATTTATATGAACAACAAGCAACATATTGTTTTTAAAAAACTCAATATCCTTTAACTGACGCATTAAATATGAATGTTCTTTACCCAAGTTTTTAATGAACTAATACTCCTTGCATGCCTGTCGTTAATTAAGCTATGGCATTCGACACACACAGGCATTTCTCATCCACACCTGTACAATGTGATTACACACACAGTTCTATTTGAGAACACATGTATGTATGCCACACGCAAATCTTTATGTTGTTACATTTGAGAGTGATATAATTAGTGTTACAATGTGTAACAATGGATCGGTCCCCCTTTGGAGAGATACAGATGCGAGTTCTGTGGAGAATGTACTCTGTGAACCCTCTTGCTGCTTTTCACACATGCGCGCGCGCGCGCAGCCGCGCACGCACGCATGCAGGCAGGCACGCACGCACGCACGCACGCACACACACACACACACACACACACACACACACACACACAGCTATGTGAGGAAATGTAGAGCAACACAATACCGCCTCATCAAAGTTGGTATGATGACTTTATACATTGTCAGATATAGTCCTTATATTATCATCACTTTACCCGAATAAATCTCTCTCTCTCTCTCTCTCTCTCTCTCTCTCTCTCTCTCTCTCTCTCTCTATATATATATATATATATATATATATATATATATATATATGAACACACATACACACACACAATGTATATTGTTTTTTCCGCATGACAGCAGCACAAATATTGCAATAACAACGTGTGGTTGTCACCAAATCCCAAAAGGCACGTCTGGACTTGTGTCTCACCACAGCACTGCAGTGCACTGCGGTCTGGGAGCCAGTGGCCTCCACACTGTGACTGTCCAAGTGTGAGACCATGCATCAGCGCTGTGTGTGACGGGGGCCTGGTGCCCTGCCATGATTACTCCCATCAGGTTGTGCTGTGAGCCAAGGGGCCCGCGGTTCAACTTTGCTGAAAATTGAGCTGTCAACCTCTCAATAACATAATGTACCTGATGCTTTAAGTCCTGGAGGCTCGGCTCGCACCGAACACAACATGTGGTCTTTATACAAAGAAATGCCCTGTGGTTGTACATGCTTTCTACACACATCAGGCAGCCTGACAGACAGTCAGAATACCGCTGGCCAGTGGTGGAAAGTAATAAATACCTTTACTCAAGTACTGTACTTAAAGGAGAATTTTGGACTAAGGTTTTCTTACCTTTTCTATGATGTTATAATATCTTAGGATGAATGGTACAGTAGAAATATGGGTCGCAGCACAATTTACGGTACACTAATTTGACATAATAAGCCGTTATTACAAATAATGTGTTTCTTATTAGCAATAATGTTTTTGTATTAGAAAGAAAAAAACGTTGTTATACCCTTATTTTCCACTATTATCCCTTAATTATGTTCTAATTAGAAATTGAATGAAACGTAACAAAAGGTGTTATTAGAAATGGTGATCTCTGCTATTAGACAGAAACAAACACAGTTATACTCTAATTATGGAACATAATTCCTAGGGGCTAACAAAGCCTAATAAGACCTAACAAAGCCTAATAAGAACCCCGCAACTACTAACTACACGATGCGATGTTAGGCTACTATTAGTCTACTGTAAAGGTTTCGTTAGAACAAATGTGTTCTTTATTAGGCCTTTATTTAGTGTTATTTCCACTTACTTCAAGTTACTTTACATATAATTACAACAGAACTGTACCGTAAATTGTACATCAGCCATTCCGGGCTAACTTCATGACACATTATATTCTTCCTACCTTTTTTGCTTAATACAAATTATTATGTTTGTAACTGGGTAATTTCCCCAGCGTTAATATGTGTCTATTTCAAAACCTTAGTAGTAGGCAGGCAATTTAATAAGTCAACAGGTCTTTAGAAGCTAGTACCACTTTAAGAGATCAGTCTAACTTGTAGCTGGAAAAAAGTTCCAGGAATTAGTCATGCCCCGAGTATGTAATGTTTTTTGTTGGAACCATTACATACTCTGGGCATGACTAATTCCTGGAACTGGGAAAAAACATTAATATTCTGGGCATGACTAATTCCTGGAACTGGAAAAAAGTTCCAGGAATTAATCATGCCCAGAGTATGTAATGGTTCCAAAAAAACCTTTACATACTCTGGGCATGACTAAATCCTGGAACTGAAAAGAAAACATTATAAACTCTGGGCATGACTAATTCCTGAAACTGAAAAAAATGATTACCGTTATTAGTGATTTTTTCGGATTTAACTTTCGTTTCCTAAAACTCCTAACAGGTTTTTGGGGGGACGATTTTGGCCTCCACACTTAGTGATTTTTTCGGATTGAACTTTCGTTTCGGTAGTGACCCAATGGTGAAAAAATAAATGTACTAAGTCCAGAGCTCGATGAATGTTAGGGACCAAAAAAAGAGTCACTACAAAGTACTACCAATCAACTCTAAATTGCCTGAAACGTACTCCTATAAATAACAGGTTTTTGGGGGGACGATTTTGGCCTCCACACTTAGTGATTTTTTCGGATTTAACTTTCGTTTCGGTAAAATAAATTTTACCGAAACGAAAATTACCAATCAACTCTAAATTGCCTGAAACGTACTCCTAACAGGTTTTTGGGGGGACGATTTTGGCCTCCACACTTAGTGATTTTTTCGGATTTAACTTTCGTTTCGGTAGTGACCAACTTTCGTTTCGGTAGTGACCCAATGGTGAAAAATTAAATGTACTAAGTCCAGAGCTCGATGAATGTAAGGGACCAAAAAAAGAGTCACTATAAAGTACTACCAATCAACTCTAAATTGCCTGAAACGTACTCCTAACAGGTTTTTGGGGGGACGATTTTGGCCTCCACACTTAGTGATTTTTTCGGATTTAACTTTCGTTTCGGTATAGTGACCAACTTTCGTTTCGGTAGTGACCCAATGGTGAAAAAATAAATGTACTAAGTCCAGAGCTCGATGAATGTTAGGGACCAAAAAAAGTGTCACTACAAAGTACTACCAATCAACTCTAAATTGCCTGAAACGTACTCCTAACAGGTTTTGGGGGGACGATTTTGGCCTGACTAAGTAGTCGTTTAGTCAGTACCATAGTATTATACATCGATACATAGACTTTTGATAAATAGACACTTTTAGTACATACGTACACTTTAATACATATTTACACACAACCTTCAAATTAGTATACATAACTTGCACTTATAAATACACTTTTGACCTTTAAATTAAACTACACTTATAAATACACTTTTAACCTGCAATCAGCAGACACCGCAGGGAATTGAACCCCATCCCAGTAAACCAGGAGTTCTATACCAGCGTCTTTTGCTTCTTCACTTATTTACAGGTTGAAGATAAAGTGTATTCAGACTATCTGCACATTTCTAAAGTGACAAGTTAAACTTTGGTAGCACTTTACAATAATGACCCGTTATAAAGCATTTATAAACGTTTATAAGTAGTTTGTAGACTATTAACAAATCATTAACAACCTGTTTGTTGACATTCGTAAATTATTACTAAAACCTTTATAACTACAGTTACAAATCATTTGTAAAGTATTAGTAAGTAGTGAACTATTCATGAATAAGCCATTTATATACATCTGTAAAAGATTATTAAATCATTTGTAACGACCCATTCTAAAGCATTTATAAACGTTTATAAGCAGTTTGTAGACTATTAACAAATCATGAACAACCTGTTTATTGACATTCGTAAATGATTACTAAAACCTTTATAACTACAGTTACAAATCATCTATAAAGGTATTAGTAACTATTCATGAATAAGCCATGTATAATACATCTGTAAATGATTATTAAATCATTTGTAACTGATGTTACATAATATATACAAGCTATTGGTAGCTTGTTCATGTTTAACATATGCTTTGTTAAACATTCCTAAAGTATCTATAAATCCTTAGTACATGTTATTATGTGCCCTATAGTAAAGTGAAGACAGTTCATCATTTACAACTGTCTGTTAATGTGTTTGTTCATGTTTAACATGCTTTGTAAAACATTCCTAAAATATCTATAAATCCTTTGTACATGTTATTATGTGCCCTACAGTAAAGTGAAGACAGTTCATCATTTATGACTGTCTGTTAATGTGGACTTTCTCCTTACCTGTTGCAAACTACCTGGCTTTCATGAATGCAGACACCAAACAATTACTAGAATTATCATTCATGTTAAGCAAATGATGCGTAAGACATTCGTAAAGAGTATGTAAACCATTTGCAGACGTTATCATGAGCCTGAGCCTAGTTGCTTCTTTTGGGCTTGTTTTCATAGACCTGTCCGCTTGTTTCTTTTGCAAAATCTGGCAACACACTGATTACCTGCATTACACCTGCAGTAGCCTACTAGGGAGGAAGTGAACAGTGATGCAGTTGCAGACTGGACAGAAATATGTCTAATTCATGTGTTTTAACTGTCTTGTTGCAGGTGATCGAGGTAACATAAAATGGCTAATCTTACACACATGAAGTAGCATTATGACTAGGGGGTATTTTGATGGTGGCTGTTTGTATCCACAATGTTTGTTTTGATGTGTAGGCTAGTAATGTCCTCCATGCTTAGCAGTTTAGCTTAGCAGCTAAAGCTAACTTGCACTGGGAGGTGGTGACTGCAGAGGCTCCAAGCTGCTACTCTGTGATTCTGTTGTGATTAATTTCTTTGTTTAAATGTCAGTGTGTGTGCTGTGGCCAAGAGTTGCTACATTTTATATCTTAATAACTTGTTGTATACTTGTATACTATATAACGTTACTTTTGCCACTTTTTGATGTCACATGTTTTACTAATCACTGTTAAACATGAAATAATAATGCATAGTCTTCACTTTACAACAAGGCCCATGATAACGTTAGCAAATGGTCAACACACTCTTTACGAATGTCTTACGAATCATATATTAAACATGAAAGATAATTCTAGTAATTGTTTGGCATCTGCATTCATGAAAGCCAGGTAGTTTGCAACAGGTAAGGGGAAAGTCACATTAACAGACAGTTGTAAATGATGAACTGTCTTCACTTTACTATAGGGCACATAATAACATGTACTAAGGATTTATAGATATTTTAGGAATGTTTTAAAAAGCATATGTTAAACATGAACAAACACATTAACAGACAGTTGTAAATGATGAACTGTCTTCACTTTACTATAGGGCACATAATAACATGTATTAAGGATTTATAGATACTTTAGGAATGTTTAACAAAGCATATGTTAAACATGAACAAGCTACCAATAGCTTGAATGTATTATGTAACATCAGTTACAAATGATGTAATAATCATTTACAGATGTATTATACATGTCTTATTCATGAATAGTCATAAAATACCTTTATAGATGATTTGTAACCGTAGTTATAAAGGTTTTAGTTTCTTCGGATTTTTTCGGATTTAACTTTCGTTTCGGTGGTGACCAACTTTCGTTTCGGTAGTTTGATTACAAAATGTAAGTTTTGTAAAAAATAATCTGACTATACTAAGTTGTTATTTGTTTGTTTAAGTCAGGCTATACTCTACTCAGAGTCATACGTTTAAATGTACTAAAGTACAGTGAACGTCTGTGCGGTTTGTCTTCATCACTGAAAATAACGTACATGTAAACTGATATAAAACTGCTGTCATGTGCAGTTGGGGTGAAGAAACACAACCATTTCACTCCTAATAATACTTATTTGATTTGACATCCTGACTTGCTGCTGTAGCTGAGGCTTGAACCTGTTACCTGCGGCTCACTAGTCAGTGACTCTATCCATTCACCTACAGCAGTTTCCTTGGAATCTGTGGTCCTGTAACGTTTTGTTGTCAACCCCCCAAATTGACATGTATTTGGGCAGTGGACCCCAATGTGAAAAGATGTAGTGTCAGGGCCCCCCATGAAAAAGATTTATATTTATGCTGTAACACATTTTTTTTTAAAGTTATTTGTCTTGTTTGTTGTTCAAGACAAAGCACCAGGAAGGCTGTACTTGTCAGCCATCTGTTAGCTCAATGGGTTGAGACGCCGTATTCATGATCCAGAGGCCATGAGTTCAAATCCCATTGATGTCTTTCCTATGATTCTTTCCTTTGCAGACTGGCTTCCAGAAGATCAACTGAAAACTACCAGGAAGGCTATATTTGTCATCCAACTGTTAGCTCAATGGGTTGAGACGCAGTATACATGATCCAGAGGCCATGAGTTCAAATCCCATTGATGTCTTTCCTATGATTATTTCCTTTGCAGACTGGCTTCCAGAATATCAACTGAAAACTACCAGGAAGGCTGTACTTGTCAGCCATCTGTTAGCTCAATGGGTTGAGACGCAGTATTCATGATCCAGAAGCCATGAGTTCAAATCCCATTGATGCCTTTCCTATGATTCTTTCCTTTGCAGACTGGCTTCCAGAAGATCAACTGAAAACTACCAGGAAGGCTATATTTGTCATCCGACTGTTAGCTCAATGGGTTGAGACGCAGTATACATGATCTAGAGGCCATGAGTTCAAATCCCATTGATGTCTTTCCTATGATTCTTTCCTTTGCAGACTGGCTTCCAGAAGATCAACTGAAAACGACCAGGAAGGCTGTACTTGTCAGCCATCTGTTAGCTCAATGGGTTGAGACGCAGTATACATGATCTAGAGGCCATGAGTTCAAATCCCATTGATGTCTTTCCTATGATTCTTTCCTTTGCAGACTGGCTTCCAGAAGATCAACTGAAAACGACCAGGAAGGCTGTACTTGTCAGCCATCTGTTAGCTCAATGGGTTGAGACGCAGTATTCATGATCCAGAGGCCATGAGTTCAAATCCCACTGGTGTCTTTACTGTGATGCTTTCCTTTGCAGACTAACTTCTAGAAAAACAAGTTAAAACCACCAGGAAACCTGTATCTCTCAGCCAACAGCATAGCTCAACTGGTAGAGCGTCTGTCCAATAACTTGACTTGACTTGACTTGAGTGGGTTCGATTCCCACTCGAGTCAAGTGTCCCCGGTAACTTGGGGCAACGGATAAATTGACTGATATCCTTAGTGATGCTTCCCTATGCAGACTAACTTATAGAAAAACAAGTTAAAACCACCAGGAAACCTGTAACTCTCAGCCTACAGCATAGCTCGACTGGTAGAGCGTCTGTCCAATAACATGACTTGACTTGACTTGAGTGGGTTCGATTCCCACTCGAGTCAAGTGTCCCAGGTAACTTGTTTTCTAGAAGTTAGTCTGCAAAGGGAAGCATCACTAAGGATATCAGTCAATTTATCCGTTGCCCCAAGATACCGGGGACACTTGACTCGAGTGGGAATCGAATCCACTCAAGTCAAGTCAAGTCATGTTATTGGACAGACGCTCTACCAGTTGAGCTATGCTGTAGGCTGAGAGTTACAGGTTTCCTGGTGGTTTTAACTTGTTTTTCTAGAAGTTAGTCTGCAAAGGGAAGCATCACTAAGGATATCAGTCAATTTATCCGTTGCCCCAAGTTACCGGGGACACTTGACTCGAGTGGGAATCGAACCCACTCAAGTCAAGTCAAGTCATGTTATTGGACAGACGCTCTACCAGTTGAGCTATGCTGTTGGTTGAGAGTTACAGGTTTCCTGGTGGTTTTAACTTGTTTTTCTAGAAGTTAGTCTGCAAAGGAAAAAATCACAGTAAAGACACCAGTGGGATTTGAACTCATGGCCTCTGGATCATGTATACTGCGTCTCAACCCATTGAGCTAAAAGATGGCTGACAAGTACAGCCTTCCTGGTACAACTGCATCACTGTTCACTTCCTCCCTAGTAGGCTACTGCAGGTGTAATGCAGGTAATCAGTGTGTTGCCAGATTTTGCAAAAGAAACAAGCGGACAGGTCTATGAAAACAAGCCCAAAAGAAGCAACTAGGCTCAGGCTCATGATAACGTCTGCAAATGGTTTACATACTCTTTACGAATGTCTTACGCATCATTTGCTTAACATGAATGATAATTCTAGTAATTGTTTGGTGTCTGCATTCATGAAAGCCAGGTAGTTTGCAACAGGTAAGGAGAAAGTCCACATTAACAGACAGTCATAAATGATGAACTGTCTTCACTTTACTGTAGGGCACATAATAACATGTACAAAGGATTTATAGATATTTTAGGAATGTTTTACAAAGCATGTTAAACATGAACAAACACATTAACAGACAGTTGTAAATGATGAACTGTCTTCACTTTACTATAGGGCACATAATAACATGTACTAAGGATTTATAGATACTTTAGGAATGTTTAACAAAGCATATGTTAAACATGAACAAGCTACCAATAGCTTGTATATATTATGTAACATCAGTTACAAATGATTTAATAATCATTTACAGATGTATTATACATGGCTTATTCATGAATAGTTACTAATACCTTTATAGATGATTTGTAACCGTAGTTATAAAGGTTTTAGTAATCATTTACAAATGTCAATAAACAGGTTGTTAATGATTTGTTAATAGTCTACAAACTGCTTATAAACGTTTATAAATGCTTTAGAATGGGTCGTTACAAATTATTTAATAATCTTTTACAGATGTATATAAATGGCTTATTCATGAATAGTTCACTACTTACTAATACTTTACAAATGATTTGTAACAGTAGTTATAAAGGTTTTAGTAATCATTTACGGATGTCAACAAACAGGTTGTTAATGATTTGTTAATAGTCTACAAACTACTTATAAACGTTTATAAATGCTTTATAAGGGGTCATTATTGTAAAGTGCTACCTAAACTTTTAACATCTTTTTAAAACCTGAAAGAAAATACGACAAATGTGGAATGTTTTGGAAGTATTTTAAATATACAAGGGGGAGAAAATAAGGGAAATAAAATGAACAGTCCTTTTAGGGTTAAACCCTCAGTCTTTAATGTTTCCTTTTGAGGGACTAAAATGAAGTCGAGGGAGGGACTGGGGGGGCTCAACAGACAATGAGGATGGAGGGAGAAACACATGTTGTTGTGTGTGTGTACATGTTGTAGATCTTCGCGAAAAATAGCAGATCTACAAGCTCACAACGGTACGCGCTTGTAGCCTTGTAGTAATAATTTGTATTAAGCAAAAAAGGTAGTAAGAATATAATGTGTCATGAAGTTTGCCCGGAATGGCTGATGTACAATTTACGGTACAGTTCTGTTGTAATTATATGTAAAGTAACTTGAAGTAAGTGGAAATAACATTAAATAAAGGCCTAATAAAGAACACATTTGTTCTAACGAAACCCTTACAGTAGACTAATAGTAGCCTAACATCGCATCGTGTAGTTAGTAGTTGCGGGGTTCTTATTAGGCTTTGTTAGCCTCTACGAATTATGTTCCATAATTAGAGTATAACTGTGTTTGTTTCTGTCTAATAGCAGAGAACATCATTTAATTTTAATAACACCTTTTGTTAATTTTCATTCAATTTCTAATTAGAACATAATTAAGGGATAATAGTGGAAAATAAGGGTATAACAACATTTGTTTCTTAATAATAAAAAAACATTATTGCTAATAAGAAACACATTTTTGTAATAACGGCTTATTATGTCAAATTAGTGTACCGTAAATTGTGCTGCGACCGACATTTGTAGAATCCCCCAGAAGCAAAGATTCAAGTTAAAAATGTTCGCTTTGAAAGATACATTCAAAGATTTGCACACATTTTCAAGATTTTTAAAAAAATAGCAGATATGCAAGCTCATAGCGCGGCACTCGGTGCCGCGATATGAGCTTGTAGATCTGCTATTTTTGAATAGCCAAAGTATAAAATAATGGTTTAAGTGGTAACAGAGATGATTTTAATGGGTTGACTGGCAGAAAACTCAGGCAGAACCAGCTAGGCTCTGGGTATGGGCGGCGGCCATCTGCCTCTTGACCAAATGTACTAACAATTAACAGACTCTCTGGAGCATTGTGAAGATTGTGTTAGAGATAGTCTGGCTGCAGAGACCAGACACCGGGGTGAACGTGGTTAAGTGTGCTTTGCTTCAAGGAACATCGGTGGTAATTATGCAGCGCGCTGGAATGTTTCTCATTTGGCTGTGTTATTACTCTACACTGCTGCATCTCCAAGGAGTGCGTGCGCGCGCTTGTGCGCGCGTGTGTGTGTGTGTGTGTGTGTGTGTGTGTGTGCGTGTGCGTGTGCGTGTGTGTGCGTGCGTGCGTGCGTGCGTGCGTGCGTGCGTGCGTGCGTGCGCGTGCGTGCGTGTGTGTGTAACTATATCTACATCAGGTTTATGGCCTGAAGAAGATCCACGTGATCGAAACGTTGACGCAATAAAATGAAGAGGAGCTTTTTCGATATTTCCAGTGTGCACACTCTCTACTTCCTTTTAGAATTATAGAGTTCAACATGATTTATACTTAGTCACATGCCAGTGTCATGCACCGAAAAAATAACTGATCTATAAGCTTACAACGCGTCGCAGTTGTGAGCTTGTAGATCAGCTACTTTTCGGCTTCTGGCTTACGGATAAGAATGGCAAAATGTATTCAAAATAATAGCATTCATAAAATTGCTGTCCTAATACAAACCAGTGTGTGTGTGTGTGTGTGTGTGTGTGTGTGTGTGCGTGTGCGTGTGCGTGTGCGTGTGTGTGTGTGTGTGTGTGTGTGCGTGTGTGTGTGTGTGTGTGGGAGGGGGGGGGTTGTTAGGCAGCAGTGGGAAACAGTGGTTTATGTCACATCCTGCATTTCGTTGATGTCGGTCAGAAACCTCTTATCTCCATATTCTAACTTTTTGTGTTTGTTCGTAAATTAACGCCCTACTTGATCATACTACAGCGTCACACAAAAGCTTTATGAATCTAGTCCATTTAGTGTTTTTTTTGTATCTACAAGCTCGCAACGTGTCACGCGTCACCGGCGTACAAGTATAGAGTAAACCCCTACTCCTTTAAACCTAACTTCTATTGCCTAATCCCTACCTCAATCCTTTCCCAAACTCCCCCAAATCTCTTTAAAACCATACAACAACCATTTCTCTTATGTGAGGACCTGGAACATGGCTCTCACCATGTCTACTTCTTTCCACACACATGCGCACACACACACACACACACACACACACACACACACACACACACACACACACACACACACACACACACACACAGACACACACACAGACACACAGACACACGCATGCGTGCCACATGCACACTCCCGCGCAGCGTGGTGGACTAAAATGGCTTATCTTTGTGAAAGAAAACATCGTTTGGATACATGAGGTGAGAGGAATTTGCCAGAGGGGGATGCAGTGTCTATAAATCCAAGGCTAGGATCGACTTGGAAAACGGCAGCTTCAGTGCCCACAGAGAGCCTTCGCCGCTTGTCTCATTACCGGTTATCTTCAACTGCTGCTGTACAAGTGGCTTTGGGGGGCGGGGGGGGGGTCTAATATGCTCCTCTGGAAGCCACATGACCGTGTGTGATCGATCTATTGTAGTTTAAGGAAAGAGGCTGTTGAATTGTGTTGCCGTCGGGTAAGAAACCTATTATCTCCGTTGTTATTTTAACTTTTTGTTTTCTCGTCAATTAACGCCCCACACCACAGCGTCACACAAAAGCATCAAAAGGAGTAGATCAAATCGAATCAAAGTGCATTTATATAGCACATTTAACATGACCAGGTCAACCAAAGTGCTGTACAGGTAAAAAGCAAAACTAAGCAAAAAACACAAAGGCAATACAAAAAAACAGGAAGCAAACAATGCCATGTAAGCAGACAATAACATACCGTACAATGAATAGGCACAGACAAACAAACATTAGCACCAATAGGGGGTGCTTATGCTAATGCTTCCACACACAAGCGAAGCGACACATTTTGAGCTTGTAGATCTGCTATTCTTTTTATTTTAATTGTATTTAGTCACACGCTCATGTTAATACTTTTGGTTTAACATTTATATTTAAAAAAACACACACTATTTTCTTTTTATAGCAGAAACAGCTGAGCTCGCAGATACTGTATAATCGCAATTTTTGCACGACACTCTCGTACGATGAATTAGGGTACAAGAGATACAAGGTTTGTGCATCTCATATAGCGGTGCCTTCTATCTGCGCCACTGTAAACCAGGGCAGGTGGGTTCTGTCCATCTCCATGGTTACGCCGACAGTCTCAGTCTCTCTCTCTCTCTCTCTCTCTCTCTCTCTCTCTCTCTCAACCTCGCCCGCCCCCGTCACCCACCCCCACCCACTTCAGAACTCCTTCCAGAGAGCTCTCTCGCTCTTTCCCTCATTGTTATGTGTTTGTGTGTCTGTACGCCCACTGTATGCAAACAGCAGGGTAAACCTCCATTAGAGCTGGAAGGTGGACTGTGTGCTATTATTTTACTGATCAAAGCACTGGAATTGCTCTTTAACCCTTTCACGACCGAGAACACATCTGTGTCATTTTAAGATTTCTTTGGGCTATTCAAAAATAGCAGATATACAAGCTCATAGCGCGGCACCGAGTGCCGCGCTATGAGCTTGTAGATCTGCTATTTTTTGGAAAAATCGTGAACATTTGAGCAAATCTTTGAATATATATATTTTTCAAAGCAAACGTTTGTAACTAAAATCTTTGTTTGTGGGGATTCTACAAATGTCTTCTAAATCCTAAGAGTTTTTTGAAAAAAAAATATGAATTTTGGCGGCGGACCCCCATCTCAAAATATTTTGTTCCAGGGACCACCCCCAGGGACCATGTGTTATGATTATGAGGGGGAGGGTATGTTTTTACTATGTCACTAAAGCGCTGTTTCTCTATTGGCACATTTGACCCTCAAGGTTTCAGCCTCCAGTAAGAAACTCCAAATAGTCAGAGAAGACATAAAACACCATAAAACCACCACCGGGGGGCATAATGAAGTTCTATCAACCTCACAGACACATGAAAAACAGAAAAAGTGCAAAAACATGGCACCAGCTCTTTAAAATGACACAGGTTCTCGGTCTGAAAGGGTTAAAAAAACAGGGAATCTGGGAACCGAAGAGAATGAAGCCAGGTAATTTTATTTAAGGTCAAGGGCCGACATCTTTATGACGGGGAACAGCTTATTAAAGACCGCTCAGGGCAGAAAACATGGCAGCTTTTAGCACTAATAACCCGATGAGGTTAACGAATGGAAAGAGCGAATCGCGGTCTGCTATTGGCCGTGTTATGAGCAGTTGCAGGACATAGAGCCTAAATAGAGCGCGACAGTCGCCGCCATGTTTTTCGACGGTGTAGTTTCCAGTGTTAGAGATCCTGTTCATTTCTCCATATTCAGAAAATGCTCACATTACGAGTTTCATAAGCCTGGACCTAACACTTCCATAGTAATAGTTCAATAGTAATGCAAGCTCCACGAATCAGAGACGTCGCTTCGACACATTAGGATTGTGGGTAGTGAAGTTTTTCTACATGACGTTGCAAATTCAACAGATCGCATACAGGCGCGTGGCTTCTAGAGCAGTGGTCCTCAAAGTGGGGACACCCAGGGGTCCTTGGGGAGAGGGGGGGGGGGGGGGTTCCAGGGGGTCCCTTTCACAGAAAGGCTTTCACAGAAAATAGCAGATTGACAAGCTCACAACGCGCTGCGTTGCAACGCGTTGTGAGCTTGTCGATCGGCTATTTTCAGCTAAAGCTTTCCCCACAATAACGGAAAACAGAAAAGACACTGTGACTGCTAATGTCTTTTTCCTCCATAGCCATTGTTTCCTCTATGGCTGCTCCTTTGGCCCTCCATCCATCCATCCGTAAAACCAAAGTAGCAGTGTCTTCGCAAAAAGCGTTGGCTCAGTTCATGTGCTATACTTGAAGCTTGTTTGTTTGCGTTTGTTCACGAGGCGAAAACACGACAAGATAACTTCCCCTAGACTGCGTGTGGCTGACTGTTGTTTTTCGGTTTCGTGCTGGATTGGGCTTTCTGATGTTTATTTTTAAACAAGAAGCAGAGAGAGCGGCTAACTAGCGTAACCCATGACCTATTAACTCATAAGTCCTGTTTCTCCCCTCCCAGCCAGCTCCGACCTTTCCACTGTATTCTCTCCATGACCTGCTGTACATTATTAATGCTGCGCGTGTGTGTGTGTGTGTGTGTGTGTGTGTGTGTGTGTGTGTGTGTGTGTGTGTGTGTGTGTGTGTGTGTGTGTGTGTGTGTGTGTGCACACGTGCACGTGCACCATGCACACATTGTTCAGTTTATGGCCATGCCGTTGCACCGCTGGAGTGAACCACTTGAGCCCTACAGCATCCCTATATTCTGGTGGGAGCGTTCGCCGAAAATAGCCGATCTACAAACTCAACAATTCGTTGAAGAGATTCGGTGCACAAAGGGGGGGGGGGAAAGAAGGCACCAAGTACAGCGCCAACTCAGGTCCATTTTTATTAAGTAATAGAGGATCTAAAGTGGAATTAAACCTTCCCTTCTGAGGGCATGCTGTGTTGATGAACAGCATTAATCCGAAGGGGTCTGAATTATACCTTCCTAATATTTGTCTCTGTCGGGTGGAAACCTCATATGTCCGAAACTGGTACTTTTCAGGATTCAAATACAAGCACAGCAAAAGTAGCCGATCTACAAGCTCGAAACGCGACGCGACGCTCCGCGTCGCGTTTCGAGCTTGTAGATCGGCTACTTTTGCTGTTTTTGTGCGACGCTGTAGTGTGATCACGAAAAAAACAACAAAAGGTTTGAATAATGGAGATAAGAGGTTTCTGTATTCCTCGTATCGTAGCGCTCCATCGAGCCGCCTCCTCTCAGCAGGGCAGACACCACATTACAACGAGCGTCTCCAACAGAGAACGAGTGGAATTCTAATCCTGGTTTTATATGATTTCACAAAAGACGACCCAGGAGGGGCTCGGGGACAATTCACACAAGTCTCGGGGAAAAAATGAGCAACGAGACCTTTTAGTGTCCCTGTTCGCTTTTATCTGCTGCTATACCCTCGATTGAATTGGTAGCCCCCCCCCTCTCTCTCTCTCTCTCTCACACCCCCTTGGTCTTTCCCTCTCCATCTCGCTCAGTCTCTCTCCCTTTCCCTCCCTCACCTCGTACTGCCAGAGTTTGTGGGATAAACAAGCGGATAATCAATGGGCGTCCCTGGCACAACATGTTTTCAGATGGGGGTCCGCGGACAAATCTTCTTTGCAATACAATAAATGCACCGAATCTCTGAACGTACTAATGTATGTACGTATATGTACGTATGTACTGTATGTACGCATGTACGTATGCATGTACGTATGTACTGTATGTACGTATGTATGTACGTATATTTATGTCTGTAATCCATGTATCTCGAGAACTATTCGACCGACCCGAGGGAGTGCAGTGTCTGGCGTGGAGTCGGTAAGATAGGCGGTCGTCCAGAACCACCAGAAAAGGCTCTGGCCGTGGCCCAAATGAGCCAATTGTTTGCCATGGCAACACATGGCAGCCTTAGCTTGATCTGGCGTGTTCCCCTGACCTGCCATTTCATTTCATTGGTTAGTCAGTCCACTTTTCACAGTCAGTTTGCACTCTTCAGACATTCCCCACAGACGTTTACCACTCACTGCACAAGGACTTTCCTCAACTGCCGATCCCCACCGCATGCCCATATATGGGCAGGCCCATATATGCCCATATACTGATAACATCAGGGATCTCCTAGTCTGGGAGGCATTGCCTCGGAGTTTGGACAGCGGGGGCGCGGCCACTGCGTTGTGATTCAAATCAACAGCCAATGAAGAAAAGGGGGCGGGATCCACATGCAGTGGGTGTTGCATCTAAATAGGATCGACGGGAAGCAATTTCCCCTTGAGAAATTTCGGCCGCCATTGTTGTGTACTGCTGTTTGCCTCTCGTCGGACCTTTTACACGAGTTGCACAGCTCCAGACCGGTAAGAGGCGTGTCCGCTCAGATTCAGAGCGTAAATTACATCCCGCCCACAAATCCCAGGGCTCTGGCCCAGAAGTTCCTCGCCGAGCCGCCGAAAACTTCTGGGAACTCAGATTAGGGATCTCCATACATGGGCATAAACGGGACACAGACAGACAGATGGTTAAAACGGGTGCTATGACAACGGGTATAACGGGTATTGCATAACCGGGTGGGGCATGCATTCCCTATTTTCATTGTTCCCAACTTTGCATCGTTCCCAAGTAGGCCCGGTTGCCCGACGGGCACAGGTCTAGTACATATTCATTTGGGGGATCCTTGAACAAAAAAAAAAGCAACTACACTTTAGAAACAAGCCCAAAAAAACACAACTTGCTAATACCAATACTTACAAGAGACTTTACAGAAAAACAAGCACAACGTTGCTTATAATATGCAGACTTGGCAACGCTGCCCTCAATCTCAATCTCTCTCTCTCACTGTCCCTTCCCTGCCATAGGTGTCAGTGTAAATGCCATGTGGGGAATTGGGAGTGAGTGTTTGAGCCCGAGGAGCTGCTGCCTTCGTTTGTTTATGTATTTCCTTCCCTACTTGGCATCAGGACTCAGTGTTGGACAGCCGGCCAGAGACGGACGGACAGCGAACTCTGATGTTTTGTAGCTGCCGGTGTTCTTTGGGATCGTGGCTCGCTGCCTGCTGGTCCACCGCGGATGGAGCCAGCTGGA
This sequence comes from Gymnoscopelus microlampas, assembly GCF_963454915.1. NCBI lineage: Eukaryota > Metazoa > Chordata > Actinopteri > Myctophiformes > Myctophidae > Gymnoscopelus > Gymnoscopelus microlampas. The sequence goes on from NC_139939.1 coordinate 12,536,125, forward strand.
CGTTGAGTGCGTCAGGCCAGCAGTGGTGGAAAGCAGGGGTCTTCAACGTTTTAAGGCCAAGGACCCCCTAGCTGAGAGAGAGATGAAGCAGGGACCCCCTTCCTCTATATTGTATAAAATTGTGTTTCAGATAATCTTTTGCTGCTCTTTTTTTCCCTCCACACCTATAACTCTTTGCCAAAAATAGCCGATCTACAAGCTCACAACGCCTCGCAGCGCGAGGCGTTGTGAGCTTGTAGATCGGCTATTTTTTGGCTAAAGTTCTCCTCAGAAAAGGGATGCTAGGGTTCAAGTGGTTGAGGTAAAAAAAAAATCACATCACACAAAGATTTAGCGGACCCCCTGTAGTAACTCTGAGGACCCCCTAGGGGTCCCGGACCCCCTGTTGAAGACCCCTGGTGTAAAGTAACTAAGCAAATGTACTCAAGTACTGTACTTACGTACAATTTTGAGGTACTTTTATTTTACGGGAGTATTTCCAATTTTCTATACTTTTACTTCTACTCTATTACATCTCACTCCGCTTAAACAGCGGCTAACTAGCGTAACCCATGACCTATTAACTCATAAGTCCTGTTTTCTCACCTCCCAGCCAGCTCCGACCCTTTTCCTCAGTATTCTCTCCATGACTCAACTTTTACCCCACTACAATTATTTGAAAACTTTAGCTACTAGTTACGCTGTAGATTTCGATTATTATTACAAAACATTAACCACTTCAGCCCTATGCATAAACTTGGCTCTTTGAAAAAAGGCATATTACAACGCGTTGTGAGCTTGTAGATCTGTATTTTCAAAAGATTTTTAGACATTTTAGACATAACTTGTGAAACAGGACATTCTGCATAACAAGTACTTTTACTTTTGATACTTTAAGTATATTTTAATGTCAATACTTTTGTACTTTTACTGAAGTCAATTTTGATTACCAGACTTTTACTTGTAAAAGAGTATTTCAGCATTTCAGTATTGATACTTTTACTTAAGTAAAACATTTGAGTACTTTTTCCACCACCGGGATGGAGCCAGCTGGAGGTGGAGTGCATCAGGGCAGCATTGATAAGGCCCATATAGCTATGGTCCAGTAGGTTCCTACTGGCCTACCAGGCGCGCCGTGATTGACTGGAAAAGACGAACTGTGATTGAACGGAAAAGACGAACTGTGATTGAGCGGAAAAGACGCACTGTGATTGGCCAGTAGTCACTTTCATTGGCAGTTGAACGAACAGTTGACAAACGCTTTTCCCAAAATATGATTTAGGATTCTATGCCTATATGGGGATATAACTCGCGCTGAGTCGGCAGAAGCGGACTTGCTGGGGTCTGGCTCGCCTTAGCTCGTCCACTTCTGACGGCGCGCCTCCGTCGTGATTTCATCCCAGGAGGTTGGGGCTGAAAGACCAATGATTAGCCAGGCACCCCGCCGAGGCAGGTGCTGGAATGGGGTTTTCGTGCTGTATTTCAATGTGACTCCACCCCGTGACAGCACATACGGTAACATTGAATCACCCATAGAATAGCTGATAACGGCCCACCAAAGCCTTCTGGTAGGCCAGTAGGGACCTGCTGGACCATAGCTATGGGATGATAAGGGTGATAACAGCCCCAATGGGATAATTTCTAGGTAGTTCTAGGTATCGGGTGCACCGTATGATCAAGTAGGTCATTCATTTACAAATAAAACAAGAAAAGTTAGAATATGGAGATAAGGGGCTTTCTGCCCGACAGCAACGATTATGTGCGAATTAAAGGCAATATATAAGTACAGTACGTAGCCTCATGTGGCCCATAGATCAGGAACCTACAGTATCTCCTGGTTCTGTTGTGTTAGGCATGCAGCTTGATGTACAGTACAGCCCCTGGACATCGTATGTCACGGGGAATCCAACCCCTGATGCTGAGTGACAAGCAGGGATCCGAGGCATTGGGGGTGTTCAGGGACAGGGATTGACCCCCCTGACCTCCAAATCTCAGGGGGGCACACTCTAAACACAAGGCCACTGAGCTGGTAGAGGGAATATGGGGATAAAATATAGGAGTTTTATCAGAAAGCTGGGAACCACTGGGAGTCAGTTGTGGAGATGCAGCTGAACACAGTAGGTCAGTCCCTTCTATCTATTAATATATCGTTGCTGTCGGGCAGAAACCTCTTATCTCCATATTTTAACTTTTTTGTGTTTTTTTTTGTAAATTAATGCCCTAGTCGTACATACTGCAGCATCACTCAAAAGCATCAAAAGTAGCAGATCTGCAAGCTCGAAACGCGGCGCAAAGCGACACGTTTTGAGCTTGCAGATCTGCTACTTTTGCTATTTTTTTATTTTAATCCTGAAAAGTAACAGTTTTGGACATAGAGGTTTCCACCCGATAGAGACGATATACTGTACTAAACATTTTGTTTTGGAATCTAGTCTACAACAGTATGTCTCTCGGTGTAGAGGGGCTTGGTGCTATTTACCTATAATGATCATTCCCATGACGCATTCTGCTGCATTATATTCCCTATATCACAGGTTACTTAATTTATTCGTCCAATTATATGCTGTATATTCTATATTCTGTATATCTTCTTTTTGGCTTCAACGTATATACAGTATACTACATAACATATCTTAGTAGCAAGGGAAGGTGCAATTCCACATTCTAAAGAATATTCATTAGCATAACATTGGAGCAACATTTGTTAACGGAATTATACCATATATATTCACCTCAGTTAGTAAGCTGCTTAGATTGGAGAATACACTATTACTAGAGTGCATATAAACCATGAAAATGTAAATGCAACGCAAACCATGAGCAGGGCACCACAGGGATTTGAACCCTGTCTTAGTAAAACCAGGAGAACCAGACCAGTGCCTTTTGTTTTGGTTTGTTGTCTCCACCAGGCCGAAGGCATGGCGAGAGTAGAGTATGTACTCCCTCTCTGTCCACCCGTTCGTGTGTCATTTTGTGTATGCAAAACATACTCTCTTTCCATGCCTTTCGCCCTGGCGGAGACAATAATTGCATTCATTATTATTATTTTCTTTTTTATTATTATTTATTCATGTAGAATTTATTTTTACTATTTATTGTGTAGCAATCAAAGCCAATATGTCTCAAAAACACTGGCTTACAGTTGAATTATTGGCAACAAAATAAATAGGAATTCAAGAAAATAAGCCAAATACTGAACATGCCTCTGAACATTGGCTTGCAGTTATTGCATATAGCCAAAATGCAATAATAATATTAGGCTTGTCATTGAGGATGGAAACTAAAGTTGTCCTTTTGAGGAGAAGTGGAACTTAGAAGTCAATTCAGTTGGATAGACCATTTGGTATCATTTTACGCTCTCAAGAGTTACAGATCTATAAGGGTCCATTTGGTTACCAACTCTCCATCATTTAGCTGGGGACCACCTGGAACCCCCTCAAGAACCACTGGTGGTCCCCGGACCACTGGTTGAGAACCACTGGCCTACACACATACACACAAGACACAGACAAAACACAAGCGGTTACTGCTGCCATTAATTAGTTGCTGTTGATTGCCTATGCGGTCAAATCAGGGTCAAATGCACAGGCTCAACGAGCCATCGGTAACCTGCTTGTGTTGCATAGCTGCAGTGGTGTAAAGTACATTTACTTAAGTACAATGTTGAGGTATTTTTTACTTGTGGAGTATTTCCAATTTTCAATACTTTTACTTCTACTCCCTACATCTCAGAGGCAAATATTGTACTTTTACTCCACTGCACGCATTTGAAAACTTTAGTTACTTTGTAAATTTTGATTATTATTACAAAACATACATTATCCACTTCAGCCCTATGTACATTTTGGCTATTATATGAAAATAGCAGATCTACAAACTCACAACGCGTCGCGATTCGACACGTTGTGAGTTTTCTGGTGGTAGAAGGAGGTGGTTTGAATTATATATATAATTCAAACTTTTATTTATATATATATATATTTATATATATATATATATATATATATATATATATATATATATATATATATATATATATATATATATATATATATATATATATATATATATATATATATATTTATATATATATATATATATATATATATATATATATATATATATATATATAATCAAAATGACGCCGAAGCTCACAATGCGTATTGTGAGCTTGTAGATCGTCTATTTTCAAATGGCCGAAATGTATATAGGGCTGAAGTGGTATATAGGGCTGAAGTGGTTAATGTATGTTACGTAATGCTCAAAATCTACAAAGTAACACGTATCTAAAGTTTTCAAATAATTGCAATGAAGTAGAAATATAATATTTACATTTGAGATGTAGCGGAGTAGAAGTGAAGGTAGTGAAAATTGTGCTCCAGTAAAAAAATATCTACATTTTACTTAAGTACAGTACTTGAGTAAAAGTACTTAGTTACCTTACAACTGTGGTTAAATGGCCTGTCTTGGTTTAAAGCCCACTCACCACGACAAGGTGCAGGCCGAGAGTGGGGACACCCCCTCCCCCCCACAAAGGTGGGGGGGAGGGGATCAACAATTTGGACAAGACAACATGAAACATTTATTACAAACATAAGCAAACAGATATTACATAATTGTACGAGACTTGGGCGTCTTCTTCTTTCGTGTATCATCATCAGATGTCCAGCTCAATGACGTGCAGCAACGCCCTCGTCTCAGGTCCCACATCAAAGAGACCGGCCTCCGATGGTGATCTGTAGAGGACACAGAGAGGTGATTATGTGATCAGCAGTCTGCTCAAGCATACTGTGCTGTCTGCCAGGCCCCACTCTTCATGCATGTTTTGAAGTGTTGAACCCTAGCACGCAGTCGGTTCAGCTAGGTCAATTGCCGGCGTGGCAGATCTTCCTCCTTTGATGCTGTCTCCTGGGTCCCAGATGTAGTGGTGACAACGTGTGGGGCCCATGCAGAAGACTCCCCACTCCTGCTTCCAGGATGCCTCCATCCATGCCTTTGTAGACAGGTCCTCAGGGATAGAACTGAGCATCTCTTGTTGAATGGGCGGCGGGACTTGAGTCAGTTTGGAGGCAACGCTATCATAGAGGTGTCATGCAGGATATGCCAATCATGTTTCTGGGCTTTCCTTAGGGCGAGGATGTGAGGGTAAGCAGCCTCTCGTTGGAGGCCGGTTGAGGCGATTCCTGCTAAGATTGGGAAGTAGAACATTCAGGTGGGATTCAGGCAACCAGTTATGATCCGGAGAACATTGCTAAATGGCAGCATCAACCTTTTTGGCGTGTGGGCTCCTACACCAGGCTGAGGCACAGTGTTTGGCTGCAGCGAAGACCAGGGCTTGCTAGGGGATTCGTAGTACCTTGGAAGAGGAATCTCAGGACGTACCAGCGAGACATCAGATTGGCGAGACCCTTGATGACACTTTGGCCTCTGGGTGTTGCTTAAAAGACAGTGTCCTATCCAGATACCTTGGGGCTTTCTGGAACTCCAGGTGGTTGTCCATGAACACATCCGGTTCCCTTTCTGCTTCGCTGTTGTTGAGGTGATAAGCTGCCAACACCGTCTTGCCAATGCCGAGCTGCAGGCGCCACCTACGAAGGTAGGCTGCTAAGATGTCCATGTGGACATGATGGAGGTCATTGCGGTAGAGTTGGATTTGACAGACCAGGAGTGTTGGTATAGGTAGAGGCATGGCTGAAGAGCTTTGCCCATCACTCACTTCTTGCTGATGCCGAAGTCAAAACACAGTATATACCTTATTGTGATAGCTGTATGTCTGCAGTACACCTGACTGGTGGCAATTGCCTGGTTGTGATGCGTAGATGTGATCAATCAGGGTAAGCTCTTTGGTCGTTGCAGTGGAGATAAGCTAATTTGTTGTTGCATTTTTTTTGCGTGGCATTTGACATTTTTGTGGCATTCGACAGTTTTTGTGGCATTTGACATTTTTGTGGCATTCATTTGACAGTTTTTGTGTCATTTGACATTTTTTGTGACATGTTTTTAATGTGTGTATTTGTTATTTGGCATTTGTGTGACATTTTGTGTCATATTTGGTATTTGCGATGTTTTGGTGATATTTTTTATTTTAGGTGACTTTTCTTTTGTGGCATTTTGTGGAGGTTTCGTGAATTATTTTGTGGTCATTGTCATGTTTTGGGGGAATTATTTGTGGCTTCTTTGTGTGACTTTTTAATGGCGTTCTTTTAAATGTATTGTGACAGTTGAGTTATTTGTTGCAGCATTTGTGGTCTTTTTAAACAATTTTGAGGCATTTTGTGGTGATTTATTTGTGAACGACCAAAGAGCACACCCTGATTGATCACATCTACGCATCACGACCAGGCTATTGCCACCAGTCAGGTGTACTGCAGACTTATACAGCTATCACAATGAGGTAAATACTGTGTTTTTACTTCGGCATCAGCAAGAAATGAGTGATGGGCAAAGCTCTTCAGCCATGCCTCTACCTATACCAACACTCCTGGTCTGTCAAATCCAACTCAGTCGCTCTACCCCAATGACCTCCATCATGTCCACATGGACATCTTAGCAGCCTACCTTCGTAGGTGGCGCCTGCAGCTCAGCATTGGGAAGACGGTGTTGGCAGCATATCCCCTCAACAACAGCGAAGCAAAACGGGAACTAGACGTGTTCATGGACCACAATCACCTGGAGTTCCAGCAAGCCCCAAGGTACGTGGATAGGACACGGTCTTCTAGGCAACACCCAGAGGCCAAAGTGTCATCAAGGGTCTCGCCAATCTGATGTCTCGCTGGTACGTCCTAGGATTCCTCTGCCAAAGTACTACAAATCCCCAGGCAAGCCCTGGTCTTCGCTGCAGCCAAACACTGTGCCTCAGCCTGGTGTAAAAGCCCACATGCCAAAAACGTTGATGCTGCCATTAACAATGTTCTCCGGATTATAACTGGTTGCCTGAATCCCAACCCTATGTTCTACTTACCAATCCTAGCAGGAATTGCCTCAACCGGCCTCCAACGAGAGGCTGCTACCCTCGCATCCTGGCCCCAAGGAAAGCCCAGAAACATGATTGGCATATCCTCCATGACAACACTATGACAGCATTGCCTCCAAATTGACTCGAGTCCCGCCGCCCATTCAACAAGAGATGCTCAGTTCCATCCCTGAGGACCTGTCTACAAAGGCATGGCTGGAGGCATCCTGGAAGCAGGAGTGGGGAGTCTTCTGCATGGGCCCAGACGTTGTCACCGCTACATCTGGGACCCAGGAGACGGCATCAAAGGAGTGAGATCTGCGATGCCGGAAATTGACCTAGCTGAACAGACTGCGTACTGGGGTTAGACACTTCAAAACATACATGAAGAAGTGGGTCCTGCTAGACAGCACAGTATGCTTGAGCAGACTGCTGATCACTTGTATAGCTATTGGATTGTATAGTTACCTTGCGATGATGTAACTCCAAAGGTGGGTGAGAAATCAAAAATACTTGCTCCATTGCTTAGAGATTTATCATTAAAAATGTACATCTTGTTGACTCAGTTCAGGTATGTTGGGACACATCGACATGATGTTCTTGATCTTGATCTTGTTCTTCTTCGGGCAAGAAATTAAAATTGAATTAAACTTTTAAATGGAAAAACGCAGATCATCTTCATTAAAATGTAGCAGCTTCATGTGATTCTTGTTCTTCTTTCTTGTTCTTCTTTGGGCAAGAAATTAAACTTTTAAATGAAAAACTTAGATTATGTGATTAGTGTGAACTACATAGTTCCCCCCACCCCGACTTTACACCCAAAAAAGGTCACCTTTGGGACCTACCAAAAAGTGACCTTTCAAATGACCAGGTCTTTTGGACCTTTTCAAATGACCAGGTAGGGGCCCGGATTTACAGAGGCCTATGTCTAAAAACCTGAAAAAAAAGCAGGTTAGGGTTAGTAATTAGGACCGTCACAATTATAACATAATCGCAAGTATTTGAGATAATCGCAATACTATTTTGGGGATAATAGTTATAATCGTCGAAATAGTCGAAAGTTCGGCTTTTGTTCACAAATTCAGACAAAAGTTTTATTCAAAATGTTACTACGACGCAATTATTTGAGCGACAATTAATCAAGCATTGAAGTTAAACATCATAATCGTGACAGCCCTAAAGAGGTTCCTACCCTGAGGCGTCTTCAGAGGAAACCCCCGGCGGGCCAAGGTCTTTGTACAAATAATTCCACCAGTGGAGACCACCACTCTGTAGACAGCGGATCTTCGAAAGACTTTGTATTCCTCTTAGAAAGACTTTGTAGACAGCGGATCTTCGAAAGACTTTGTATTCCTCTTAGAAAGACTTTGTAGACAGCGGATCTTCGAAAGACTTTGTATTCCTCTTAGAAAGACTTTGTAGACAGCGGATCTTCGAAAGACTTTGTAGACAGCGGCTCCTCTTAGAAAGACTTTGTAGACAGCGGATCTTCGAAAGACTTTGTAGACAGCGGCTCCTCTTAGAAAGACTTTGTAGACAGCGGATCTTCAAAAGACTTTGTAGACAGGGGCTCTTCGAAAGACTTTGTAGACAGCGGTTCTTCGAAAGACTTTGTAGACAGCGGCCCTTCGAAAGAGCTGCTGTCTACAAAGTCTTTCGAAGAGCCGCTGTCTACAAAGTCTTTCGAAGAGGAGCCGCTGTCTACAAAACAGCGGCTCCTCTTCGAAAGACTTTGTAGACAGCGGCTCTTCGAAAGACTTTGTAGACAGCAGCTCCTCTTCGAAAGACTTTGTAGACAGCGGCTCTTCGAAAGACTTTGTAGACAGAAACTCCTCTTCGAAAGACTTTCTCTTCGAAAGACTCGTGTAGAGAGTGGCGGAGGCAGGCTTAGACGAGTCACAGGAGGGTGCAGGCTGGGTAGTTTCACAGGGGGGTGAAGAACCTCTGCCAGGATGTATTCTGGAGTATCTGAAAGAAACAAAGAAACAAAGATTTACTCAAGTGACCGAGAGCCACATATAGGATACGTATACTGTATCCTCATACACAGCCTAGTATACGTATACTGTATCCTCATACACAGCCTAGTATACGTATACTGTATCCTCATACACAGCCTAGTATACGTATACTGTATCCTCATACACAGCCTAGTATACGTATACTGTATCCTCATACACAGCCTAGTATACGTATACTGTATCCTCATACACAGCCTAGTATACGTATACTGTATCCTCATACACAGCCTAGTATACCTATACTGTATCCTCATACACAGCCTAGTATACCTATACTGTATCCTCATACACAGTGTGCCTGAAAGGCATTGTATTCATATGTTCAATGTCAAAAACACAATTCATGGTTAATTCATGGTTAAAATTACTTGTATGACAACCAATCGTCAACGTAAGTTTTGCAACGGTGACACAGCCCTATAGCCTGCCCTACACAGCATAGCAGTGACACATAACGGTGACACAGCCCTATAGCCTGCCCTACACAGCATAGCAGTGACACATAACGGTGACACAGCCCTATAGCCTGTCCTACACAGCATAGCAGTGACACAGCCCTATAGCCTGTCCTACACAGCATAGCAGTGACACATAACGGTGACACAGCCCTATAGCCTGTCCTACACAGCATAGCAGTGACACATAACGGTGACACAGCCCTATAGCCTGTACCACACAGCATAGCAGTGACACATAACGGTGACACAGCCCTATAGCCTGTCCTACACAGCATAGCAGTGACACATAACGGTGACACAGCCCTATAGCCTGTACCACACAGCATAGCAGTGACAGATAACGGTGACACAGCCCTATAGCCTGTCCTACACAGCATAGCAGTGACACATAACGGTGACACAGCCCTATAGCCTGTCCTACACAGCATAGCAGTGACACAGCCCTATAGCCTGTCCTACACAGCATAGCAGTGACACATAACGGTGACACAGCCCTATAGCCTGTCCTACACAGCATAGCAGTGACACAGCCCTATAGCCTGTCCTACACAGCATAGCAGTGACACATAACGGTGACACAGCCCTATAGCCTGTCCTACACAGCATAGCAGTGACACAGCCCTATAGCCTGTCCTACACAGCATAGCAGTGACACAGCCCTATAGCCTGTCCTACACAGCATAGCAGTGACACAGCCCTATAGCCTGTCCTACACAGCATAGCAGTGACACATAACGGTGACACAGCCCTATAGCCTGTACCACACAGCATACAGTAGCAGTGACACATAACGGTGACACAGCCCTATAGCCTGTCCTACACAGCATAGCAGTGACACATAACGGTGACACAGCCCTATAGCCTGTCCTACACAGCATAGCAGTGACACATAATGGTGACACAGCCCTATAACCTGTCCTACACAGCATAGCAGTGACACATAACGGTGACACAGCCCTATAGCCTGCCCTACACAGCATGCTCAGTGGCAATAGCAGGCATCACATTAATCCATTAAAGGGATAGTTCACCCCAAAAAAATACTTTTTTTCTATCAATTAGTCACCCCATGGACACTTCAATTCATGGATATCTTTTAGCTTTTGTCTCATTCCTAAGACAATAATTTGATGACCAGCGGACTGGTAGGCAGCGGTTCCGGTAGGAGAAACAAAGGAGACTCTTTGTGTCTCCTACCGGAACCGCTGCCATCTAATTCAGGTCATCAAATGAGTTATTTTGGGGGTGAACTATTACCCTTTAAGACCGGGAACGCATCTGTGTCATTGTAAGATTTATTTGGCTATTCAAAAATAGCAGATATACAAGCGCTATGAGCTTGTAGATCTGCTATTTTTGAAAAATCTTGAAAATGTGTTCAAATCTTTGAATATATACATGTTTTTTAACATCTGTAACTCAAATCTTTGCTTCTGGGGGTGTCTGGAACAAAACATTCTGAGATGGGGGTCCATGGCCAAATACATATCTAAAAATGTTTTCTAAATCCTAACTTTTCCATGTGAAGGACCCCCAAAATGATGATGTATTTTGTAAATTGCACATGACAAATAACCGTAAAGGGATATTTCACTTACAAACTTGTTTGAGTTCATTTTAACGTCCACTCTGCTTTTGTGATTCACCCCAGACACTTTAAATTGCTTGATTCAGTATTTAGATATTTGATGATATACATTGTATCAGACACGCCCCCTTCCTATACAAACCCATCGTTAACTTCAAACTCCATTGTAACCATGTTACATTCATTGAAAACACCCGTCCTTGGTTCTGGTGACTGATGTGAACCTTCTAATGTGTGGGACCGTGTTTTTTCAATTAGTTTTTTTATTTATTTACAAAATCTTTTGGAGTAAATGAATAAAACGGTTAAAAAAAAGAAATAAATGAAAAAACTTATTGCAAAAACCCAGTCTACTCACACACTAGAAGGTCAATATCAGTCACCAGAACCAAGGACGGGTGTTTCTGATGAATCTAACATGGTTAAAATGGAGTTTGAAGTCACAATGGGTTTGTATAGGAAGGGGGCGTGTCTGATTAAATGAATATCAAATATCTAAATACTGAATCAAGCAACTTAAAAACTGTCTCAGAACCACCGAAGACCCAGGCCATCGGCGCGGAGGAATCCTCCCCATGCAGACAAATCCATGGATAGAGAGAGATTCTCCATCTCTACGGGCATCCTCTGGTTGAGCCTTCCAGCGGCGTCTTGCACGCCGTGCAGGAACCTATTTGACCAGGAACACACACATAGATTTAAAACTACTTTAAATTCACACCTCAACAAAGTTTACAAATTATTTTTCTACTGTACCAGTCATCCTAAGATATCATAACATCATAGAAACGGTAAGAAAACCTTAGTCCAAAATTCTCCTTTAACTCTTTTACCTCCCCGGCACACGTGTAGCCAACCCCCAAATCAGTGACACCTCCCTCAATCAAAGCAACAGGACACACATGTGTAATAGTACCCCAGCGTTACAATAGAAACTTTGGGTTTTATCAACTGTCATTTTCTGATTATTCCTTAAGATTAATTAACATTCTTTGAAAAGTAAAAAAAAAATCTCATTCCAAGTGGCTATGACTGACTGACTTCCAAAGTTTGTGGGCCCCGGGGCAGACAACCTGGCCTGGGAGAGATTGGCGGAAATCTGTGCTCCTGAGCAGGAGCGTTCTAGTGAAGGCAGTCCATTCATTCTACATGGCTCAGCCCTTTAGTAACTTTTGCCTTGATTTCTCATTCCCGGCTGCACATTTGCTACGCTCTTCTTTCACTCTACACACATCGATTCGCCAAAAAAAGCTCACTACACGTTGCGTGCATTGTGAGCTTGTAGATCGGCTATTCATGCCAACGTTCCCCCCAGGATGCTGGGGGTTCAAGTGGATTAACTAAAGTGGCATTAAGTCTTAGGCTTCTGATCATCATGGAGAGCTGACAAATATTCAACTTGGCCACTAGGGGGCGTCAACAAAGTACTCAACATTATTTGTATTTTCAATTGCTTCTAAAAGAAGATGATATATTGACAAAAAAGAAAATACTTTAGCTTTGATTTAATTATTACAAAACATACATACAACTTCAGCCCTATATACATTTCGGCCATTTGAAAATAGCCGATCTACAGAACTTGAAATGGGACATTCTGCACAATGAGTACTTTACTTTTGGTACTTTAAGTACATTTTAATGCCAATACTTTTGTACATTTTTAATTCCGGACTCTTAAAATATTTCTATATTGCAGTATTGATACTTGTACTTAAGTTTAAAAAAATTTAACTCATCATCACTGCCAGCACTGCTGTCTTCCTCACTACCTCTAAACATGACAAACCACAGCACTAACAAAGTAGTTAAAAATACTCAGAACATATGGATACTTTTCAACAGACATTTCATCTACTGTTCACTCAACCTCCATCTACAACTAAACAGACACACTCCAATATACTCAAAGTACCAAAGTAAAAGGTACTCATAATGCAGAAATGTCTCTTTTAAAGTTTTCAAATTGTAAACAAATAGAAATAGTGTGAAAATAGCTCAGACCGTGCTCACCTCGTGAGCTTGTAGATCTGCTATTTTTGAAGTTCCTGAAAATTGTCCTCAAGTACAGTACTTGAGTACATGTACTTAGTTACTTTACACCACTGACTAGGCCTACATGGACTGTGTCAGCAGCATCACAACCGTCATGGATTAACATCAACCTGGTGTTTGCACGTTGTCTATTTACAACCCGTACATCTACATAAACGTTCATATTTCTAATATAAAGTGCTGACCTCATGGCCACGGATGTTATAATAACGTACGGGTTTTCAGAAGTACCCGTATCTTCCGTATTGTTCAATACAAAGCATTTCAATCCGATCGGTGGCCATTTTCCTCATATAATTAGTTATAATGTAGCAGACTGCAATACACCTCCCAACCGATAGGGTGGCATAGTTTGAAGCACATGGCAAAAAGACGGAAAAAATGGCCACCGATTGGATTTAAAAACTTTTAATTGAACAATATGGAATATACTGTACTTCTTGAGGACCCTGCCATAATTATAACATCCATGGCCATGAGATAAGCACGTTATATTTGAAATCTAAAACAACCAGCTCATATTCACACAACAATGCTTCATCCTGACCAGTTGCTGCTTTTTACCAAGTCAAATGAAAGTGAAATTACACGCAATGTCATCAAATCCTTAATGCTGGGCAGTTAATTAGCTAAGCTAAGTAGCTAACACACAGTAGAGAACTCACCTGTCTGGTCTGGATGGATGGAGATGTTTCCACAGTGTGTTTTAGTAGCAGCTTGTATCACCAGCCTGCTAAAACACTGAGAACTTAACGCCCATGTAGAGTAATGTTACATTATAAGTTGTTTATTTCACTATAAGACTGTTTGTTTTTACACACAAACACACTGTCTGGGCCACAAACATTTGTGTTTGCTGGTAGGGGTGTGAGAGAGGGGGAGGGGCGACAACTAGAGGAGTTAAATAGCCCCACCCCTCCCTGCTTCCTAGGCCAGTGGTTCTCAACCTGTGGGTCGGGACCCCGAGGGGGGTCCCCACATGGGGGTCACTTCACAGATGTCAGTGAAGTGACAATTTAAGGACTTTAAAGACCTTAATACCAAACAAAGTAAGAAAGAAAATAAAAACACCATTATTACATCAAAAGTAATCAACAAACTATATAAACTAGTCAAACATATTATTGGCCAAATTGTCAAAGAATATAGAATAAAGACAGAGGCAAACTTTTTCGAAAAAGCCGATCTACAAGCTCACAACGCCTCGCTTTGTGCGGTGTTGTGAGCTTGTAGATCTGCTATTTTCACAATATTTATCTGTGGAACCGAGTCAAACTAAATGTAATGCCTCAACTCCTACAATTTCAAGTGCTTGTCAGGGTGGGGGGTCCCCAGTTTAAATATGATTATTGTGGGGGGTCCCCAGTTCAAATATGATTATTGTGGGGGGGGGTCCCCAGTCCAAATATGATTATTTCCGGGGGTCGCGGCCTGAAAAGGTTGAGAACCACTGCACTATGCATGCAGATGGTTGTATTTCTGATTCATTCTAAATGGGATAGAGGCAATTTATCGGTACATGTGAGAGAACAGTGTACCTCACATTGAACGCACAGCGCATGGCGGAAATTCAACAGAATTTCCATTAAATAGGGATATTTTAACCAAATAGGCATCCCCCACCTCCAAAATGAGTCCCCCCCCCCCCCCCCCCCACACACTATTACAACTTAAGATTGTTATTGAAATTGGGCCAAAGCTTAATTTGGGATTCCGGTTCAGGTTAAAAACTACAACAGGGTAAAAACATGGCAGGCTGCATAAGGCTGACCTTATAGTGCAATATACTGTGCTGCAGATAATCCAGTTAATAATGGTTGTGTTGGGTTTAGGTGCTATTTTTGAATATTTTTAGAAAAATCGTGGAAGAACACAAATCTCTTCTTATTGGAGTACAACATATGTTCAGATGTGGGTCCATGAGCCAAATACATACATATGAATGTGACGGTTCCTGAAACAGTTTGAGAAGAACCGCTGAACTTAACGAATGGAAAAGTTTCCGGGAGAAATTTCCCAGAAGAGTTTGTTGTGACCCTTAATGTCACACCGTGGAAGAAATACTAGACACCAGGGTGGAGGAGAGAGAATAGAAAGTGTAAGAAAAGTAGAGCAACTGAGAAAGTTTGGGGCCAGGTCTAAACGAGGGCAATAGATATTCAGTGACACCACCTTGTCTCCATTGCCATGCAAGGTGACACTAGATGTACTGTAAGATGTGTTACGCCACACACACACACACACGCACACGCACAAACGCACACACACGCACACACACACACACACACACACGCACGCACACACACGCACACACACACACACACACACACACACACACACACACACACACACACACACACACACACACACACACACACACACACACACACACACACACACACACACACACACTTTCAGAGAATGAAAGGGGGGTTAAGACAGGAGATCAAGGCAGTGCAAATTAAAGCTGCTCTAATTAGCCCGACTGCCACTCTCTTCCCATGGCAGCCATATTGGAGTGCGTGTGCCTGACGCCCCCTGCCTGCCTGTCACCGCCGAGGCAGGACCCCCGGGGGACACACCACCACCACAGCGGTTAACGGTGGGGGGGGGGGGGGGGGGGGGACACCACAACGGTACAGAAAGACATGAGACTGGACAGGACAGAGAGACATGGGGGTCAGTGGTGGAAAAACTACTGAAATGTTCTACTTAAGTAAAAGTCTCAATACTGCATCAAAGTACTCTGTTACCAGTAAAAGGCCTGGAATTACAAATTTACTTAAATAAAAGTACACAAGTATTGGTATCAATATATATATATAGTACCAAAAGTAAAAGTACTAACTGTTTGAAAAAAGCAGATCTGCAAGCTCATAGCGCGATGCGACGCGGTAGAGAAGACATGGCCGTCTCACTCAGATCAGCTAACACAGGGAAGTTGTCAGAACCTTCCCTATAAATCTTCCGGTACAACGCTCCACACGTCCCAGACTCTTCTCCCTTCTGGCTCCCAAACTGTGGAACAAACTCATTCATTGTAGTTAAAACTGCAGACTCGCTTCAAGTCAAATAGGCTCTATGCACAGCAGCCAAATTATGAAGAAATTCGCAGGTGTTACCAATGATACTAATGAAGGCTCTGTTCCATTCTGGTCAAACAGAGTCAGAGTGCTGATGTTGTGCATGTTGGCTCACTGGAAACACTCTGTTACACCAGTTGGTCTAAAGTTGGGGTCCAGGGACCCTTATGGGCTTCCAAATGGCCCCTTGCAGGTGTGTAACTCTGAGAGTGTACAAATGGAACCAAATGGACCCGTAAGGGTCCATTTGGTTCCATTTGTACACTCTCAGAGTTATGGGGTCGTGGAAACCACTGTGCTACACTAAATGGAACAGAGCCTTCATTAGTATCATTGGTAACACCTGTGAAGGAAGTGATAATATGGCTGCTGTGCATAGAGCCTATTGACGCTTGCAGTGTTCATTTCGTTGACTTTACCTTTTTTCACTGAGGAAACCTGAATAAAAACTAAATAAAAACTAAGCTACCTCTCTCCATTCCGGAATGAGGCGCATGAGTGCCCTGTCATCGGCCGATGTTTCCTTTTCGCTTGATATCGTTTGATGGAGAGACACAAAGAGATACAAACATGACTGATACACCTAATGAAAATAGACACTTCACAGATTATAGATTTTTATAATTATAAAAAATGAAGTGGAGAAGAGATCCAGAAGTCATCATTTTATGCTTCAGTGTGTCAGAGGCTTTACACTTCCCAAGATGCTGACAACTTTCTTGAAAACAAGAAGTTTCTAACTAAAAGAATACATTTGATGTCTTGTAAGTATTCCTGCCTTTTCCACAAAGCGGAGCACCCAGATGTCGATATACCCACTCTTGGCAGTTTGGTCAGAGTGCAGCAGGTGTTGATGTTCACCCTGGGAGGGGGAATGTGGGTGGGAAAAGTACTTTTTACTTAATCACTTAAACCCCAGCATCCGCATCGTGGGGAAAGCTTTCGCAGACAGTAGCAGATCGACAATCACCCCAGCGAAAGCCTACCCCACAATAACAGAAAAGTCACTATAGAGCTCTGAGGGAGCAGATCGACAAGCTCAGAAAAGATTGTTTCAAGCTGGTGAATCTGCTACTGTTGATACTTTTGTGCAACGCTGTAGTATGATCAAGTAGGCCGTTAATTTACGAATAAAACCCCCAAAAAATTAAAATATGGAGATAGGAGGTTTTTGCCCGACGGCAACAAAAATGTATTCAGTTACATCCTCCCACCACTGCAGGGTAGATGAGCCGTGTTCTCCACAGGGAGCCAGCCTTTGTTGTACCTGCTTGCAAAACCCAACCAACCCTTTCACCCCAAACAGCCCTGTGAGTGTATGTATTACTGCAAAAACCATTATGCAGCCAGAGCCATAATCTAGCTCATCAACCAAGACACGGATCAACTATTGCCTTGTCAACAGACTTAATTGGAATGTTCCCCGAGTTGCAGCAGCTTGCTGTGTAAGACCACCACCAGAAACAACAACAAGCACAGTCAGCAGGAAAGTGTTTGAAAAAAAAAAAGTTTGTTTTGTTTGGAGTTTTTTGGGGAGACTTCTTGAATCGTGGGATGAACTTACCTGAAAGAATCTCACGCCCATTCCATCTGGTGTTGGCAAATGCTCCTGTTTGCAGACACGCGTGCACGCACGCGCACAGACACCCGCACACACTTTTATCTACAGAGAATGCATGTATAGATAAATGTGATGTATCTACAGTGGTTCTCAAACTTTTTCTCAAACTTTTTCATGTGAAGGACCTCCAACATGATACAATAGGCTCTATGCACAGCAGCCATAGGGCCCCTTCCTTACTTCCTTCACAGGTGTTACCAATGATACTAATTAAGACTCTGTTCTATTTAGTGTGCATAGTGGTTGTCTTATTTTCAAGGAACCCCATAACCCTTACGGGTCAATTTGGTTCCATTTGTACACTCTCAGAGTTACACAGCCACCATAAGGGGCCATTTGGGAACCAAAATGGAGTGTTTCTAGTGAGCCAACATGCACGTTATCAGCATCCTGACCAGAATGGAACAGAGCCTTCATTAGTATCATTGGTAACACCTGTGAAGGAAGTAAGAAGAGGCCCAATTTCTTTCCAATATGGCTGCTGTGCATAGAGCCTATTGGCTGTGGACCCCCCCCCCTCGATCTCAGAAATGTTGTGCCAGAAACAAATATTTTAGTTAATTATTTTTCTTCATAAATCAGTCCTATTGAACACCCGTTAGGTCTGTGTGTGGGTTAAAGAAATATTGAGCAAATGAAAAGTATTAAAAAGTGCTTCTGACAAAACCAGCTCCATTGGATCCTCAAACTTTCTGCTAAACCAGCTAACTCCATCAAAAGGGGAGGAGTTAGCTGGTTCTGCTGACTCCAGGCTCCACCCCCTTTTGACCTCCAACCTCATTGTGAGCTTGGAGGTCCATTCAGCTGTTCTTATCAATGATGAACAAAACCTCCTAACTCCACTTTTTGTTTTGTTTTTTCATTTCCTGAAAAATGAACATTTTGGAGTTGGCTGGTTTCTGACCGACAGCAGAGATATGTTTAAAGTTTTGCACAAATGTTCAAGATTTTTCAAAAATAGCATATCCACAAGTTTGAGCTTGTATATCTGCTGTTTCTGAATTACTATAACATATGGTCAGAGTGGTTAAAATGATTGTGATGCTATATTAACTCATTTTATGTTACTCCACTTTGAGAAGCAATGATCTACCAGAGAATGGGTGCATAGGTAAATGTGATGTAAAAAAAAAAAAAAGTGTTAATTTCAACTCTGAGAATATGAAAGGAAATCATAAGGCCCTTGCACACAGAGTCCGATGTAATTGTTTAATTGTCACTCCGTTTTATAACGCATCGGAAAAAAAAGAACTAACACAGGATTCCACCTTGGTGAGATTGAATAAAATGTCCACTGAGGTCATAGAGAAACGTGTTTGTTTGCATTTATTGTCGTCCATTTTGTATGTATGAAAAAAATCGAAACTTCAGAGCAAGGACTTTCAGAGTTACATTTACGCTGTGGATTCTACTGTGACTGTTTGTTTGTGTACATAAAGAAATATATATTTTATTCCTGAAAGAGCAGTGTTGCCCCGAGGCCAGATTCAACCCATCATCACAGACTGCACTGATAACTCTGGCCTTGACCCACATGGCTGTGCCTCAAAGTCACACACACTGTGTGTGTGTGTGTGTGTGTGTGTGTGTGTGTGTGTGTGTGTGTGTGTGTGTGTGTGTGTGTGTGTGTGTGTGTGTGTGTGTGTCTGCGCTATCAGTCTAACGGCTATAGATCAGGCACAGACACACCAGGTGGGATTTGTTCTTGCAGGGTGTAAAGAAAAAGTGGAGAAAAATCGATACTTTTAATTGATTCGATTCATTACAGACACAGCGTTCTTGCCAGGATAGAGAGAATGGGCGAGGGAGCAGAAAATGATACAAGAGACGAGAGAGGAGAGCGTCTGATAAGTGATCTGCACAAAACACTATTATCTCGCCTGGATTTCTTTAGCTTCGCTGCTTCTCAAACTTTCATGTCAAGGACCGCCTAATTGATATTGAATTTGGCCCACGGACTTACGGATGTGAAAATAATTTGCACCCGGGAGGACCGCCATATACTTGTTAAAATGTTTCAAGTTAAGTGGATTATTTTTTTCTTGTCCCCCCTTATGTAAGGCGTCTTTGGTTACTTAGAAAAGCGCTATATAGATCTGCACACCATTGCACACCATCAGTATAGTGTGTCATACAAAGTGCACCAGAAACCCATCAAGATTGCTTTGGCGTCGAACAAAGGTATAAAGTCATCTTTAAAAAGCGGTATAGCGGAGAAAACGGTACAATCAGCTGGGGCAGTGTGGGTGGGGGGGGATCTTTTTTTGGCGGGGCGGAATGTCAACCTGGGGGGCTACGGCGGCCATGCATGGCCTTCAGGGCTTCCGTGAAATCCCTGCCCCGTCCACCCTGTAAGGCTCTAAAATAACAGTAGGCCTACTTTAAAAGGTGAATACGGTGCATACTACATATACAGTATAGGCTCTGATGCATCCTCTATACAGCGAGTCGCGGGTTCGGTTCCCAAGCCCAGCCCATTGCTGCGTTTCTCTCTCCCCGTTTCCGAAACGAATAAAGGTAGAAAAGCTAAAAAAATATATCTGGGATCTGTTAGGGATTAAGTATCTTGCTCAGGGACACGTACAGTAGATCTATTCTCTCGGCCGGGGGAGGCGAACCGGTGAATACCAAACGGCCGCTCTACCCACTAAGCTACAGCAGCCTTTAGGATGATGCAATATAAGGTTTGGTCCTCGACATTAAAGATGTCTGCATGTGTATGCACGCGCACACGCACACACACGCACACGCACGCACACACACGCACACGCACACGCACACACACACACACACACACACACACACACACACACACACACACACACACACACACACAGTACAGTGTGGTGTCATTTCCAGTGGAAGGGGAAACAGAAAAGGAACAGATCTGAGCTACAGCTTGACAGGTACTTTAATCCGTCTGTCTCTTGTGTCTCCGCCGGTACCGTAGGGAGATGAAACACAATGACAGAGCAGAGAGACAAAGACAGAAATATGAGAGAACGAGACGGACGGAGAGAAACACGAGAGAGACAAGAGGAGAGAGACACACAGAGAGAGAAGGGCAGAGTGACGGATGGGAGAGGAGGGAGACAACGGACTTTATACAGTGAGGTTGAGACTAAGGGGTGCAACTGCTCCTCAAACGAATCGATTCAATCAAGTCATCATTTGATTTTCCTATTTGTCTCATCTGTTTAAGAAAGTAGGTAGCTGATATACTGCACTTTTACTTTAGCGCTAGGTATACTCTTAGTTGCTTGTTTTAGAAGAGAATGTACTTAAGACTTCTGGTGATTAGTAGTTTCGTTCCCTACCTATGTTGAATGCGCTTATTGTAAGTCGCTTTGGATAAAAGCGTCTGCTAAATGACTGTGATGTAATGTAATGTAATCAATTATAAGAAAAAATATAGATTTTTAATACAATAACTCATTTTCAAAGGTAAGGAAATAAGCTCACAACGTTGTGGGATTTTAGCTATTTTTGCACGACACAGTTGAGTGATAAAGGTTTATCAGACTATTCAATGTAGTTGATCATCTATATATACAATTTGAATCCTGCGCCATGTCGGTTGTCAGTATGTACGAACGTTGTATGTGGCCAGTGTGACGTAATCTGACATCACGATGAGACGGTCGTCCCGAATATGGACACAAACAGCATGACATCACGCATGACATCACATCCTACCTATAAATTCTAGGATGCCGTCAGATCGCACCAGTTCGACGGCTTCCATAGTGGGTTTTGGTCATTGGAGAGGTGATGCACGTCACCTCTTTCTGAAGTGGGTACTTTCAAAGCCTGCCGTGGATTTAGGAGAGCACAAAACTCTCTCTCACACTGTGAGGTGCCTGTAAGGTGGCACTGCAAAGTGAACGACACGTCACGCTAGACGTTCGGGCCGCGTAGCGGCCCGAACTTCTAGTAGGAAATAATGTACTAGATTATTTGATATATTTGTTGATGTACAATTTTCCTTAAATACATATATATATATATATAGCCGCCTACACTGCCCTAGCTTATTGTACCGTTTTCTTCGCCACCTCTTTCTAAACACCATAACAATGTAAGCACAACGCATTGTCTCCTATCCTGTGCGTGATACTCACGGGCAGGATCTCGAGACGCAGTCACGGAGGAGAGGGCATACGGTTCGGCGAGCTATACGGGTTGCTTCACTGCTTCTTGCGACCCTATTCCAGATAAGCGCTTGAAGATGGATGGATGAATGGATCAATATAATCGCTAAGAAGATAATGGGTAGTTGCAGCCCTATAGTCTCGCGTGTAGACCCACAACTATTCCACAATCTCTGAATGCTATATCGTTGCTGTCGGGCAGAAACCTCTTATCTCCATATTCTAACCTTTTGTGTTTTTTCATAATTGAATGCCCTACTCTGTTACAAGTTACAAGTAAAAGTCCAGAATTCAAAATTTACTTGAGTAAAAGTACAAAAGGATTGGCATCAAAATGTACTTGAAGTACCAAAAGTAAAAGTACTAAATATTTGAAAATAGCAGATCTACAAGCTCACAACGCGTCGCGATGCGACGCGTTGTGAGCTTGTAGATCTGCTATTTTCAAATAGCCTAGGTATAAAATAGGTTTAAAGTGGTTAATTTATGTTTCGTTATATCATAATTTATATCTGAAAAGTAACTAGTAACCAAAGTTTTCAAGTAAATGTAGTGGAGTAAAAGTACAATATTTGCCTCTGAGATGTAGTGGAGTAGAAGTAAAAGTATTGGAAATTGGAAATACTCAAGTAAAGTACAAATACCTCAAAATGTTACTTAAGTACAGTACTTAAGTAAATGTACTTAGTTACTTTCCACCACTGCTGGGAACTGCACCTCCTGAAAGCGGAGAATAGAAGCTGTCATCTGTTCGTCATTGCCGTTCACGAACATTTGCAAAGGCGAAACAGAAGGACATCCGCTTCCTTTGCTGCAGCATTTGAATATATAGTGTGAGTCAACAGTCTGGCTCCAGAGAGACCATTGCAGCTCAATGGACTTCATATACAGGGAGGCTGAGTCAGAGCCCTTCAGCCACATGAGTGGAAGGCCATGGAACAGAAAGAGGCATCAACAGTCAGTGGTGTAAAGTAACTAAGTACATTTACTCAAGTACTGTACTTTTTGTACACTTTTGAGGTACTTTGACTTTACTGGAATATTTCCAATTTTCAATACTTTTATTTCTACTCCACTACATCTCAGAGGCAAATATTTTACTTTTACTCCCCCACAATTATTTGCATACTTGAGTTACTAGTTACTTTGTAGATTTTGATTATTATTACAAAACATACAGTAACCACTTCAGCCGTACAGTTTATACATTTTGGCTATTTGAAAATAGCCGATCTACAAGCTCACAATGCGTCACAGATTGTGAGCTTGTAGATCTGCTATTTTCAAAAGCCTTTTACACATTTTAGACGGGACATTCTGCATAACTAGTACTTTTCCTTTGGGAACTGTAAGTACATTTTGATGCCAATACTCGAGTAAATGTAATCAATTTTGAATTCCGGACTTTTACTTGTAACAGAGTATTTCTGCATTGCAGTATTGATACTTACTTACTTAAATAAACAATTTGAGAACTTTTCCCACCACTGTCAACAGTGATGAAGAAGGTAGAGACGGGAAGAGGAGTAAAATGCTCTGCATTCCTATAGTGCACTGGTTCCAAAACAATGGGTCGATCGGGTCGTACGCGTTTCCCCCGGAAGCGATATTTTTTGACCAATCACAACACTCGTTTCATTCACGGAGAATGTTAACAGATTTGTAAAGCATCAACGTCATTTCCTTGGGCGGTACTTCCGCCAAATTCAACCATTTCCGGTTGTCAACTTCCTAGACAACCAACATCCCAGGTCTTGCCCATGCAGGGTGCTGATTCACAAGGCATTCGTAGAATCGGCCTCAGGTCTTAATGGGTTAAGTGATGGTGGAGGCAACCATGCAAGGAACCGCCCTGATCGGGAGAGCGGTGGAGGATTCAGTGTCAATTGCTCAAGGGCACAAAGCCGGGAAGAGCCGGATCAATTTACGGCTTCCCAAATGTGTGTGTGCGTGTGTGTGTGTGTGTGTGTGTGTGTGTGTGTGTGTGTGTGTGTGTGTGTGTGTGTGTGTGTGTGTGTGTGTGTGTGTGTGTGTGTGTGTGTGTGTGTGTGTGTGTGTGTGTGCACGTGTGTGTGTGTGTGTGTGTGTGTGTGTGTGTGTGTGTGTGTGTGTGTGTGTGTGTGTGTGTGTGTGTGTGTGTGTGTGTGTGTGTGTGTGTGTGTGTGTGTGTGTGTGTGTGTCTGTCTGTCTGTCTGTCTGTCTGTCTGTCTGTCTGTCTGTCTGTCTGTGTGTTTCTGCGCGTGTGCGTGTGCGCGTGTGCGCGTGTGTGTGTGCGTGCGTGCGTGTGCGCGTGCGTGTGTGCGTGTGTGTGATCATGTCTCCTCTTTCTGGGAGACAAATCTCTCCTCCAAGCAGCTCAGCTGTGTCTCCCCTTCCAGCAGAGCTCATTTATCAATGTGTCTGTGACGAGGAAAAAAATGTGTGGAGATGATAAAACACCAGCCCCCTCCCTCCTGTCCCCCCCAAATTAATAACAAAAAACCATCACGATTTTAAAAGACTCTGTACTGTACTACTCGGTGTGTGTGTGTGTGTGTGTGTGTGTGTGTGTGTGTGTGTGTGTGTGTGTGTGTGTGTGTGTGTGTGTGTGTGTGTGTGTGTGTGTGTGTGTGTGTGTGTGTGAGTGAGAGAGAGAGAGTCCTTTTGCAGTTTTATGATACATTCTAGAGTCTAGACAGTGTATATCGTTGCTGTCGTGCAGAAACTTCTTATCTCCATATTATAACTTATTGTGTTTTTTTTGTAAATTAACTCCCTACTCGATCATACCGCAGCGTCACGCAAAAGCATCAAAAGTAGCAGATCCGCAAGCTCAAAACGCGGCGCGAAGCGACGCGTTTTGAGCTTGCAGATCTGCTACTTTTGATGCTTTTGAATTTGAATCCTGAAAAGTAACGGTTTGGGACATATCAGGTTTCCACCCGACAGAGACGATATGACTTCTCGTCATCAGGCGGGCTCTTCCAAAGTGATTCCCCCCTCGGCCAGAGGCGTCATGTTCTTTAGTTTTGGTGTAACTGTTTCGCTTGGTACAACAATCGTTTTGGTATATCCACGTTTTATTCCAACTCGTATTAGTGCCATTGGCGAGACTATAGACTATTCGATTCGGCTGGAAGGTTGTAGAGTTTTATAGATTTTTTTGACTCAGAGCACCCCTGTAAATAACTTTCTCATCCAAGGCACCCCTGAATGACCTTGAACTTGAATGTCATATTGCCGTACGTAAATATGTAAATGTTTCCCCGCTACGGTACAGTATGTGACGAGAGAATATCAGTTTTCCAAGAAGGGTCTAAGACTAAGTGGTGAAACTAAACTGAGGTGATAAATTCCAAATATGATCCAATTATTCTGCGGCACAGCACCCTAGGGTGCCACGACGGCATTCAGAAGAGAAACCCTGGAGTAGAAGATGTGGCACAGACTGGATCACCCTGGTCAGTTTGGAAAGAACCAGGCTTTCCTCTGTGTGGAAAGCCTGGTTGATGTGAGGGTAGAGTGAGTGAGTGAGTGAGTGAGTGAGTGAGTGAGTGAGTGAGTGAGTGGGTCCACCCCATTCGGATGCTATCAATGCATTGAATGGGATATTATCAGGTTTTATCAGACCATTGAATGGGCGAAATAGGCGACATACTGACCTACCCGTGATTTATCAGACCATTCATTGAGTGTTATCAGGACATACTGATCTACCGAGGGAGATGACTTATAATTTAAGTTTTGGTTTTCGGTTGACGGAGGTGTGCAGTCTCAAGCGAACTGGAGCCACGCGAAGCACCACTGAGCGAGCCAAAGCGAGCGAGTTGCCGTGCCGAACATTGTGACGTTTGCTTGAGCCTACTCAGCGCCGTCCGAGTTATATACCGATAGGCACAGAATGGTAAATCATGTTGTGTTGTGTTGTGCCTCCGGTAGGTCAGTATCTCCTGATTATGCCCAATGAATGGTCTGATAAATCGCGGATAGTTCAGAATCTCGCCTACTTTGCCCATTCAATGCATTGATAGCATTCGAGTGAGTGTGTGAGTGTGAGTGTGAGTGTGAGTGTGAGTGTGAGTGTGTGTGTGTGTGTGTGTGTGTGTGTGTGTGTGTGTGTGTGTGCGTGCGTGTGTGTGAGTGTTTGTGTGTACTCTCATGAATAGTGTACTGCATTAGCACACAGCTAAGCCTTGGCCCGGCCAACCTCATTCAATCAGCTCATTTATAGATGATGAGATAGCAGGATGGTGGGTGGGGTGGTTGGGTGTTCTAATTGTTTTGGGCTGACGGGTGATGGGCTGATAAAATAAACATAAAAGGAATGAATAAGCCAGTGCAGGGAAGCGGTTAGGACAACCGTGGAGAAGCTGTGGCTCTCAGGAGAGGAAGGGGTGGTCTCAGATAAAGTCCTGAAATCCCCCCTATGATACTGCTATACCAGTGGTTCTCAACCTTTTCAGGCGGCGACCCCCCAAAATAATCCTATTTGAACTGGGGACCCCCCCCAAAATAATCCTATTTAAACTGGGGACCCCCCATTTTGTTTGACTTCGTTCCACAGATAAATATTGTGGTCTACATCTACACTCGCGAGTCGTGACTTTTGCGGTACTTTTTCCTCATTGGCTTGTCCTTTAGCCAATGAAGGCTCAATGTCCTCTCAGAATATGGGATGTAAAGACGACCCACAATACTGTGTTCGGCCACTGTATGTAACTCTATGGTAAGTGGCGCTGTTGCTCAATGTCCTCTCAGAATATGGGATCTAAAAACGTTGCCATGTTTAGGGAGAGAAATAAGCGACCATATGGGATCTAAAAATGTTGTTTCTTTTCTTTCATTTTTTGTTTAGTTTTTTTGTTTTAGGTATTGAAAAGGTCTTAAAAGTCCTTAAATTGTCACTTCACTATCACCTGGGGTCCCGACCCACAGGTTGAGAACCACTGTGCTATACCACCCACAGCATGCCCATCACTGTATGGTTGTCCCAAACTTTCATGTCAAATTAACCAAATGAATGATGTATTTGGCCATGGACCCCGATCTGAAGAACACAAACAAAACGGACTGGTATCCCATAGTTTCTTAAGGCACTGCACGGTTCTCTCTGCATTCTATTGATGTGATTAATTACCTTGTTTATCGTTAGTCACTCTGGATAAGAGCGTCTGCTAAATGCCTAAATTGCAAATGCAAATTGGACTGCTTGTGACGATGCGGAATGGAAAGCATTCTATTATCCACTAATCTCCATATTCTGCACATTTCCCAGTGTCGTTGACCTGTACTATATTGTCAACCATATTTTTTCTCTTTAGATATATATATTTGTATTAAATTCCAGTATTATGATTATTATTATTATTATCCTGTTATTTGTCTTGTGGAACATGCCACACCATTATTGCTGCTTGTACTGTACCTGTATGAGCGAGTGACAAATGTGGACCGGCTTCGAATGCTATCAATGCTATCAGAGCATTGAATGGGCGAAGTAGGCGACATACTGACCTACCCGCGATTTATCAGACCATTCATTGGGCATAATCAGGAGACGCTGACCTATCCGGAGGCAGAGCAGTCCCCACAACATTTACGTCCCACTTCTCTAAACAAACGTTCCTCCTTTCCTCTCTCCTCTTCTCATGTCCTACATGTTTCCTCAGTGGGAGGGACTGACATGTAAGGAAAGGATGCAAGTGTAGGAAATGAGGATTAAATTCAAGGCCCTGAAACCAAGGGGCAAGGCTTGGATATTTACGATGAGGCCAACACGGAAGCTTATGAATGGCCAGAGTGAGGCACTGTTTTACCCTGCGCCGACCTGCAGTGTCAGAAAGAATTTATTTTAGCGCAAGTGAATGGGTTTTTGACAAACTTTAGACTAGATTTTCTTACCGTAATGAAAATTGTCATAAATTCTATATGCTTCCGGTCGCTAGTTTAAAGTCTCCTTTCAATCATCATGATATGCGTTTTGCGAAATAATGGTCCCATTTATTCTAAAATTGACGATAAAGTAGGCTATGATCCAGGAGGGGCGGGATGATTTGATTGACAACCTACACAACCAATAGCATTCATTCCCCGCCCTACTCTTGATTGACAAGCTACCCTTCCAATAGCATTTTTGGGGGTTGTTTTCCGGTTCGCTGGTCACGTGTCTGGTCTCAACCAATAGTGTTTGAGTTCCGGCGTGGCCAACTGTATATATTAACGATGGAGGAATGCATGTTCCTGAACTATCGGCTTCATTTTCGTTCTGTAGAAAGCAGGGGAGTGGCATTGTCCATTCATTTATACAGTCTATGCCTGAAACACAGCCTACAGGTCTTGCCCAGCGCACTAGCCTGCCATGTTGTTGTTTTTTTACCCTTTTGTAGTCTTTAAGCTGTACAGGAAAATAAACATCACACGTCCCTGATGCCGATGGGAACATAGACATGTCTTATCACCTTGCTATGTGTTTCATCAGTGTGTTTCATCTGGTCTGTCTGAGAGTATCATGTCTATGAGAGTTATCTGGTCACATGGCTATCTAGGTCATGTGCAACCTTACGCCTAGAAGCTACAGCTTGCTCACGCACACACGCACGCACACACACACACACGCACACGCACACACACACACACACGCACGCACACGCACACGCACACGCACACACACACACACACACACACACACACACACACACACACACACACACACACACACACACACACACACACACACACACACACACACACACACACCAGCGCTTCACTTTACCAGTGGTGGAAAAGGTACTCACAATTTACTTAAGTAAAAGTATCGATACTGCAATATAGAAATACTCTGTTACAAGTAAACGTCCGGAATTCAAAATGTACTTGAGTAAAGGTACAAAAGTATTTGCATCAAAATGTACTTAAAGTACCAAAAGTAAAAGTACTCATTATGCAGAATGTCCCATTTCAAGTTTTCAAATGTATACAAATCTTTTGAAAATAGTAGATCTACAAGCTCACAATGCGTTGCATTGTGAGCTTGTAAGATCTGCTATTTTCAAATGGCCGAATGTATATAGGGCTAAAGTGGTTAATGTATGTTTTGTAATAATAATCAAAATGTATAAAGTAACTAGTAACTAAAGTTTTCAAATAATTGTAGTGGAGTAAAAGTACAATATTTGCCTCTGAGATGTAGTGGAGTACAAGTAAAAGTACAGAAATTTGGAAATACTCAAGTAAAGTAAAACATACCTCTAAATTGTACTTACGTACAGTACTTGAGTAAATGTACTTAGTTACTTTCCACCACTGCACTTTACCAGTGGGTAACACTTCCTCATAAGTGGCAAATTCAAACACGTAATTAACGCTTACTTAATGTTTAGCTCATACATTAATTCATCATGAATTTATTATTAATTTCTGTTAATTAATGATGAAGTCACTATATGACTATCCAGGGCATAGAAGCCACTGAAAAAAAGCAGATCTACAAACCCACCACGTGTGACCCTAAACTACTCATATATTAACTGAGGTTAAGTCATAGTGACTTCACTATTATTAATTAACAGGAATGAATGACTAATTCATGATAAATTGATGCATGAGTTAATAAAGCATTTATGAAACGTGTATGCATTTGCACCTTATGAGGAAATGACATACTGTAGTACAAGTGCAGTACTCAAGTAAATGTACTTCATTACTGTCCCACCACTGATAATGTATACTGTCACTTAGCCAGTATTGATGAGTAATAGTTTTGTTCTTTTAATCCTTTAAGGCCGGGAAGGGAACGCATCTGTGTCATTTTAAGATTTCTTTGGCTATTCAAAAATAGCAGATCTACAAGCTCATAGCGTGGCACCGAGTGCCGCGCTATGAGCTTGTAGATCTGCTATTTTTTAGAAAAATCTTGAAAATTTGTGCAAATCATTTTTAACTAAAATCTTTGCTTCTGGGGGTCCCTGGAACAACATATTTTTAGATGGGAGGGGGTCCGCGGACAAATACATATTATGTTGGGGGTCCTTGACATGAAAAAAGTTTGAAAACCATTGAAAATATAGCAACATAAGTAAAAAAAAAAAAAAAAAAAAAAAAACTTTAGGAAAAAAAAAACTGTTAGGATTTAGAAGACATTTGTAAAATCCCCAGAAGCAAAGATTTGAGTTAAAAACTTTCACTTTAAAAAAGTATATATATATTCAAACTAAAGATTTGCACACATTTTCACGATTAAAAAAAAAAAAAGCAGATCTACAAGCTCGTAGCGCAGCACTCTATCTACGCTATGAGCTTGTATATCTGCTATTTTTATAGAGCCAAAAAAATCTTAAAATGACACAGATGCGTTCCCGGTCTTAAAGGGTTAGACGTCCATTGAACAGGAGAGTTTCTTGTAACAAACAGTTAAAGGCAGAGCAAGAGAAGTTGTAAAGTAGAAGGTGCTCTTTGCTAGATGGTGATGATCTGGATATTTAAAGGAATGACAGAATCCAAGGCACTTGACTTTAAGTGAAACATGATATAATGCCTTTATTTCAGACGTGTGACTTTTATGACTTCACTCAGCTTGACAAAGGCGCCCAAATACATCACAGTTAACATTCAAATCATGTTCTATGTATAGAACCTGCCAATGAAATAAAGTCACGTTATACCTTAATCACTTCAAGTCGAGTCAGTGCCTTGTTCTCTCTCATTCCTTTAAGTTTTGTTCTTTAGTTTGTTTTATTTTGCATTTGGATATTGCCCACGCATCACCTACCACACACTTGTCCGAGGTCAAGATCAGATTAGTATTTGTCGTTACGTTTTGTGCACAGGTAAGAGCATTTAGTTTGGTTCATCTTGGATGGGGGTCCACTTTTTTATTACAAGAATACAAACTATTTATAAAACACTTATAAATTAGTATTTCTTTATGTTTACTTCTGCATGTATTTGTACATGCTATGCCTTGGTAGGTGAGTGGGATGGGGAGGGGGGTTGCCGATTGTTATTCCCTGGCGATACATGATCAATCAAAAAGTTAAATAATTTTGAAAAGCATGAAACTTATACCAAGTAATTAAAACAATAAGATAACATAAATGAATACAATAAGCAGCAGAATTAAAAAACACAACGTCTAAGAGGTTTAAAGTGAGAAAATAGGAATTTTGAGTTATGGAAAAAAGGCCTTTGGATCAAAAATAAGTACTTTATAAAAAGCCATTTAAAAAGAGGACACTGATTTATCAAGCCTGAGCTCCTCAGGCAGGTTGATCCAGAGGGGAGCTGACAGCAAAGGCACTGTCACCCTTTTTGTCTTCAGCTCTTCTACTCTGGATCCATTTACAATGAAGGCATTTAGCCCATCCAAACCGGAAGAGCATCTGTGTCGTTTAAGAGATTAGAGTTTGGCTATTAAAAAAAAACTTGTACATCTGCTATTTTTGAAAAAATTGTGTTTGAGAGATTTTTGAATAATTTAGATTTTTTTTCTCCCTTAAAATCTTCTCTTCTATTTTTGAAAAATCTTGAACATTTGTGCAAATCTTTGAATATAATATTTTTTAAAACGAACATGTTTTAACTCAAATTCTTTGCTTCTGGGGGGTCCCTGGAACAAATTATTTTGAAATGGGGGTCCGTGGCCAAATACATATCATTTTAGACATGAAAAAGTTTGAGAACTACATGCTTTAGAAGCCACTTTTAGAATCTGCCTCAGGTCTTATTGGGTTAACAAACGCTCTCATCCAGAAAGCCACTCACTGTACAAAGTTTCACCATCAGTCAACAAACATCAGGGTAAATACCAGTAAATAGAGTGCAAATCCATCAATTAAGTGCAACCAAAGTAACTAGGATGCCAGGTAAACACCGGATCTAGCAGCTGTCTAAACAATCCGCTCTAAATACCATTCTTAGCATTCGTGGACAAAGCCAAGCAGTACAGCGTTTGTCGACTGTATCGATGCTGTTTGGGCAGAAAACTCTTATCTCCATATTGTAGCGTCATACAAAAGTAGCAGAAGTAGCAGATCTACAAGCTGGAAATGCGTCGCGAAGCTTGTAGATCTGCAATTTTTAAAATTTGAATCCTGAAAAGCAACAGTTTTGGACATAATGAGGTTTCCATCCGACAGATATGAATATTAAATACACGTGAATAAGTAAACAACACAAATGTGCATAGTATAAATAGCATCAACATAGGCAATAGGCTCTATGCACAGCAGCCATATTGTCACTTCCTTCACAGGTGTTACCAATGATACTAATGAAGGCTCTGTTCCATTTAGTGTAGCACAGTGGTTTCCACGACCCCCATAACTCTGAGAGTGTACAAATGGAACCAAATGGACCCGTAGCCTAAGGGTCCATTTGGTTCCATTTGTACACTCTCAGAGCCTTCATTAGTATCATTGGTAACACCTGTGAATGACTTCATAATATGGCTGCTGTGATACAAGGAAAGAGGAGTAGTACCCAGGGGGCAAAGTGGAAATAGTGCACCCGAGCGTTGTAAAAGGTTGTTCACCAGAAATGATATCTTGGACCTTCACTGATCACAACCAGGATGGACAACCCGGTCAACTAGCTGCTGGAAAGTCACAGGGTGGGTTTAAACATATGCCACCCCCACTCTGAAAAGGCAAAATCCGAATAGGGCAAAAAAAGACAAAAAAGCCTATAACTTAATAATGCTCACTCTTATCTTCATCAAATTAGCTAAGGTATGAACCAGCAGTCTACCCTACATCACCAAAGAGTCAGAATGCAATTTACCCAAAAAAATACTGACATATTCTCCTTTAAACATCATTTTAGTTTAGGCGGAAATTGTAATTTTGTGATTAGGACTCCTTTACTTTCTCTAATTTACAAAGAAATATATACATTTATGTCAAATAAGCTGTTACTGCATTGCCTAGGATGCTATTAAACAATAACAAGTAGTTGTGAGGATATAACTATTACAGTTTATTTGCAAATCGGATTTCTTCAGACATACAACTATTGGCAGAAAAAACACATATTTCACAATAAATTGGCTTTTTCCTTCTGCATTATGTCCTTGTAGCTATTTTAAAGATTTTTGGGGTTTTATTCAGAGTCACTGCTGCTGTCGCAACTCTCAAATGTGGCAGTTTGTATCCTGTTGCATTTGGTTGCCAACCCCTGACAACGGCATCCTGTAGCATGGGACGGCCTTCTTTGAGCATGAGCAGTTCCTCTGGCAGCCTTTGACACATCTACATGATATAAGTTTGTCCATTGACACAGGACAGGCTGGCTGTGTAGATGGAATGGGAACTACTTTTCCCTTATCCACAGACCAGCCATATTCTGCAACTGAGGGAATTTGTGGTTTGGCAATGTGTGCACTCTTGTCAATCACTGTTGCCAGAGCAGCCCTTTTCAGGTGCAGGAGAAAGGAATGCTCTGTTGGAGGCAGTAGCTTCAAGAGCGTAGATGTGTTGTTAAAGAACTTGTATGCTCTCAGCTTGCCCAGATCTGCACCCTCAAAGTGATCAGCTGTGGATGTGTATACAGCTATTGTGAGGTCTCTTGCCTGACTGAGGAGGTCATCTGTTATGGCATCATCAGGGTTCTCACCAAACTCTTCAAGTGCAGGTATATCCACACTCATGCTGCTCTTGAACCAAGCCTTCTTTCCAGTGAAATATGGATAACTAGTGATATCTCTACCACTCAGACTGTGGACAAAGGGCATGGCACAACACTGTGAAATTCCTAATGCCGCTACCATTGCATGTATAGGCAGGTATGCATTCTGGGCTGTTCTTACCCACAGCTCTGGGAGGTCACTGAGGTGTGTTGCACCATAATATAAGCACAAGTTAATGACGTCGGTGTCATTCGCATGGATGACAACGCTGTCAACGCCTTCATTCTTGACACTGTAGAGTGTGTGGAGTATTAGTCTAGTGTCAGCCTCCTGCTGTGTGGATTCCAGAGCAGGGATATCCATAACCGAACCGTCTGTGAGCACTACACTCTTCGTCTCTTCTTTGAATCCACCACCCAAATAGAGATGGGTTGGGCCAAGGGCAGGCTCCAGTTGCTCATTCTCACACCATTTCTCACAAAGGAAGCTCAGAAGGTTTTCTTTGTTTGTTGACACTGCAAAGAACTCCTTTGGATCAGGAGCTGTGTACTGCTCACTAACTTCGTATACTCTTGCTGATTTTGATGGGCCGTATCTCTGTTCCTGTTCAGCTGACTTAAGGCTGGATCCACTGTACCTGTCACAACAGAAGTGTATGATCTCAGTGCCAGCAGGCACATCATTCAGCAGCAGGTGTTTGTATCGCTCAGCAATGGTTCCAAATCTTTCACCTTTGTGAAAAGACCAGTGTCGAATCGCACACATAGCATCAACGACTACTGCTGTCTTTTTATGATTTTGAGGTAGATCAGGGATGCTGGTCACTTTGGTCTCCTCTTTCAGGATCTTCACTAGGCTTGCCTTGGTACCTGTTCTCATACTGGCATCTTCCTGGAAGAGGGATGGGGGAAAGTCACTGCATTCATGGTTGCCTATGAAGTCAACAATGTCGAGTTCTCCACCACTGGCTGTGTCATGCGCAGAAGGGCAGTGACTTCATTGCTCTTGCCAGGTGTAGAGGATTTCCCCCTAGACTTCTTTTGCTTCATGTTTTGTGTATGGAAGGTGTTAAGTTTCACAATATGTGTCTTCTTTTGATCACTGGACAGTGAATCAGACAGTGCCTTCAGACCAATTACTTTCACGCTCGTCAGGTTGTCCTTGACTGTGGAATCGGCACACTGTCCAGTTGATATGTTGATCAGGGATGTTGAGGCTCTTGTGAATGGGTTGGCCTCTACTGCTGCCATGATCTTGACTACCATCTCTGCATCCCTGGTGACACGACTCAAACCAGATTCATGGTGTGGGCTGGAGGAATGGAGATGCAGCATAGACTTCAGCTCTGCAGAGATAGCTGCAGTGAGTGGTTTTGTGTAGACCCACTTCATTCGGGCAGCAGGATTTAGGGTAATGCCATCCAGGCCACTTGCCTCCTTGGCATCTGCATTATAGGTCTGCTCCAGAAGCATGTCAGGGGAGACCCCATTGTGGTTGCCATCAGCTCTTCTCCCAACAAATGCACCTGCCATCAGTGCTTCATGTACCTCTGGAGCTGTCCGTGGTAGTTCCTTCATCTCTGCCAAATACAGAGGCAAAGATTGCTGCCCATATTTGTAGTGCCCTGCTGCAGTTAGGTATGGTAGCATCCGTGCTGATTCACAAAGATGTCCTACCCAGTTACCCTCTCGCTGGTAGTATATAAACCTGTGCAGAATGTCTGTCATCTCCAGGAAGATTGACCAGAAAATTGCTGTTGGTTGGTCATTCAGTGATTCCTGGAAAAGCGACATCTGCTCTCGTAGGACTGATAACTGCGGACATGACCTCTGGATGATCTCTAACTTCTGAGTGGCAGTGGTGTCTTTGTCAAACAAACTCTTCATGACATTTTCCATCTGTGACTGCCATTGTTGTGTTTCTCTGTCTGCTGCCCATGCTTCAAATGCTTGCCAGTACAATCGCCACATGGCCTCACTGAGGATCCTGAGGGCATGCATAGTTTGGTAGTAGTCAGCTTTCTCACCAAATATCTTCTTGGCAGTCCCTTCCTGACACAGACCAGCTGCAACAAGAAGATCTTCAGCACCTGCATCCCTTATGATCTTGCAAACAGCCTTCATATAGTTATGAGCTTGGTGAAAGCCTCCCAGCAGCAAGACTACATGTTATTGTTTAATATCATCCTAAGCAATGCAGTAACACCTTATTTGACATGAATTTATGTTTTTTCTTGTATATGTGATAAAGTAAAGGAGTCCTAATCACAAAAAATACATGTCCGCCTAAATCAAAATTATGTTAAAAGGAGAATATTTCAGTATTTGTTTATGTAAATTGCATTCTGACTCTTTGGTGATGTAGGGTAGACTGCTGGTTCATACCTCTGCTATTTTGGTGACGATTAGAGTGATCATTATCAAGTTATAGGCTTTTTTGTCTCTCTTTGCCCTATTCGAATTTGCCTTTTCAGAGATTGGGGTGGCATATGTTTAAACCCACCCTGTGGCTTTCCAGCAGCTAGTTGACCGGGTTGTCCATCCTGGTTGTGATCAGTGAAGGTCCTAGATATCATTTCTGGTGAACAACCTTTTACAACGCTCGGGTGCACTATTTCCAAAAAACAGGGTTTTGCCCCCTGGGTATAGGCCTCTAGGTCTGAAGAGGTCTGAAGAGGTGAGAGTTTTCATTATAATTCCTATAATTACGTCTTGCAGTAATGTGTCCGAAAACCTGAGTTTGAAATAAATCGTAGCGCTGCATGGTAGACAGAATCAAAAGCAAAGCTTATATTCGAGTGCAGGTAGCCTACACACTCAACCTGGGAGCAACAACTCTGCCGGTAGTGTAGCTGGGGTTGTGAGTCTGAGTTGATAGCCAGGACTCCAAAGTACGACCCCAGCTCTGGGCACTAAAATGCTACTGTTTCCAATGTTTGTATGTGTTTGGTTTGTTTAACATGATACACATAGTTGTGTGTAAAGAAGCAATCTATTTTGCAATCATCCTATGGACACTGCAATATTGTACCTGTCCTGTCATTGATTATAACCAATCCTGTTTACCAGTTTAAATAGGCCTATCTTGAGAGTGGCAATATGCCTATAATCCATAAATGCATAAAAACTGCCAAAAATAAATAAACTTCTAATTGTTGACTGAAATATTGCATTTTATTGTATTGTTGTTGTTTTTTTTTCCTGTCCTGGGGACTTTGAAATCAGAATACATTAGAATATTATTACAAATGTTGGTGACCTGAGTTCGATTCCACCTTGGGGCACCAAGAATAATACATTGTTTCTGAAGTTTTTTCATTTGTCTAATGTTGTTAAATGTGCTAAACACAGTTGCGTATAAAGAAACAATTGCTTTTGAATTCATC
Organism: Gymnoscopelus microlampas; assembly: GCF_963454915.1. Classification (NCBI taxonomy): domain Eukaryota; kingdom Metazoa; phylum Chordata; class Actinopteri; order Myctophiformes; family Myctophidae; genus Gymnoscopelus; species Gymnoscopelus microlampas. Next base: position 12,573,017 of record NC_139939.1, read on the forward strand.
CTAAGGACTCAGCATTATTTTTCGATGTTTACAAAAAAATAGAATAACACATTTTTTGTTGTATGAGAAGGTTGGTTGGTCTTCCTTGCACCATCGTAGAATGGAGCATTGGTATCACTTTCTGACTATAAGGCTGTGTTGCACAGATTGCCTTCTTACTTGCATTCTTTATCAACTCCAAAGTTGTTTTTAACCTGAGATCTGTTGGAAAGTTCAAGGTGAAACTGCTTTTAATGCGTTTGCGCAGAATCATCTTGGTGTGCGCTACAGACTCATCTTAAAACAAGTTTTAAGAAATAGGATAAAGGACTATTTGCCCACTGTCTGCTCATGTCCTGGCATTTGAACGTCTGTTCTTTTTTATTGGATTTTATTTTGGGTATTTTTAAGTGTAACTTTGTGTGCTGAGGTTTTGGCAAGGACGCCCTTGCAAAAGAGATTTTTTAAATCTCAATGGGACTATTCCTGGTTAAATAAAGGTGAAAATGTAATTTTGTGTGACCCGTGGCCAGTGGTCCAAACCATCAGTGGTGGAAAGTAACTAAGTATATTTACTCAAGTACTGTACTTAAGTACAATTTTGAGGATTTTTTTACTTTACTGGAACATTTCCAGTTTTCAGTACTTTTACTTCTACTCCACTACATCTCAGAGGCAAATATTGTACTTTTACTCCACTGCAATTATTTGAAAACTTTAGTTATTGTTACTTTGTAGATTTTTATCATTATTACAAAACATACATTAACCACTTTAGCCCTGTATACATTTTGGCCATTTGAAAATAGCCGATCTACAACCTCACAATGCGTCGCATCGCGACGCATTGTGAGCTTGTAGATCTGCTATTTTCAAAATGTTTTAATACATTTGAAAACTTGAAATGTGACATTCTGCATAATGACTACTTTCTACTCTTGGTACTTTAAGCACATTTTGATACCAATACTTTTGTACTTTTACTCAAGTAAATTTTGAATTCCGGAACTTTTACTTGTAACAGAGTATTTCTACATTCCGGTATTACTACTTTTACTTACGTTATAAATGTGCGTACTTTTTCCACCACAGCCCGTGGCCTGGGCCTGTGACAGAAGGTGCCAAACTTACCACCATGTGTTCTTGTCAGTATCAGCTCATCAAAGGTGTCAGAGCGTGATGTAGATACGTAAGTACATGAATAGAAATAGAAGAGTACCAATTTGTGCTACAGAATGTGTTGTCACATGGGGATCTTAGATGGTATAGAGGGGTTGGTTGTGCTTAGCAGTATAAGACAGACAGAAATCACTCAAGGGTTTTGTACCAGCTGTAAGTCTTGTCTTCATTGTCGAAACAATTAATATAATCAATTCATGCTTTAAGACATTCAATCCAGGAACTCATCCGTGTCATTTTAGATTTCTTTGGCTATTCAAAAATAGCAGATCTACAAGTTCATAGCGCGGCACCGAGTGCCGCGCTATGAACTTGTAGATCTGCTATTTTTGAAGAATCTTTATTTTTGTTTTTGCAAATCTTTGAATATATACTGTATATATATATATATATTTTTTTAAACAAACATTTGTAACTCAAATCTGTGCTTCTGGGGGTCCCTGGAACAAAACATTTTGAGATGGTGGGGTCCACAGCCAAATACATATCTAAAATGATTTTCTAAATCCTAACAGTATGTTGCTATATCAGTGGTGCTCCAACTTTTCCATGTCAAGGACCCACACATGATGTGAATTTGGCAGTGGACCCCCATCTTAAAATAATGTTGAAGCAGAGATCGGAGTTAAAAATGTTTGCTTTAAAACATATATATAATTATATTCAAAGATTTGCAAAAAAAAAATCTAAAACTATAGCAGAGAATGACACAGATGCGTTCCCGGTCTTAATGGATTAATACATGGTTTCTTTGTGTCTTTATTTCTGAGGTTATGCTAACAAAGTCATGAAAATCCACAACATGAGTTTTCAGGCTGTGGTGGAAAATGGGGACAAAGGGGGGGGGGGGTCAATCCACAGCTGGCGAGAAGAGTCTGGGATGATTGGTCAGGGTGTAGCAGGGGAGGGAGGGAGACATATGTCCTGTATTAGCTGACGTTACCCTAAATCAGTAGCTCTCAAACTTTCCCGTGCCAATGACCCCCACATTGATATGTATATGGCCGCGGATCAATATGATTCAGAAGGGGAAGAGTGCACCAAGTACAGAACCAACTCAGGTTGGTTTTACTATACTGTAAGTATAGAGGGGTCTAAGTGGTTAAGTGTGCAGGAAATAAATGGTAAATGGCACATTTATATAGCGTCTTTATCCAAGGCACTTTACAATGATTGTGCATTACATTCACCCATTCACACACACATTCATACACCGATGGTGGAAGAAACCATGCAAGGCACCAACCTGCTCATCGGGAGCAATTAGGGCGTCTTGCTCAAGGACACTTCAACACTAACTCTGGGGGAGCGCGGGATCGAACTGGGAACCTTCCGGTTCCCAAGCCCCATTTGTCACTCACTCAACAGCAGCCTGATGTTGGTGTGGCATGTTCCACAAGCAATTCATTATACAAGAACGTACCTTTTTTAATCCATCCTGGTGCATCTGGCTTTGTCCAGCGTCTACTCTATACAAACACAATTGCTCGTACTCCTGGAGGCGGCACCAGTCAGTATAGGCGGGGAGTGTTTGGCGGGAGGAGTAGGACGGAGGGTCTACGCGTCCTCCCGGTGGGGGCTCCTCCTCACTGGCAGGTGAGTCAGTAGGATACAGCAGTGACAACACACACAAATGTGTGTGGGGAGGAATTAGTTGGCATGACGACTAAATTGGGGAGAAAATGGGTTAAAAAGCGAATAAAACTGGTTAAACAGGATTGGTTATAATCAATGACAGGACAGGTAAAATATTGGCGCGTCCCTAGGATCATTGCAAAAGAGAGTGTTTCTTTATACACAACTATGTTTATCATGTTAAGCAAACCAAACACATAAAAACATTGAAAACAGTAGCATCTTAGAGCATTTTAGTGCCCAGAGCTGGCTATCGATCACACTCACAACCCCCTACCATACCGGCAGAGTAGTTGCTCCCAGGTTGAGTGCGTACCTGCACTGACATGTAAGCTTTGCTTTTGATTCTGTCTGCCATGCAGCACTATACGATTTATCTCAAACTCAAGGTTGGTTGGTCTTCCTTGCAACATGCCTTTTTTAATCCATAATGGTGCATCTGGCTTTGTCGAGCGTCTACTCTATACAAACACAATAGTCTCTATGCACAGCAGCCATATTGGGAATAAGTTGGGCCCCTTCCTTCCTTCCTTCACAGGTGTTACCAATATAATACTAATTAAGGCTCTGTTCCATTTAGTGTGGCACAGTGGTCGTCTTCTTTTCAAGGACCCCCATAACTCTGAGATTGTACAAATGGAACCAAATGGACCCGTGAGGGTCCATTACACACCCACCACAAGGGGCCATTTGGGAACCAAAATGGAGTGTTTCTAGTGAGCCAGCATGCACAATATCAGCACCCTGGCCAGAATTGAACAGAGCCTTAATTAGTATCATTGGTAACACCTGTGAAGGAAGTAAGACATTTCTTTCCAATATGGCTGCTGTGCATAGAGCCTATAATTGGCCACAGTTAAAAAGCAAGTAAAGAAATACATACAGATCAAGAATGATAATACTGGATTGGTGTGTGTGTGTGTGTGTGTGTGTGTGTGTGTGTGTGTGTGTGTGTGTGTGTGTGTGTGTGTGTGTGTGTGTGTGTGTGTGTGTGTGTGTGTGTGTGTGTGTGTTTACAAAAAATAAAAGAACAGCCACACGTTTCTGCGATGTGTGCGCTGAATGACAGCTGACTGTCTGTGAGCTGTCCCTGGTTGTTGGCTCAGTGTTAACAGAGCAGCCAGCAGGTTGCTGCCTGAGGACCTCAGGCTGTGCACACAGGCTTATGTAAGTAAGTAGGTCAGAGTGGCTTATAGCAGCCGTTCTCAACCTTTTCTGGATCGTCATCATCAGGGCCCCCCTTGAAAATCTCAAAAAGCATTCACGGCCCACCCATCTGATGTCAAGCCCCCAGAGCCGCAGTAGAACAGTGAAGCGGCCTGGTGGTCAAACCTGGGATTGCAACACTTCCGCATCTAAAACGCCACTGCGCATGCTTCCACTGTTTGAAACCCTAGTGCGCCTGCTCGGTGCTCAAGACTTCCGCATTTGTGGGCACCCAAATTTGGTTCTTCTAGGTGCTTCAAACGCCACTGGGTAACTTTCATTGAAATGAATAGCTGGGGGCGGGGAAGTCCGCCCTCTATTATAACAGAACTAAATTTTAAAAAATCCGTCAGTTGATACTTCATATACATATGAGTAAAATCGCCGGGGTGGTTTGCTTATTTCCGGAACACAGTTCCTATATGACGCGATCTAAGATTCACCTATGGGAATTCCAATACAAAAAATATAGCTGCAAGCAGCGATAATATGGGGCCAGGAGAGAGAAAGAGAAATGATAATTCCTTTAACAGGTCAGTTCATGAAAGTTCTTGCGGTCTTGTTTCCAATGAGGGCCTGTGAGCAATTAGGGGTTAAGAGTCTTGCTTGTGTCGATGACAAATTTGCTGACCTGGCCTGGAATCGTACCTGGGGCAACCAGAGCCTCTGGCTCCCTAACCACTCAGCTATGGCCAACCCTCAGAGATATATATAGAGAGAGAGAGAGAGAGAGAGAGAGAGAGAGAGAGAGAGAGAGAGAGAGAGAGAGAGAGAGAGAGAGAGAGAGAGAGAGAGAGAGAGAGAGAGAGAGAGAGAGAGAGAGAGAGAGAGAGAGAGATATGGAAACGGAAACGGAAACGGAATAGATTGAAGATAGAAACGTAATAGATTGAAGAGACAGAGAGAGACATGGAAACGGAATAGATTGAAGAGAAAGATATGGAAACGGAATAGATTGAAGAGAGAGAGCCATGGAAACGGAATAGATTGAGTCATGTTTTTTGCAATTCAACTTCAATGAGTGTGCATCAAGTGAGGCTTGAACCAGCAACCTTGCTGTCGTGAGGCACTTTTAGGTAGCTGCAACACTACCTATAGTGCTATAGCTTTGTCCAGGCTGATGTTGTTTGTTGAGGATGACAAACGCTTGCCTTCTGTCATGACCCCCTGTTTCACTAACACTAAGATCACTCGTTCACAAACCATTTACCAATGAAGAAATTGTACATCTCCTCAGAAGCAAAACTAGTGAAAGTAACCGATCTACAAGCTCACAAACCATTAAAAGTTGTCAGATTGTACATTGGCTATTTTCACAATGAAGTATGTTATACATTGAAAAAACATACTCTCATTGCTATCTGAAAAGTTGTGAGATTGTAGATCAGCTGCATGTAAAAGACACTCAATTAAGTATTTCATGTTATCTTTAACAATTGCAGATGTATTCATTGATAGTCATGTTGTGTGAAATGTAACTTAGATGAAGTCTGCACCAAGTGAGGCTTGAACCAGCAACCTTGCGGTCGTGAGGCACTTTTAGGTAGCTGCAACACTACCTATAGTGCTATAGCTTTGTACATGCTGAAATTGTCTGTTGAGGATCACAGACTCTTGCCTTCTGTCATGACCCAAGCCCCTGTTTCACTAACACTAAGATCACTTGTTCACAAACCATTTACCAATGAAGGAATTGTACATCTCCTCAGAACCCAAACTAGTGAAAGTAGCCGATCTACAAGCTCACAAACCATGAAAAGTTGTCAGATTGTACATTGGCTATTTTCACAATGAAGTATGTTATACATTGAAAAAACATACTCTCATTGCTATCTGAAAAGTTGTGAGATCGTAGATCAGCTATTTTCACAATGAAGTATGTAAAAAACACTCAATTAAGTATTTCATGTTAGCTTTAACAATTGCAGATGTATTCATTGATAGTCATGTTGTGTGAAATGCAACTTAGATGAAGTCTGCACCAAGTGAGGCTTGAACCTGTGACCTTGAGGTTGTGAGACATACACTTAAGCGGGAAGCTACTGGACCAACAGACCAACCTCTGAAAAAAGAGATCACAATGATCATACAGTTTCACGCAAATAGCTGAAAATCCTGGGTTTAAGTGTTTTTCAAACTGCTCAAGATTGCGGACAATCTAAGGGCGGTGCTTACTGGTCAACGTGATAGATGTGTTCCTCATTAGTCAAGGCACATGTGTAAGCAGGTCTAATGGCTGTCGGCCAAACGAGGCATGACTTTTGCCTGTTTAAAGTTTCAATTTTCAAAAAATTGCTATAGCGCCCCCGTTTGACCAATTGGAGTAAGATTGGTTTCAGTGATATTTGGAATGGCCCTTTACATTTCTGCAAAGTTTCAAAGAATGGTAAGTCTGCATGTATGAGTTAGGGGCAGATGAATAATTGTCATAAAACTGCAATATTCATTGGCTCATTAAAGCTTCATTTTTTCACTTATGGAAGATATTTTGCAAACGTTTTTTGGTATAGGTCCAAAGTTCATGTGTAAAAAGTTTCGTGCAGATTACTCAAAAATCCCAGGAGGAGATAGGTTTTAACTGTTTTTCATATAATTCAAAATGGTGGGAGATCTAAAGGTCAGAGGTCAAAAGTAAGAGTGTGAAAGTTGTTCAGCATGAGGAGACGCATGTGTGCATCGAAGTTTCATGGCTGTAGGTGAAACAGGGCATGAGTTGTACCTGATCAAAGTTGGCATTTTTCAATTGAGTGCTATAGCGCCACCTTTTGACGAAAGATTGTGAGAATTATTTCTTGATCGTTTTTCATGACCATCTATCATATGGCCGAGTTTCATAAAAAGCGACTGCACGGTTCAGCCAGAACTGCCAAAAGTGGCAGAAGAAGAAGAAACGGAATAATGCCAATAACAATATGGGTCCATGCTGGAAGCCTGGCCCCATAATAATTAACACTGTGACCAAGGGGGATAGCATCCCTCTAGCAGTGATTTCAGACATTGGTACTTTTGGCAGGTATTTGGGGCCCACTTGGGACATCCTCACAGCCCACCGGTGGGCCCCTAACTACAGGTTGAGAACCACTGATTATATAGTTTGTATCAGCAGCAGTCTTTGTGGGGAGGTCCTCTATCGGGATGGAGATATGATTATTATTTTTCAAAGCAGTGCGGCCATATCAGTAGGCGAAGATCTCTGATTGTGTGGCTACGTGAGGCTAGATGGAAGCTAATTGGGGAGCACTGAAATAATTAACAGAATCTACAACACTGATGATACGTCCCAGGTGCATCCATGTGACGTTTTTCTTTATAGTTAGTGACTCTATTTATAGTGGCTCATAGGAAATAGACTACGTGACAACCAGGAATAGTTTGGTGACCACCGGAGAGACGGTATCCGGGAGCAGTATGGGTTGGCGCCCAAGCCTGTGTCTTCCGTGAGGAAGAAGCCCAACAAATCCACGGTGAGGCCTTTAGGAGGGTCATTCAAGCAAGCCGCAAGTGGAGCACGCAATACCACCACGGCCCAAGAAACCACCAGAAGGAAATGTTTGGATCAGGGTGGTGCAACGGACTTGGTACAGCGCTCAGGTCCTGGACCTGGTGAGACGAAGGAGGAGCCCGGCCAGGAGGCCACCCACAGAGCCTAGTCCCTCCACGTGCCAGAGCCTCCCCCAGTTCCGGCAGAGTAGCTCCGGAGAAGCAGACTGAGTGGCCCTGTCTTTCCCTATAGGACTGACCGTGGGTAGCTAGGGTGTATGTTGTTGCGAGACCCGAAACACCCGATGACCCCAGGCTGCAACACTGATGGTACGTCCCAGGTGCATCCATGTGATGTTTTTCTTTATTATGATAATAGTTATCGATATATGCTGCTGCTACACTGTCATTGACAGTAATACATTTGCACTACATAATGTCGTTGTTGTAAATGAACGCCCTACTTGATCATACAACAACATCACACAAATGTATCAAAAGTAGCAGATCTAGATCTGCTATTTTTTAATTTGAATCCTGAAAAGTAACAGTTTTGGACATTTGAGGTTTCCACCCGACAGAGACTATATATAATACTATTGTACACTGCATACTAATAGTGACATATCTCTACACAGGCCCTTAGATTAATATAATCCTGTCTTTGGAATGTCATTGTTCAACAATCATCACATTATTCACACCTGAAACATTCATTATACAGTCCGGGTGCGTTGTATATCCAGTATACATTGCTTGTAATTCTTTTTCTCCCCTTTCCTTTAGGAAAGCAGAAAACGTTTGGTATAAAGGCATTTCGACAGCGAACAATAAAGATGGCGAGAAGGCCCCCGACGTTAATCGAATAGACTCTGCTGGCAGGGAGGAAGCAGTAGGCTGTGAAAGCATGGTGCTGAGGAGGAGCATCCTAATAAAAAAGCCTGACCCCCAGGCAGGGAGAGGGGTATGGGAGTCGCAGGCAGCGTTGCCAGATTCTGCGAGAGAAATAAGCAACCAGGTCTATGAGAACAAGCCCAAAAGAAGCGATTGTATGGGCCACATGAGCACTTTAAACCTGTACCTGTCCTATATGCATTGGCTATTTGAAAATATCCGTTCACAAGCTCACGCGTTGTGAGCTTGTAGATCGGCTATTTTCAAACAAATCTGAAAAATGTTTAATATTTTTTTTAGACATTTTGACAATGCAAATCTGGTACGGGTGTCCCTGGCACTAAATGTTTTTAGATTGGGCGGGGGGGGGGGGGGGGGGGGGGGTTTAAGGTTTAAACAACATTAGGAAACAAGCCCAAATTAGCTACCAATTAACTACCAATATTTACAAGTTACAGAAAAACAACGCCAAAAGTCGCTTATTATAAGCAGACGTGGCAACACTGGCTGCAGACTGCATTCCATGGCAGGTTGTGTGAGAGGATTGTGAAAAATGGAACTGTAGTTTTACTGTATGTGTCTGGATTCCAGAGTGTGTATTCTTAACTCACACCTGGCTGCACCAGCTGAGCTTATATACTGTACTACTATGTTGTCACTGTAATAACTGGCTGGATTCTCTCTTTTCTTTTTCTATTGTTTCATTCTCTCTTTTTTTATCCGATTTAATACGACTTTATCTTGTTTACCTCCTCCTCCCTTAACCTGCCGTGATTTCTTTCATTTCTCTTCACTGTCTGTCGCTTTCAACTTTCTAAGGTTCCAGCTTACTTTATTGTTCAAGTGATCGCACGCACGCACGCACGCACGCACGCACGCACGCACGCACGCACGCACGTGGGTCTTCAACACACATGGGTGTGATTCATAGGATTTTGTATTTTTTTACATGAACCCTTGAACCCTTTGATTGATTGAATGATTGAAAATGTTATTAGGCACAAAAAAAATGCAAAAACAGCACAGTTACATTTAAAATACTTTGTCTAAAAGGTCGGTTAAAAAAAAAAGTCTTGTTTCCATTGAGGTCCTTGGTATTCAATTTCATAGCATCCATATTCTATGGGAAGCATTCGCCAAAAAATAGCAGAGCTACAAGCTCACAACGCGTCACACTGCGACACTTTGAGAGCTTGCAGATCGGCTATTTTTGGCAAAGAGATTTGATGTAGAGGGGGAAAGGGTAGACCAGGCACAGAGCAAAAGGTCAAGTTTTATCAAGTATTGAGGGCTTAAGTAAAATATTTGATAATAGAATTTAACAGAAAAAAACATTCATTTACAAAACACTGATGGTAGTATAAGTATAGTACTGTCAAACAAGTCTATGAAGGCATATGAAATCTATTAAAAAGTTTAATATGCAACACAATATTATGCAATACATATTCACCTCGTAGCACTCGCTTTAGAGGGTGGCCTGAAAAATGTTGAAAACCCCTGATCTATTGGTTGTCTTTACAATATCGTGGAAACTTCATATGTCCAAAAGTAGCAGATCTACAAGCTCAAAACGCGCCACTTCGCGTCGCGTTTCGATTCGCTACTTTTCTTTTTTTCTTTAAATTTTTTATCCCACGATTTTGTAACCCTTATTTTTCCGGTGCCAATTTTTCTAAGTGATCCTGGGCACTACACTCCCCTCACCAGCCTAAGGAGGCCAGGGCCGAGCTCATGCCTCCTTCAATGCATGAGAGCCAACTGTCGATCTGCTATTTTTCATGCTTTTGTGTGACACTGTAGTATGATATAAGTATGGCGTTAAATTACGAAAAAACATAAAAAGTTAGAAAACAGAGATAAGAGGTTTCTGCCCGACAGCGATATAATATCAAGGTGCATCTAAAAGTGAAAGCTAGTTAAGGAGTCATTACAATAGCTGTTTTAACAGAACCCAACCTCACTGGAGGGCAATTTGCCTTTGTACTGTCTGTTATGATCCACCGCGGGAAGTAAAAGACTCTATGATGCATAAAGCAGTAGGGATTAGAAAGCCTTTATCTCTTGCAGTATCAAAATCATTTTTTTTTGGATATTAAAACTGCAGGAGACAAAGTGAGACGTGACGAGATGAGATGGAAACCAGGTTGGATCCTTAAGTGGTTTCAACCTCCCCTATTGGGGCTCTTTGCCCCCCTCGTGCAATCAAGGGAAGAAGCAGGGCTAATTTAGGAGAAAAACAAATGAATTGTGTGGATGTCGGCGTCTGCATGGGAGCGGAGGAAAACATGCTTCAAACTCAAAAGTATCGGAAGTAGAAGTACTCATTATATTATGCAGGACGTCCCCAAGTTACAGAAAAACAAGGCCAAAAGTCGCTTATTATAAGCAGACGTGGCAACACTGGCTGCAGACTGCATTCCATGGCAGGTTGTGTGAGAGGATTGTGAAAAATGGAACAGTAGTTTTACAGTATGTGTCTGGATTCCAGAGTGTGTATTCTTAACTCACACCTGGCTGCACCAGCTGAGCTTATATACTGTACTACTATGTTGTCACTGTAATAACTGGCTGGATTCTCTCTTTTCTTTTTCTATCGTTTCATTCTCTCTTCTCTCTCATTTCACAAGTTATTTTCAAAAGATATATATATAAGAAATGTATATAGCGTTTATATAAGTATCCATAGACGCTTTATGGGGGAGGCAAAAACACAAAATAAAATCAACTTTATTAGGAATAACACAAAGAAAGGCTAGGCTAAGGAATCAAATCAACAAAAAACAATGGATCAGTGAAACCGGGGGTGTGCAGTTAGTTGGGGAAAGCCAACTTTTTTCAGAAGAAATAAAAAACTGATCCAAAACAAAACAATATGATATTTCTTAATCATTTCACCCAAAACGTGTATAACAAATTATGACTATTAACATAACAATAGCTCTGTCTGTCAGTTATGTAACATAAGAGATTTAAATAGGTTTACATAGGAATAAACCTGCCTTAGGCCACATGATTTACTCCAGACTCTTTTAATTTGTCACAAAACCATGTGACAATTAGGCCCCAAAAAAACGCCTATTTTGGCCCAAGTCACACTAGGGAGTTAGGCCATTATACTAAAAGGGGAGGGAACAGCATGATCCCTTTCAATAGGCTCTATGAACAGGCTGCACAGCAGCCATATTGGGAATGAATTGGGCCCCTTCCTCACTTCCTTCACAGGTGTTGCCAATGATGCTAATTAAGGCTCTGTTCCATTTAGTGTGGCATAGTGGTTGTCTTATTTTCAAGGGCCTCCATAACTCTGAGAGTGTACAAATGGAACCAAATGGACCCTTACGGGTCCATTTGGTTCCATTTGTACACTCTCAGAGTTACACACCCACCATAAGGGGCCATTTGGGAACCAAAATGGAGTGTTTCTAGTGAGCCAACATGCACGATATCAGCACCCTGACCATAATGGAACAGAGCCTTCATTAGTATCATTGGTAACACCTGTGAAGGGAGTAAGAAGAGACCCAATTTCTTTCCAATATGGCTGCTGTGCATAGAGCCTATTTAGTCCAGGGGCCAGGCCATATTTTGGTACCACCTAAGGTGACTGTAAAGTTTTTGTATTTTTGTCTTCCTACATGTCTCTAGTTTATATTTTGGTATGATAACCCTTCCAATCTTGTAGCTTAATGGCAGTTATCACTACCTACCGGCTAATGTATCCGGTAGGAGACACAAAGTAGAATCTTTGTGTCTCCTACACCCGGGCATCAAATTTTTGCGACAAAAAACAAAATATATCCATGTATTCAAGGCTTCATAGGGTGTGCAATTGATAGAAAATAAATCATTTTTTGGGTGAACTCCTCCTTTAAGTTTCCCAGGGGGACTCTCTACCCATTCAGCTATGACCACCCTAGACCGAAGGAGGGTCAACTTTTACAAGCTTATGGAAAGCAGTCTTTTTGCAAACACCAAAAATCTGAGAAGTTATCAATTGCACACCCCATGAAGCCTTGAATACATGGATATATTTTGTTTTTTGTCGCAATAATTTGATGCCCGGGGTAGGAGACACAAAGATTCTACTTTGTGTCTCCTACCGGATACATTAGCCGGTAGGTAGTGATAACTGCCATTAAGCTACAAGATTGGAAGGGTTATCATACCAAAATATAAACTAGAGACATGTAGGAAGACAAAAATACAAAAACTTTACGGTCACCTTAGGTGGTACCAATTTGTGAAAATATCAGTGTTGGCCCCTGGACTAATTAGGAGATAGACGATTTTAACAGAGGTGGCCAGTGTGAGGAGCTGACTTATGCAAAAATATCATTTTCCTCAAAAAAACGACTTTGGCCATTAGTTTAGGAAGGGCACAATATTGAAGAGGTGGGTTTTGGGGGCAGTTTTGAAGGATTGGAGGGTGGGGGTGTCTCTGAGAGTATTGGGGAGTGCATTCTTCAGTGTGGGGGCAGCAAAAGTAAAAGCCTTATCGCCCCAGGTACTGTATGTGGTCTTGGGGACCTCAAGGAGGTTGGGTTACCAGATTTGATGGTCCAAACCATCAGTGGTGCAAAGTAACATTTACTCAAGTACATTTACTCAAGTACTGTACTTAAGTACAGTTGTGAGTTTTTTTTTTTACTTTACTGGAGTATTTCCAATTTTCTGTACTTTTACTTCTACTCCACTACATCTCAAGCAAATATTGTACTTTTACTCCACTACAATTATTTGAAAACTTTAGTTACTAGTTACATTGCAAATAAAAAATATTACATTATAAAACATACTTTAACCACTTTAGCCCTATTTTATACCTAGACTATTTGAAAATAGCCGATCTACAAGCTCGCAACACGTTGTGAACTGATAGATCTGCTATTTTCAAACATTTTAGTACTTTTGCTTTTGGTACTTTAAGTACATTTTGATCCCAATACTTTTGTACTTTTACTCAAGTAAATTTAGAATTCCGGACTTTTACTTGTATTTCTATATTGCAGTATTGATACTGTTACTTAAATAAAACATCTGAGTACTTTTCCCACCACTGGTGCCACCATTTCCAAACCGTCCAGCATGGCTGGTCTCCCTATACCGTCTAATTGTAATACATCTTCCCTCTCACTGTAGCTGGAACCCCTCTGTCACAAATCACTCCTGACACTTTCCTCCATCCGTTCCACCCTGCCTGCACTCTCTTCTTTACCTCTCTTCCACACGCCCCATTACTTTGGATAGTTGACCGCCATGTACATGGAAATGTACACTAGGCCCATCATTAATCTTTTTTTGCATAATCGTGATAATCTTCATAATCATTTCCATGGGGAAAAAAAAATCGTATCATTTATTTTCTAACCCAAACCCTTGTAGATCGGCTATTTCCACTATTCACGTTTATTTGGTGTTTTTTAATATATAAAGATATTCAATATTTAAGTACTTTGTCATATCTGCCCTGTGCACATTTTGTTTACGAAACCTAAAGGCCAAAACATAAATGTATTTTTTTAATCATAATGTTCCAGCGTTCAATGACAGAAACACAATAGGCTCTGCACAGCAGCCATATTGGGAATGAATTGGGCCCCTTCCTTCACAGGTGTTACCAATGACACTAATTAAGGCTCTGTTCCATTTAGTGTGGCATAGTGGTTGTCTTATTTTAAAAGGCCCCCATAACTCTGAGAGTGTACAAATGGAACCAAATGGACCCTTACGGGTCCATTTGGTTCCATTTGTACACTCTCAGAGTTACACACCCACCATAAGGGGCCATTTGGGAACCAAAATGGAGTGTTTCTAGTGAGCCAACATGCACGATATCAGCACCCTGACCATAATGGAACAGAGTCTTCATTAGTATCATTGGTAACACCTGTGAAGCAAGTAAGAAGAGGCCCAATTTGTTTCCAATACGGCTGCTGTGCATAGAGCCTATTAAATCGGACATCGCAATTATTTGTGTAATCATCGTGACCACAGCCCTACTCTACACTGCTTTATACATTCAACAGCGACTCCCACCTGGGGAAAAAAGAAAAACACAAACAAAGCCTCAATTTCAGGAGTCATCACGACTTCCAGATATAGAAGTCTATCCAGTCTGAACAGCGGGAGGTGGGTTGGTTTCCTGACGTTGTGCTGTGAAGGCACAACAAAAGCGTCGGCGGGCGGACGGCGCGCCCCCCTCGTTCACCGCAGCGTTTCCAGCGGGGAGGCGTCAACAATATACCCAGGTGGTTCTGATTGCTCTGCATCTTTATCATACAGAGAGAGATGATGCAGAGTGGAGAAAGGCACGCACGCACGCACGCACACGCACACGCACACGCACGCGCACACACGCACACACACACACACGCACACGCACGCACGCACGCACGCGCACACACGCACACACACACACACACACACACACACTTATAACAGTGGGTGTTATGAGACTGTCAGTAGAGAAGAAAAGTAGAGATCGTATCTTCTATACTGTCAGAAGGATTTTAGCAACTTGCATTTATCAAAAAAGCTTCACCACCGTTACTGAATGTCTTAAGAAACAAACACCGACTGCATTCTAACTTCAACTTATGAAAAGATTATTCTGTATATATATATATATATGATTTTATAGTCCTATATGCTGGTCAGAGCAATGGTCACCGAGTTATGTCCATTTGAAGTTTTAAACACTGCTGTAATGGTTCTGATGTAACTATAGCTGCTGTCCATGGTTCTGAAGTGACTGTAGCTGCTGTCCATGGTTCTGAAGTGACTGTAGCTGCTGTCCATGGTTCTGAAGTGACTGTAGCTGCTGTCTATGGTTCTGAAGTGACTGTAGCTGCTGTCTATGGTTCTGAAGTGACTGTAGCTGCTGTCCATGGTTCTGAAGTAACTGTAGCTGCTGTCCATGGTTCTGAAGTAACTGTAGCTGCTGTCCGTGGTTCTGAAGTAACTGTAGTTGCTGTCCGTGGTTCTGAAGTAACTGTATCTGCTGTCCATGGTTCTGAAGTAACTGTAGTTGCTGTCCATGGTTCTGAAGTAACTGTAGTTGCTGTCCATGGTTCTGAAGTAACTGTAGCTGCTGTCCATGGTTCTGAAGTAACTGTATCTGCTGTCCATGGTTCTGAAGTAACTGTAGTTGCTGTCCATGGTTCTGAAGTAACTGTAGTTGCTGTCCATGGTTCTGAAGTAACTGTAGTTGCTGTCCATGGTTCTGAAGTAACTGTAACTGCTGTCCATGGTGCTGAAGTAACTGTAGTTAATGTCCATGGTTCTGAAGTAACTGTAGTTAATGTCCATGGTTCTGAAGTAACTGTAGTTAATGTCCATGGTTCTGAAGTAACTGTAGTTAATGTCCATGGTTCTGGTTCGATTCCCGCAGGGGACGGTGTGGGCGCTGGGGGCGTGTTCTCTCCTCCGCGTCATCAGCGCCCATACCCTAGGTGGGGTTGGCGAAAGGGCCTTTCTGTGTGGAGTTTGCATGTTTTCCCCGTGTCTCCTAGGGTAGGTACCCTCACAAAAACATGCAGTAATCCTGGTCACTATACTGCCTCCCCCTGGCCAGCCGGGGCGCCTGATGGAGGGGAAGGGAACTGGTTGGAATAACGTGTTCCTTCCACGCGCTACGTCCAACCAGGGAAACTCTCCTCTGTCAGGTGACAAGAAGGTCAGTTGGCTCTCATGCATTGAAGGAAGCATGAGCTCGGCCCTGGCCTCCCTAGGTTGGCAGAGGGAAGGTAGTGCCCAGGATTACATAGACAATTGGCACTGGGTGTTAAAAATAGGGTTACAAAATCGTGGGATAAAAATTAAAAACAAAAAAAAAAATTACTCCACTACAAGTAAAAGTAGCTCAGTCAAAATGTTACTCAAGTAAGAGTACAAAAGTCATTGCTTTTACATATACCTAACTCTTTGACTGCCGTCGACGCATTATCGAGTCAATTGCTACTTTGTCCACTTGACCGTCGACGCGTTAGACGCGCGTTTGTAATTATTGTTATTTTAGAGAAGATCACGATCTAATCTTGAATCTGAAGGGAGCAGTAAAACTGTAGCACAAACGGATACGGAAATAATGAATATAACGTCATTCCGTTCCCGTCGACTCCATGTTTGTAGTTTTTTTTCTTTCGCCTGTATCTCTGTTCTCTTTTTTTTTGTCCATTTTTCCGAGGAGACGCGTGTTTCCAACGGCCTGTAGCGAAGGGAACACTAGCTCTGTATGCAATGTTTTGCATCCGGAATAGTCAAGAGACTCCTGCTCCGGAAACACACAGTGAATCGATCGATAAATATGGATCTAAACCTTTATGACAACTTTAAACTACTAAACTGCTCGAAAATCGCTTGGCACTGGGTGAGTACATTATGAAAATACTCTGGCAGTCAAAGAGTTAAGTATTCAAAAGTACATGCTTTTAAAAATACTTAAAGTACAAGTAAAAGTAAAAGTAGAATTTCTTATTTTTTATATCAATGAATTGCTGTAATGTTTTCACAATGAATTTATAGGACCTTGTAACTCTTGTTTCAGAGAAGTAACTCTCCGAGTCTGAAACAACCTGCACTGCATGCACTGATGTGCTTGCTTGTAGAACCACTACGTTATACAAAGCCTGCAGAAACACCTATAAAAACATAGACATTTTGCTTTTTGGAGGTGTGCTCTATATACGTGATTCTAATTTGGGGTTGATTGGATGTTGTGCTCGTCATACGTTTAGTTTTTTGTATAATAAATAGGGCCCAGCCCGCCCACAGCTTTATACATTGATACTCATTGTCACATGATTCACAACACCATTTCTACCTAATTTGGTAAAAAAAAAAGAGAACAAACTGATATCTGATGCAAAGTGGTTGTGAAGGGGTGTAGGGGTGGATCATGTCCTGAAGGTCAGGAGGTGACGTGACCTTGACTGCCTTGTACTGTAGGTCGTCACGACTCACCAGTGTTTTGAACTGGATGAAGCGTCCTTGAGCAAGGCACTGAAGCCCTAACTGCTGCAGATAAGCAGGTTTGTTAAGAATTACACTGTGTAATTTACACATTATATTGTAAATGCAACCCTCATTGTAAATGTAAGGATTTTAATCCTGTCAATCGGTGTGATTGACAGGAGAGATGATCAGAGGAGCAGAGTTTGTACCATAACGGTTTAAACATGGATTGAAGTATGGATAGATTTTCTCAGTGAAGGTGCAGCCAGTGAAAGAGTAGAGATGAGCTCTGGTCTCCACATCATAAAAGGAGACCAGACCCTCCTCATAATCCACAAACACTCCCACTTTCTGGAGCTCCTCTCTTACAGGGAGGAGGACAGGAGGGTCAGCAAGAGTGTCATATTTATTTCCATTCTTCAACCTTATAGTCCAGCAACCATTGTTGGGTCTCAGAGAGATTTGTCCCTTCCTGTTGATGGACTCTCTGACCACTCCTATATTCCAGTATGTCTTCCCTCCAACCTGAACCTCATAGTAAAACCTTCCTGAGGAGAAGCTTTGTTTTCCTAAGACAAAGACAAATGAAGAGAATCTGTCTTTGTTATCTTGGAGATTCCTCCATACATTTCCATGACTCACTTGTTTTCCATCCACAGACAGGGTGAGTTTACAGTGTGCTGTATCAGGGTCCAGAGTTACATCCACCTCATATTGCTGGATCCTCCTCATCTCAGCATCACACAGCTTGTTCTCCATCTCTTGCCTGAGTGTCTTCTCCGGCTGTCTAGAACTGTCCCAAACAGTGATGAAGTTACGACCTCCACTCGGTGCTCTAATGGTTTCAATAAGAGGATGTAAAGTCTTCTTCTCATTCACTAATGTCCTCACACTGTGTGGAATCAGCCTTTAAATCCAGCTCCTCAAATATCCACTCATCAAATATGACGCCATTTTCCCAAAAATGGAGTTCCACGTGACTCCAGACCTGCCTCCACGCACTGTGATTGGACACCTCAGGTAACCATGGCAACATGGGGCAGCCATAGCTGGATCGTTAGAGAGCCCGCCCTGGGAAGGCAAAGGTCCCAGGTTCGATTCCAGGCCTCAGCAGTGTGTCAAAGCGTCAAACTGAGCAAGACACTTAAAGCCCTAACTGCTCCCCGAGCCGCTACAACCAACAGCTGCTCACTGCTCCTACAGTGTAGTATATTTATAACAATAAACATGGACACCGGCAAGAGTAGTGACACACACACACACACACACACACACACACACACACACACACACACACACACACACACCGCTCCTCTAGACCAGTGGTTTTCAAAGTGGGGCCAGGGGGGGCAATTAGAATGTAGTGAGGTGGGGGGGTATCTGAAGTGAAGTGTATATTAGGATGGACATTGAAAGACTGAACACTGACCTAAAAACATGTTTGTCCTCAGATTACAATTACTTACTTTTTTGTAAATAAAAAAATACAAATTAAGTAAAAGTGACGGTGGTTAACACATCGGGTGCCAAACACGGTCTGAACCGTGTGTTTACATAGTGGCGGTTCCGAAGCTTCGGTGCCGTTCACGGTCTGAACCGTGATTTCAGTCTTTTTGTTTTTTTCGTTTTTCTCCGCGCGGGCGGGGCTAGAGCAGCTCTGGGAGCACCCATTGTAATCCTGCGAAGGAAGTGCCAGATCGCTCACCGGAAACTTTTTTTTTTTCCCCCATCCGCTTCCTGTCTATTTCCTACTTTGAAACGCCTATATCTCCGAATCCGTTTCCTGTGGGGAAAACCGGTCATGCGCGATGCGCGATCCCCCCCCGTTGTAACTCGCGGAGGGAAATGCTTTAAACAGCAAAGCGCAGTCAATGGGGAGAATGCTGGCACCCACGGTAAGTTGTTATGAAAAAATGCTGGCACCCGATGTGTTAAGTGGGTGTGTTTTTTTTTTTTAAACTGAACCAACAAAAAGTATTAACAAGACCTTGTGAATAGATAACATTGGATCCATTACCTGTAAAGTACCAGTGTTGTACATTCAAGGTTTTCCACCCGACAACGATGATAATATGGATGGTGAAGGTTATTCAGCCTTCATTTATTTCTCAGAGATATTAATGAAGGCTGCGTGAATGGAAGACTTACAGATTCCTCTAACATGAAGATAAACACCCTACAGCACCTGTCTGGAAAACAGCGCAAACACACTGTGAAGTTACCATGGTCATTAAGACTTCAAACCTCACTCTTTTCTTTCACACAACTTTATTGTTTAAAATGTTCAAATGACAAAAAAAAAGTATCCCCAGTCCCCTCCTCAAAAGCCAAACCGAAACAGAAAAAAAACTAACAAAAAAAAAGACCATTCCAATATTCGAGAAGACATATCAAATGGAAAGCAAGACAAGGAAATAATGATTAAGAAAATAAAACTTCAAACATCATAAACCACTTAAACCTTATATGCTCAGTTGAAGAAACAAAACACATCCATTCTTTATTATGCCACAGCCTGGGGGCTCAGCGTGTCTCTCACGCTGTTCCCCGTTAGCCCTACGGGTGGCGCCCCCATCTGCAACGTCTCGTTTTCTACTCACATCTTCGCTGTCATCATCTCACAACTAATACTAGGCCCCCACTTTCCCCCCCCCCCCCGTCTACACAATTAAATCTTTCAGCACAAGTAGCCGATCTGCAAGGTTGCGACGTATTGTGGGCTTGTAGACCGGTTATTTTTCGCTGAATGTTTGCCACTAGAACAGGGACACTAGTGTTCCAAAGCATTAAGAGACACTTTCCTATTTTTTACATCTGAGAAGCACAAGCTGGACTTTCTAAGTCCAGCAAAACTCCGTCCCGGCAGGGAGGGAGTTTTACAAGCAGGAGAAACATCGTCAATACCGCAGCTAGGAGGAGAGAGGGAGGAGGGGGGGAGTGTCAGGCGATGGTTTGTCGACTGAAGAGGTCAAGGGTCACCGCCGAGAGGAACGCCGGGAAGCTCTTCTGGTGGTGCAGATGGAGGTTGACCATCTCGCCCAGGGTCTTGGCGAACTCCGTCTCCATCAGCTCCATTCCTCCGTGGGAGCGCTGCGGGGACATGAAGAACACACACGTTACTATACTAGTGAGGACATCAATGTTTTCGGGTGACGATTTAGTGAATGACATTTAGACCTGAAGCCAAATCTAAAAATGTCTGCTAAATCCTAGCGGTTTTCTGAAAAACCTATGTTTCTATGTCAGTGGTTCTCAATCTTTTTCATGTCAAGGACCACCCAAAATGTTATGTATTTGGCCGCGGACCCCCATCTCAAAATATGTTGTTCCAGGGACCCCCCCAGAAGCAAATATTTGAGTTGTTCACTGTTCGCTTTAAAAATAATATATATTCAAAGATTTGCACACATTTTCACGATTTCTCCAAAATAGCAGATCTACAAGCTCATAGCACGGCACTCGGTGCCGCGCTATGAGCTTGTATATCTGCTATTTTTAAATCGCCAAAGTATAAAATGATGGTTTAAGTGGTTACACAGATGCGTTCCCGATTTGAATAGGTTAAAACAAATAAAATCGTTCCTTTTTTTTGTTTACCGTAACGCCGAAAATAGCAGATCCACAAGCTCACAACGTTGTGAGCTTGCGGATCTGCTATTTTCGGTGCGCAATACTGGCACAGAACTCTAAATATCAAATCCTAACCGGATCTTTTCCTAATTGTAAACCTAACTCTAAACTCATTTGTCTTTACCATAAAACAACCATTTATCTTGTGAGGACCAGGAAAATGGTTCCTCACCATGTCTGTTTCTTAAATTGTACTATACTTGTGGGGACATTTGGCCCTCGCAAGTGTAGAAATACAAGTACACACAGACACACAATCACACACACACACACACACACACACACACACACACACACACACACACACACACACACACACACACACACACACACACACACACACACACACACACACACACACACACACACACCAAACATTTAGGCCGGGCTATTCCACCACCCTCTTCCCCAGAGAGAAACTTCTTTGAAAGTGAGGCGAGATCACTTTAAAAAAAAAGTTGTTGTTGTCTATTGAGGCATCGCGGCATGTGTGTGTGTCTGTGTTTATGTGTGTGTGTGTGTGTCTGTGTTTATGTGTGTGTGTGTGCGCGCACGCGTGCATGTGTGTGTGCGTCTGTGCATGTGCACAGCAGGGTGAAGGTGTCTAAATCTGTGTGGATTAATTAAAAGGAATGAGAAGCCGCTCGGGGCGATGGAGTGAAGGAGAAAAAGCACGAGGGGAAACGAGGGAGAGAGTAATTAAAGCAGTCAAGAGGGAGGGAGAGAAAGAGAGATGGAGAGGGAGAGAGAGAGAGAGAGGAGCAGTCCCCAGACACAGCAGGATTCTGGGTGATATTCAGCCCTGTGTGGAGTGTGTGTCACATGAAAGACAGGAACCTTATGTTCAAATAATTCATGTTAGACAAACAAAGACGACACTTCAGTGTTTAACACAGGGAGGACAACAAGAACAGGGCCGCAGCGGTTAATCGACCTTATCCATTCATTTGGGGCTTTTTATTGTATTCGTAATTATATATCGTCGCTGTATATAAGTAGCAGTTCTAATTATATATCGTCGCTGTATATAAGTAGCAGATCTACAAGCTCGAAACGCGTCGCTTCGCGCCGCGTTTCGAGCTTGTAGATCTGCTACTTTTTATGCTTTTGAATTTGAATCCTGAAAGGTAACCGTTTTGGACATATGCGACTGGGTACAATGCTTCGTGTCGCAAGGGGGCCATGGTCGTTTTTCAGTTTTTCACAGATTATGAATGCAAGCTTTCAAATGACGTGTTGCTTACTGAAATTGGAAAATATTTGAAGAGGTTATGGTCACTTGAATCTCGTCTCACCAGAATTGTCAAAGCACTGAAAACAGCTTTCAAAGATTTCACACAATCAGGGAACTGTTAATGGGCGTCAACAATGGGTAATTTATTCAACCTCTAACCACACCTCTAATACCCCCCCCCCCCCCCCCATTGTCACCTTGCAGTCAGCTGACAACTCTATAGAAACTCGAACCAATCGACACCTTTCATGCAAATGTTGAGCCTGCATGTACGCTAATCTCCACCCCCTCAAAACACACACAAAGTAAGCCTTGTTCATTTTGACCATTTATTGACTCTAAAAACCTTTTTCAACATTCTATCTGTGTTAATATGGGGGGGGGGGGGGAGTTATTTTCCTTGTTTCTACTGTTTAAAAACGGCCGACTTGAGGACCATTTCTCTAGTCTAGCCCCAGTCATATATGAGGTTTCCAACCCGACAGAGGCGATATATAATCTTCACGAGCATTATGCTAACCCTGTCTGTAGGACAGACACCGTCAGGCTGATCTCTCACCTACTGCTTTATTGAGGATACTTAACCTTTTCAATCCGGGAAACGCGTCTACAAATAACTTCTAAATCCTAAGTGGTTTCTGAAAAATACGTATGTTTCTGTAATCAGTGGTGCTCAAACTTTTTCACGTCAAGGACCCCCAAAATGACATGTATTTGGCCGCCGACCCCCATCTCAAAATATTTTGTTCCAGGGACCCCTCAGAAGCACAGATTAGAGTCACAAATGTTCGATTTAAAAAAATATACATATTCAAAGATTTGCACACATTTTCACGATTTTTCAAAAATATCAGATCTACAAGCTCATAGCGCGGCACTCGGTGCCGCGCTATGAGCTTGTATATCTGATATTTTTTGAATAGCCAAAGACATCTAAAATGACACAGATGCGTTTTCCCGGATTGACTGGGTTAAGCAAACAATAGATGATTATGAACAGCCCATTGCGACGCGTTCATGCGGGGGGTTTTATGCATGCAACGTTTATGAGCGGGGCTGTTCAGGCCTTCACATTGGTCCCATTCACCATGTTCCTCCATGATTCATCAGGCCATGCATATCGTCTCTGGCGGGGTGGAAATCTCATATGTCCAACACTGTTCCTTTTCAGGATTCAAATAAAAAAAGCAGCTTGTAGATCTGCTACTTTTGATGCTGTAGTATGATCAAGTAGGGCGTTATAATCCATTTACACCGGGAACGCAGCCATGTACGTGTCATTTTTAATTTGGCTATTCAAAAATAGCAGATATACAAGCTCATAGCGTGGCACTCGGTGCCGCGCTATGAGCTCGTGAACATTTTTAATTTGATCTTTGAATATATATGTTTTTACAGCGAACATTTGCAACTCAAATCTTTGCTTCTGGGAAACTCTGGAACAACATATTTTGAGATATTTTAAAATGTAATTAAAAATACATATTTTTTTTACATTGTATTAATTGTTTTTATATATTTTATATATTTTATATATTTTATATATTTTATATATTTTATATATTTTTTATATTTTCATATTTTTTACGTTTAAAAAAAAAACTTAGAATAATGGAGATAAGAGATTTCTGCCCAACAGCAATGATATGATAGACAGGCTGCATGCTAAAAGTATTAGTAATTCACTTTTCTCATTCACCTGAAAGATGCCCACACGTTGGTACTACTGGCCATGTGTTTTGTAGCATAGTTTTGGCATGTTCAGCCATGAAAATGTAATGGAAATTGAATTCCATGCTTAACCATGCTAAACCTGATCACTTGACTTCAGTGCTTAGTTTGTACCTGCTGTTTCTGAATAATAATATTTATTTATATATTATTTTTCTAGACGTGAGTCACACAGTGCTGCACAAACAAAGGACAGAATGCACAGTAAACAAACAAGAATTTCACAAAGGCAACGAACAGGTGAAAACACAAATGAGCTAATACAAATGAAACAATAAATAACGATGAGCAAAAGGTACCGAAACAAAGAAAAGGCTGTTTGCAGGAATGCTTTGTGGAACATCACAAAGAGTGATTTAAAAGATAATGGAATGAGTGAGGCGAGTTGTCTCGGGTAAAGCATTCCTGTGCCATTGACTATGGCTCAGACATGTTGAAATGCATTCCATGCACACAATGTCAGTTTTTAGATTTCTTTGGCTATTTTTTTAATAATCTTGAAAATGTGTGCAAATCTTTGAATATATATATATATATATACGTTTTAAAGCAAAAAATACAACACATTTTGAGATGGGGGTCCGCGGCCATATACATATAATTTTGGGGTCCTTGACATGGAAAAGTTGAATTATGAAAGATCTTGTGTGCGAAGTTGATATTTTGGGCTGAGGGGACGCGACAGGACGTGCAATAACCCCACGTTTGCAACTACTTTTGCCTGCACACTTTACCGGGTATGGTCTAGTTATAATAATAAAAACATCTAAAATAGGCATCTAAGCATAGTCAACCTAGAATATAAAAAATCACACCCTGTGTGAAGGTAGCGGCGCCTTTGATACATTGTGTCATCGATATGTGTTTATAATGTGTTTATAGCCATGTGTCACGCGAAGCTTGACCAATCACTTTGTTGACGGGTCTGACCAATCAGAAAGTTGACGAGTCTGACCAATCAGAACGTTGACGGTGAACACGGACAAAGTCAGGTATAGAGCAGGATCCGCTAGCGCCGCTAAAAAGGAAACTCACAGACTTGACGGGTCTGACCAATCAGAACGTTGACGGGTCTGACCAATCAGAGCGTTGACGGTGAACACGGACAAAGTCAGGTATAGAGCAGGATCCGCTCTATACCTAAAGGTATAGAGCGGCTAGCACCGCTAAAAATTGACAGACCAAACACTACTAAAGAGTCCGATGGCTTGCATCCCGCATCCCCCATCCTAAACAGTCTGGTCGAGCCAACCAGATGTGGAGTTGTACAGTCTTATTGCTGCAGGCAGAACATGTTGCTAAAAGAGCTTTTCTGCCCTGTCACAGTGTCATGTAGGGGGTGGGAGGGATTGACCATGATGGCCAGGAGTTTAGTTAAGGTGGCCCCGAGGACAGATCCATCTTTCTACTATGTCAATACATGTAAATGTACTTAAGTTACTTTACACCAATGTTATGGGGTCACTCAAATAGTGGTTAGTCTTCCGGGGACCTCAGCAAGTTTCATGGCAATGCGGCCATGGAATTAGATCTGGACATATCGTGTGTGAAAATATGTGTTTTGGCCTAGCCCTAGTGGAAAGTTTCATTTGAAAGTTTCACATGTGTGCTATCATTTATCTTGGCTTATGACTCTGTATGCACTTCTTAACTTGGGCTTTTTTATTTAATCGTTTTTGTTTTCACGTGAATGACTGTTTGTGTGGTATGTAAGTTGCAACTTTGTACTGCTGGCTCCCTCATAGAAAGTGTCCTGGAAACCGGACGAATCTCCCAAAGCTATATAAAAAAGGTTTTCAAAAATGCCCTGGGCAGTGATATTAGTCTGGCCATGCCAGGCCATCTCAATGGGATTTCACCTGTATAAATGAAGGTCCAATAAAAACATTTTTTGCAATAAAACTGAGCGGGTGTGGATTCAGCAATAATCCATTAAGATCGGGAAAGCATCTGTCATTTTAGATTTTAACCTCTTTAACCATTATCTTATAATTGGGCTATTCAAACATAGCAGATATACAAGCCCATAGCTTTGTATATCTGCTATTTATTTATTTTTAAATTGTGAAAAATTGTGCAAATCTTTGAATATATGTTTTTTAAAACATTTTTAACTCAAATCTTGGCTTCTGGGGAAAGACATATTTAAAAAAAAAAAAAAAAACGTATGTTGCTGTAATATCAGTGGTTCTCAAAATGATGATGTATTTGTCTGCGGATTTTTATACTTTGGGCTATTCAAAAATAGCAGATCTACAAGCTCGTAGTGCGGTACTCGCTTAGATCTGCTAATTCTTCTGAAAAAGCGTGAAAATTTGAGCAAATCTTTGAATAGGCCCATATGTTTTTTAAAACACAAATCTTTGCTTCTGGGTATTCTACAAATGTCATCTAAATAGCACCCATAATATAAGTGGTTCTCAAACTTTCTTCATGTCAAGGACCCCCAAGATGATACAAATGATATGAATGATATGTATTTGTATCCCCCATCTCCAAATATTTTGATCCAGGGACCCCCTTAGAAGCAAAGATTTGAGTTACAAATGTATATATATATATATATATTCAAATATTTGCACACATTTTCATCTACAAGCTCATAGCGCGGCACTCGGTGCCGTGCTATGAGCTTGTAGATCTGCTATTTTTTAATAGCCAAAGAAATCTAAAATGGCTCAGATGCGTTCCCGGATTGAATGGGTTGAAAGGCCGATTGATCTGCAATTTTTTGGGGTGAGCGACAACAATATGCATTATATCAAGCAAAAATCTCATCTCTATCCACTAAACCTAATGTCTAACTGTCCTGAATTTAACCCCAACCTGAATCCTTTTCAAATCATAAGCGCGCGCACACACTGTGTGTCTGCGTGTGTGTGAGAGTGAGAGAGTGTGTGTGTGTGTGTGTGTGTGTGTGTGTGTGTGTGTGTGTGTGTGTGTGTGTGTGTGTGTGTGTGTGTGTGTGTGTGTGTGTGTTCGTTCAGACAGACTCCCTACGTCTTTGTGTGAACAGACGCTGATGCGGGGAGAGAGGGATAACGGAGCTAACAACATTTTTGATCACTGAAACAAGGTTAAACGATGTATGGAGACCCCTGACGGGAGAGTGAGACTGGATTAAGCAAGTCACACTTATTATAAGTAAGGAAAACACAGAAAAACTGCAAAAACTTCACATAAGAAAATAGCTGGAACTAAGCACAAAAGTGCCCTAGTTTCTGTGTATGTTATCCAATAGTGGTGGAGTAAGCAAAACTAATATTAATAGGACTTTTTTCTTGTGGTGTACAGTAACTCTTTTAGACCGGGAACGCATCTGTGTGTCATTTTAAGATTTCTTTAGGCTATTCAAAAATAGCAGATCTACAAGCTCGTAGCGTGGCACCGAGTGCCGTGCAATGAGCCTGTAGATCTGCAATTGTTTTGAAAAATCCTGGATATTGGTGCAAATCTTTGAATATGTTTTTTTTAAGCGAACATTTGTAACTCAAATCTTTGCTACTGGGGGGTCACATATTTTGAGATGGGGGTCCGCAGCCAAATACATATCATTGTGGGGGGTTCTTGACATGAAAGTTTTAGAACCACTGATATAGCAACATACGTTTTTAGTTAAAACTGTAAGGATTTAGACATTTGTAAAATCAACCAAATTGCACACACTGTCACGGTTTTTCTAAAATAGCAGATCTACAAGCTCATAGCGCGGCACTCGGTGCCGCGCTATGAGCTTGTAGATCTGCTATTTTTGAATAGCCAAAGAAATCTTAAAATGACACACAGATGCGTTCCCGCTCTTAATGGGTTAAAACAAGGCCCTGCCCGGGTCGGGACGATGTCCTACCTCGTCTAAACTTTGTATAAAGTATTGTGTAATTGTGTATATTGTGTAAGAAGATAGCGGGTATATTATACTACAGATACCGTAATCTCCTATATCTCATGCAACCGCATTTGGTCAAAACTAATACAAACCTATGTAACAATGTATTCAGATGATCTTCCATAACCTCTCTGCATGCGACTGCGTGGAAAGTGGAGGAAGTGGAGGAGCGGTACTTTATTGTGCTGACGCGGCTTTTAGGAAATGTGATTATTAGGGATAATGGGGGACGGAAATTACGCTACTGGAAAACCTGACTACAAGTGCGCTTGCAAAATAATATTATCCCATTAAGCCTGGGAACGCATCTGTGTGTGTCATTTTATAGATTTCTTTGGCTATTCAAAAAAAGCAGATATACAAGCTCATAGCGCGGCACCGAGTGCTGCGCTATGAGCTTGTATATGTGCTATTTTTGAAAAAAAGAGTGAACATTTTTGCAAAGCTTTGAAAATGCATATTGTTTTAAAGCGAACAAAATATTTTGAGATGGGGGGGTATATTTTGAGATGGGGTCCACGGCCAAATAAATATCATTTTGGGAGAAAAGTTTGAGAACCACTGATATTAGCATAATTATTTAAAAAAAAAACTGTTAGGATTTAGAAGACATTTGTAGAATCCCCCAAAAGCAAAGATTTGAGTAAATTTTTTTTCGCCATATATATTCTAAGATTTGCAAAAATATTCACGATTTTTCTAAAATAATAACAGATCTACAAGCTCGTAGCGCGGCACTCGCTTGTAGATCTGCTATTTTTGAATAGCCAAAGACATCTAAAAAATGACGCAGATTCTGTCCCGGTCTAAATGGGTTAAGACAATGACATCCCTGTAATGAAATGATCATACAATATAGATCTGGCACTAGGTTAGGTCGTAGGGTTTACGGTGTCCTCGGCGTGCTCTCCTCTCCCCCAGCCTGGCCAACACCCACGGTAATCAATCCTGTTATTGGGTTATAGCCTCTGAGGAAGAACAGAGGCCCTGGATGTTATATTAACCTAACCTTGGGGGACAGCCATAGCTGAGAAGAGAAGGTCCCCGGTTCGATTCCCGGCACCCGTCAATGAGTCCATAGTGTCCATGAGCAAGACACTTAACCCCGCGAGGCACGGCACTGGGAAGACGAACCCTCGGAGCACTTTTTTCCCCGCCCATATAGGCTCTATTCACAGCAGCCATATTATGAAGACATTCACAGGTGTTACCAATGATACTAATGAAGGCTCTGTTCCATTCTGGTCAAACAGAGTCAGGGTGCTGATATTGTGTGCATGTTGGCTCACTGGAAACACTCTGTTACACCAGTGGGTCTACAGTTGGGGTCCAGGGACCCTCATGGGCTTCCAAATGGCCCCTTATGGGTGTGTAACTCTGAGAGTGTACAAATGGAACCAAATGGACCCGTAAGGGTCCATTTGGTTCCATTTGTACACTCTCAGAGTTATGGGGTCGTGGAAACCACTGTGCTAGACTAAATGGAACAGAGCCTTCATTAGTATCATTGGTAACACCTGTGAAGGAAGTGATAATATGACTGCTGTGCATAGAGCCTATTTAGTCGTACCAATTGATTCCTCTCCACACATATGTGTGTGTGTGTGTGTGTGTGTGTTGTCCAGCCCCCACTGAGAGAACTAGAGCCTCCGCCCTCCTCCTCCCACCCAACACTCCCTGCTGACAGGTGCCGCCGCCCCCCCGCCCGTAGGAGTAACGTGCAGTGACTAATACCACCCTCCCCGCCCGGCTTCCCTCCCCCTGAACACTGGACAATTGTGTGTTCGTATCAAGGGCCCAGCTTCCTGCTTTGAAATTGAGTCTATGTATATAGGAAGTGACAGTTCAGATGAATAGCCTGTAGTTTCGCCGTTTTATCCCTGCTGGTGTCAGAAAGAATTTCCCTCCATTCAAGTGGGAGGGTTTTTGACAGACTTTAGACTTGATTTTATTACCTTAATACCTTCCAGTCGCTAGTTTAAAGTCTCCTTTCAATCATCATGATATGCGTTTTGGTAAATTATGGTCCTATTTATTCTAAAATTGACGATAAAGTAGGGTATGCTGTAGGATGGGCGGGATGATTTGATTGACAAGCTACCCAACCAATAGCATCCATTTAGCGAGTGATTTCCGGT
This sequence comes from Gymnoscopelus microlampas, assembly GCF_963454915.1. Lineage (NCBI taxonomy): Eukaryota > Metazoa > Chordata > Actinopteri > Myctophiformes > Myctophidae > Gymnoscopelus > Gymnoscopelus microlampas. The sequence continues at coordinate 12,602,964 of NC_139939.1, forward strand.
TGCTTTTTGGTATAATGATTGGTATATATTATTATTAAAGATGGCGGATTTGAAATCGTTGAAAAATAGGCTTCATTTACGGTCTTGCAGAGTCTGGGGGCGTCACTTTGTCCATCTCTTTTATACAGTCTATGGTTCGCATGGACGCTTGACAAAGCCGGAATCACCGCGGTGAATTCGAACCCCCAGCCTCAAGCGGTGGGGGGGGGGGGGGGGGGGGGGGGGGCAGGCGCTTACTGTGGACAAATGACGAGCTATTTGGAGCGCGTCGACTCTGTCGGGTGGAAAACCTCATTATGTCCAAAACCGTGAACTTTTCAGGACTCCAATTCAAATATAGCAAAAGTAGCAGATCTACAAGCTCAAGATGCTTTTTGGGAGACGCTGTAGTGTGATCAAGTAGTTAATTTAACCCATTGAGACCTGGAACTGTGTCATTTTTAGATTTGAGCTAAAAGGCATTATTTTACACTTTGGGCTATTCAAAAATAGCAGATATACAAGCTCGTAGCGCGGCACCGAGTGCCGCGCTACGAGCTTGTAGATCTGCTATTTTTGAAAAATCGTGAAAATGTGTGCAAATCTTCTGAATATATATATTTTTAAAGCGAACATTTTTAACTCAAATAGTTGCTTCTGGGGGGTCCCTGGAACAAAATATTTTGATGGGGGTCCGCGGCCAAATACATATCATTTTGGGGGTCCTTGACATGAAAAAGATTGAGCACCACTGATATAGAAACACAGGTTTTTTCAGAAAAGTTGAGATTTAGGAGACATGTAGAATCGGCTTCAGGTCTCAATGGGTTAATTTAAAACACGGAGATAAGGGGTTTCCGCCCCCGACGGCGACTACAAAGATAAGACAGCGTGAGTGAGACCCGATCGTGCGGGCAGACACGGTTTACTTTAATGTCTTCCTGTATGGCTATGTGCTCTCCCGCTGTGTTGCCTCGAGTCCAGCTATAGTCTGCATCGGTACTACACAAGCACACTGGTCTCCTATGGGACACACACACACTGCAGTGGAGGATGATGCAATAGCTTTTCTCCACTAATCACACCATCTCTCTCTCTCTCTCTCTCTCTCTCTCTCTCTGATGCTTGTGTCTAACTGCCTCGCTCTATACCGGGCTTGATTCGCCCCCCGAGTCCGCCTGCCGTTTTTTTTTTTCTGTCCCCGTGCAGCTGTCTGGAAGCTACGTCGTACCCTCAGGCTCGTACGCTGATGAGCAGAAGACGCGAGCGCGCGCGCGCACACACACCCACACACACACAAAAGTACTCTGATGTGTTACTTAAGTAAGAGTAGAAATACCACAATGTAGAAGAAATACCTTGTTACAAGTACGAGTTAAAAAAGTAAAAGCATCAGATTATACTGCCCGGACCGCTGACCTAGTGGTCCATGGCACTTAGGCTCTAATGTAGCCTGACAGCGCATCGCGGGTTCGAGGTTCCCGACGATCTTTGCTGCATGTTTTTTGCTGCATTTCCTGTCTATCTCCACTGTACACTTGAATCAATTAAAGACAGAAAACCCCCCCAAAAATATCTATACAAAAAATCACATCTACACGCTTGTAGACGGACAGATTATATATGGCTTAATTGGATGATGTACAGTAGGTTGTGTAGTAATTATACAAATCTACAAAGCACTGCAACTTGCAACTGGAGTTTTCAAACAAGTGAAGCCGAGTCAAAAGTACAAAGTACATACTTCAAAGTTGTACTACAGTACTTGTTACTTTTCCGCCATATACTTCCCACCTACATGTCCACATACACACACATTACACTGCAGGGGGTCGAAGGAACAGAAAACACATCAAAGAAAGAGTGCGATCAGTTACCATGGAGATCTCAGGGCCTGAAACTCCGACTGTGTGTGTGTGTGTGTGTGTGTGTGTGTGTGTGTGTGTGTGTGTGTGTGTGTGTGTGTGTGTGTGTGTGTGTGTGTGTGTGTGTGTGTGTGTGTGTCTCTACTTGTATTACTAGACTTGTGAGGGCAAAATACACCCACAAGTATAGTAGCATTTGATAAATGTGTGAGTGTGTGTGTGTGTGTGTGTGTGTGTGTGTGTGTGTGTGTGTGTGTGTGTGTGTGTGTGTGTGTGTGTGTGTGTGTGTGTGTGTGTGTGTGTGTGTGTGTGTGTGTGTGTGTGTGTGTGTGACACAGTGGACACCTTTTGGGAAGCCTTGGGGAGAGGAGTGCTGCCTGGGACCCACATACAGCAAATCAAGAGTTTAACAAAGCAAAGATAATGGCTTCACACTGATGTTGCTTCCACATAACATCAGGGTTTTGAACGCTCAGGCACGAGGACACACACACACACACACACACACACACACACACACACACACACACACACACACACACACACACACACACACACACACAGTCACACAGTCACACACTTTGGTGAGGTAGACACAGATGTACACACGATGAGACATAAAGCCAAAGAGTGTGTTTTTTTTGGGTATGAGTCTATAATGGATGATACTGGTAGGGCTGCCTGCAACTATACTATCCATTATTTCCTTTGGGATTATTCCATCAATCACATTTTGTATTAATCAAATAATCGAGAAGAAAAAAAGTATATTTATCAACAAATTGATTAATCACTTAAAGGACCACTTCAGCCATTTTGAACTTATCTTCATATAAATTGTCCTCACAAATGCTTATATGCTCTAGGTCTGTCTCTCAGAGGAGGGCTGTGGACAGTTCAGAAACCCACCTACCAGTGACATCATCGATGGGGAAACCAAGCTAATAGAAACTGCAGGCTTTCTATTCCTGGAGAGTTACTGTAGCATGCTATAATGCAAGCAATTGCTCACGTGTTAATTACAAATTAAAATAAAATTGTTTGATGTGACCAAACCTACTGATGATGTCACTGGTAGGCGGTTTCTATAATGTCCAATGTCTGGTTTATTTTGCACTACAGTACGTCTCACAATGGCGTGCAAAACAATGTGAAAATAGCAGATCTACAAGCTCGCAACGCGCCACATTGCGACACGTAAATGAGCTTGAAGATCAGCTATTTTCTGAGATGGGGGATGTGGAGAGGAGACGGGAGATGGAAGGAGAGAATCCATGAATCGGGGAAAAGAAGACGAGACGAGACGAGACAAGAGCCCACTGACAGTTGTTAAAAGCAGCAAACCTCAGGCTATCCCTTGGTACAAATGTGCCTTGTAAAACAATTATGTTCATATCTGTGCTGTAGTAGTCAGCATTAGGTTCACAAGAACAAATATATATATATATATATTTATTTATTTTTTTTAAGAAAAGAAAACATCAGTAAATTCTCTAGTCAATTCAGCTTTGACTACTTGTACTTCAATTCTAAAAGATGGTATTAGTTTACCATCTGAGCCCCACATCTGGGGAGAACATTTCCCGAAAATAGCAGATCTACAAGCTCGCAACACGCATCGTGTTGCGACACCCTGCGAGCTTGTAGATCTGCTGTTACAGGTGAAGAGGTTTGGCGTAGAGGGAGAACAACAAGTGCACCGAGTAAAGAGGCAAGTCATGTCCGGTTTGCCAAGTATAGAGGGTTTAACCCATTCAATCCTGGAACGCATCTGTGTCATTTTCGATTTGTAGCTATAACCATTTTTTTTGTCTATTCAAAAATAGCAGATCTACAAGCTCATAGCGCAGCACTCGGAGCCGTGCTATGGTTTTACCCATGAAAATATGATGTTCCTAGCCCCCCCCCTCCCCAGAATCAAAGATTTTAGTTAAAAATGGTGTTTCAAAAAAAAAAATATATATATACATAAAAATATCAAAAATAGCCCAAAGTATAAAATAATGGTTATGGCTAAAATCTAACATGACACAGATGCGTTCCGGGACTGAAAGGGTGAAGTGGCCAATGTTGCTCCTGCAGCCAGGATCCTGTTATACATACACTTGACGTTAAATTGCTGGGAGCAGTCAGACAGCTATCTGATTATGTCTAACCATATAAACATCTATGTGTGCACCCAGGATGCATTTTAGACTGACGGAAATCATATTGCTTAATCCACCTCCGGGGAGTGTAAACATGGCGTGGGAAACAAGATACTAAGTTCAAAACATAAAACTGGAATGGTATAGGACAGTGGTTCTCAAACTTTTTCAGGTCAAGGACCCCCAAATTGACAATTATTAGCCCGCGGACCCCCATTTGAAAAGATATGCCAGGGACCCCCATAAGAGAAGATTTTTACGGCTCTAGCAGTGATTCTCAATCATTTTAATTTCAAGGACCCCCAGTTTGACATGCATTAGGGCTACGGACCCCCATTTAATGGCATTTCTATCTCTGGGACCCCAATTCATATTGTAAAATCAATGTTAATCTAACTCTGAGAGTGTACAAATGGAACCAAATGGACCCGTTAGGGTCCATTTGGTTCCATTTGTACACTCTCAGAGTTACAGACACATAAGGGTCCATTTGGTTCCTGTCCATCATTTAGCTGGGTACCCCCTGGAACCCCCTCAAGTACCCACTTTGAGAACCAACGGTATAGGAGGCTATCTATCATCATGCAGATCTAGTCCTGTTCCTGCTGCGTGGGGGAAATTCAAGTTTTCGGTTCCACCCAGCTGATGGCTGCTCAGACGGTCATCATGAGCACATGTGGGGGGGGGGGGGTGCGGTTAGAGGTTAAGTGTCTTGACCAGGGACACTCTAAACACATCAATAAGTGGACCTTCCAATTCCCAGATGGCCTCTCTAACCACCAAGCAACAGCGGCCGCTTAAACAGTCAAACAATTGGGCAGCAACCTCTTATGTCCATATTTTAACTTGTTTTTAACCATGTTAACCATGTTTTCTTTCGTAAATTAATGCCCTACTTGATCATACTACACCTGCAACGTATGTGTCAAGTTTTGGACATATGAGTTTTCCACCCGACAGAGACGATATACACAGGACATCCCATGACAACCTTTTTTAAACATTGCACATTTGATCTTCATTTTAACAAGAATGAGAGATGGATGCAAATGTAGCTAAACAAATAAAAGTGGAAAAAAAGAAGGGGAAAAAAGTATTTTAAAGTATTAGTATGCACTTTTGTGCTACTTAACCCATTGAGACCTGAAGCCGATTCTACATGTCTCCTAAATCTCAACAGTTTTATGAAAAACGTATGTTTCTATATCAGTGGTGCTCAATCTGTTTCATGTCAAGGACCCCCAAAATTATATGTATTTGGCCGCGGACCCCCATCAAAATATGTTGTTCCAGGGACCCCCCAGAAGCAAAGATTTGAGCTAAAAATGTTCGCTTTGAAAATATATATATTCAAAGATTTGCACACATTTTCACAAATTTTCAAAAATAGCAGATCTACAAGCTCGTAGCGCGGCACTCGGTGCCGCGCTATGAGCTTGTATATCTGCTATTTTTGAAAAGCCCAAAGTATAAAATAATGCTTTTTAGCTCAAATCTAAAAATGACACAGTTCCAGGTCTTAATGGGTTAAAATGCCTGTCTTTGTCCTGATGAAGGTCGTTTGACAGAAAGCTTTGGCATTTCTATCAGAGAAACTTGCATTGATCCGAAGTGTGCAGAAGGTCCTTCTCTCTCTCTCACGAAATGCCAAAGATTTGAATCGAGCGCACTCCGTCTCGTCCAAGTGATTAGAACATCATTGGAGCGGTATTTTAGAGGAGGCTCTCTTCATTTAAACCTCATAAAACATTTCGTTTGGTTTTCTCTTCATTGTTCTGGAGAGTGGCATAACCTTGGCGAGATCAAAGAGCCCCTCCGAGGACTTGAGAGAGAAGGTATTAGATGAATCAGAGTCTGGGAAGGCATTCAACAGAGACCTGAAGTGAAGACAAACAGTGGTGGAGGAAGTACTTAAAGCACTTTTTTTGTGAATTCAATGTCATTTCGTCTAATCTGTGCGGTACAGAAGTGGTTCTCAAACTTTTTCATGTCAAGGACCCCTAAACTTATATGTACTATTATATAGAGTCTAGACCGTTGGTTCTCAAAGTGGGGTCCGGGGACCCCCAGGGGTACCTGAGGGGGTTCCAGGGGGTCCCCAGCTAAATGATGGACAGGAACCAAATGGACCCTTATGAGTCTGTAACTCTGAGAGTGCACAAATGAAACCAAATGGACCCTAACGGGTCCATTTGGTTCCATTTGTACACTCTCAGAGTTAAATTGACATAGATTTTACAATACAAATTGGGGTCCCAGAGATATAAATGCCATTAAATGAGGGTCCGTAGCCTAATGCATGTCATACTGGGGGTAAAATGGTTGAGAATCACTGCTAGAGAGCCATAAAAACCTTCTCTTATTGGGGTCCCTGGCTTATCTTTTCAAATGGGGGTCCGCGGGCTAATAAGTGTAACTTTGGGGGTCCTTGACATGAAAAAGTTTGAGAACCACTGGTCTAGACCATACCCATCCGGGATAACACACGCACACGCTCGCACGTCCCATCACCACGTCCTGGACCCACAGCAAACACACACACACACACAGCCGCTCATAAACAGTTCCAACACACACACACGCATGCGACCCGTCACAAACTCACAGTGAACACACACACACACGCACACACGGCCGGACCCATCGCACCTGGATTAGAACATTACGTGAGTGAATCTGCGTGCTTGTGGCATGAAGATGATATCCAAAGCGCCCCTCTCATGAAACGCAGTGTGTGTGGACATGGGCCGTAAATGAAAGTCCTTTGCAGCGTTCTCTGTGTAACAGTGCCCACGCGCAGTTTGATCATTCATCCCATAGCTTGGGGCGCTATAACCATGGCGACGGCTCCCATAGGCCAAACTCCGATACTCCAGTTTTGACATAAAAGCGTGAATAAACAGCTTACGTTTTGGAAAAGTAAAACATGGGCGTCTTATTTGGTGCAGACGCTAATGGCCAATGGCCGTGTGCAAATTCAGATCAATTGCTCCAGCCATTGAGGAGAACCTGGCAGGACAGATAGATTATGTCCACATAGGTTTCCTTAATTATATAGAGAGATTTGGCCTGCAGAAATATTTTGTGCCAGGGACCTCCAGAAGAAAAGATTTGAGTTAAAAATACTCACTTTAAAAATATATATATATATATTCAACGATTTGCAAAAATGTTCACGATTTTAGAAAAATACCAGATGTACAAGCTAATTTAGCTGGGGACCCCCTGCTACCCCTCCAAGGACCCCTGTGGGCCCCCAGACCAAGTGGTAGAGTATGTTAATACAACTTATTACACGGCTTGGTTGAATGCTCGATTCTGATTGGTCAATCACTGAATTCAGCGGTGCGTTATTTCTGAATAATGACCGATGGGCTCAATAACAGACCGCTGTCTAATCAAAGGCTCAGAGCACCTGCTCAGAGCACCTGCTCATATCAACCTGCGCTGCTTGATTTTGTGCCGTATCCAACATGACAGCCATGTAAACAAACACACCACGTCATTTACAACTAAACGTTGCTCTCAAGAATGTTTTTGAAAACAATTTGAAGCGAGAAATAGACAATGCAGTAACCGGAAATTGATCAACACCTCCTTGTTTTCCGAGGCGACCGTGTCCGCCCAGCACAACACTTTCATTATTTCAAGGAAATACTTTGTTGTGTTGTTACTTTTGGGTCAATTTATTTATTAAGTAGCCGGATTTAATCATACTGTTATTTCTCAACAACGACCGGGCGCGCTGTAAATTATCCCTTGCATAACTTTGGGGCAATTGGGGTGGTTGTATTTGATCTCCCTGCTCTTCTATCGAGACATTTACATTCTGTGTCTGGCTTTCCCACGGCTGCAAATCCAGGTCATTTCTTTCTAGAGTTCAAGTATGTCAGCCTGCACAATACAAGTGTCAAAAGCACATCTCATTTGAATTGGAGAATGATATATTATGCGAAACGAGATAAACCAAATGCAAAGCCATCCAAACCCCCCAAAAAACAGACAACAGTCAAGTGTTTGACAAAATGAGATTCAGTGAAAAGCAACTGGTTCTCAGAAGAGTGGGATTTTGGAATTGAATGCAGACTGACTGTGAATTCTACCCACCTCTGCTTTCCATACCAACATGTTACAAAAGGTGTTATGCGAGGGATAATCAATGTGGAGCAGGTCAAACCCTGAAGGGTTTATTTCTCATTACTGACCTGCTCCCCATTGATTATCCCACTTTTTACACGGCTACTTAATGAAGAAATGAATAAATCGACCCAAGCGTACCGACAAAACGGAGGATTTCATTCACACGGTAATTAAAGTATTCCATCAATTTATGCCAGGTGCGTCCAGTGCAACGTGATCGCCTCGGAGAGAAACGGGAGGTGTTTATGAAATAGAATCAATATTTGGTTCCTGCATTGTCTATTTCTCACTTCAAATGATGTTCAAACGTCACATTGCCAAAGCAAGAGTCGAAATATAACAAAAACAGTTAAAGACTAGAAAATGTGCTCCTCGGAGCACAGGTCTCCGCCAGTACTGTTCCTGATTAATCCTGTCTTACCTCACATCAAAGGATATAAATGATCTTTTGAAGTGACACACCTATTTATAGACCTCTATTTCATCATGCATCTCGCTAGCCAATCAAAGCACACCCTTTCAACATATTGCCACGTGTCACGTGAAGCTTGACCAATGTTAGCTTGGTGGACACACGGAAGGACGAGAACAAAAACATAGTCTCCTGGCGGAGACAAAAATGGAAAAGGAAAGTGAAATACAGTTGGAGGGGGTACAGCATTGTGTTAAACAGAGTTATGTCACATTGCGTCATGAGACATGACCGATCTAAATGTCTTAACAGTTTTTGGAAAAAAACTTATGTTGCTATAATCAGTGGTTCTCAAACCTTTTCATGTCAAGGACCCCCAAAATATATGTATTTGGCCGCGGAACCCCATCTCAAAATATATTGTTCCAGGGTCCCCGAAAAAGCAAAGATTTGAGTTAAAAATGTTTGCTTTGAAAATATATATATATATATTCAAATATTTGCACAAATATTCACAATACAACAAAATTGCAGATCTACAGGCTCATAGCGCGGCAGTTGGTGCCACACTATGAGCTTGCATATCTGCTATTTTTGAATAGCCAAAGTGTAAAATAATGGTTAAAGTGGTTACAGAGTTGCGTTCCTGGTTTTAATGGGTTATTAACACACTCTACCATATACAGATTGGACCAATTTACATTTAATCAATTAAAAAACAAGTTACATAGTGACACTTTAACGTTTTGGGGGCCCACTTGCAATATCCTCACGGCCCACCAGTGGGCTTCGGCCCTCGGGTTGAGAACCACTGTATCATAAGACCTTTATAAAAGGTGGCTCGACTCGACCACGCTGTGACACAAATACAAAGTAACAGACATGAGATTAATCCAGGTGCTGCAACACCACTCTGGATGAGCAATGCTTTCAAAAGTATTCAAACTCTTGTCCTGGAGAGCTTTTTTTTCCCTCATCTACAATCTCTGTCCTTTTGTAGGGTAAAAAAATAATAATAAAAGGTTAGGTGAGGGCTTTGTTTTTCTCTCTCCAAATCAGCTTTATTCAAATCCTGACCTTATCAATGCCTATTTGCATATTCACGCCTCCCTAAAAAAAAAAACGTGTTTTTAACCCTTTAAGACCGGGAACGCATCGGAGTAATTTTTAAGATTTCTTTGGCTATTCAAAAATAGCAGATATACAAGCTTTTTTGAAAGAAATCTTGAAAATGTGTGCACATCTTTGTATATGTATATATATATATATATATATATATATATATATATATATATATATATATATATACATACATACACACACACATTTTTACATTAAATCTTTTCTTCTGGGGGTCCCTGGAACAAAACATCAGATGGGGGGTCCGTGGCCAAATACATATAATTTTGGGTGGTCCTTGACAGGAAAAAGTTTAAGAACCAATGATATTTAGCAAGTAAAAAAAAAACTGTTAGGATTAAGAAGACATTTGTAGAATCCCCAGAAGCAATAAGATTTGAGTTACAAATGTTGGCTTAAAAATAAATAAATATATATATATATATATATATATATATATATATATATATATATATATATATATATATAGAAAGATTTGCACACATTTTCACAATTTTTCAAAAATAGCAGATCTACAAGCTCGTAGCGCGGCACTCGGTGCCGCGCTACGAGCTTGTATATCTGCTATTTTTGAACAGCCAAAGGAATCTAAAAATGACACAAAAAGCATTCCTGTATTGAATGGATTAAACAATATTCAACCTTTATGAAAAACAACAGGGTTCTGTCTCGGTTGGGGAAAGAAACAAGCTGCTTTGGCGGCGGGGGGGAAACGGGGAGCGCTGGGATGAGGCGTAGGTAAATACCAGGATGAAAAGGTCGTGCCATCCAACTCACGCGGTATAGAAGACATGAGGGAACTTCTGACGGCACGGTCGGTCACACGCGCACTTCACACGCAAGCAACGTTGCCAGATTTTGTGAGAGACGTAAGCAACCATCCATGAAAACAATCCCAAAAGAAGCGACTATAAGCCACATTATTACCTAAAAAAAATAGCGGATCTACAAGCTCACAATACGTCGCATCGTGACTATTTATGAGCATTTACGCTTCACTACACGACATACCCAAAACAGGGAATAGATATGTTTTATGTAACTCTGAAAGTGTACAAAAATGACATGGACCAGCGCAGAAGAGCAGTGGTTCTCAAACTTTTTCATAGCCCCCCCAAAATGATATGCATTTGGCCGCGGACCCCCATTAGTTCCAGGGACCTCCCATATGCAAAGATTTGAGTTACAAATGTTCGCTTGAAAAGACATATATTCAAAGAGTTGCACACATTTTCACGATTTTTTCAAAAATGGCAGATCTACAATCTCATAGCGCGGCACTCGCCATGAGCTTGTACATCTGCTATTTTTGAATAGCCAAAGTATACAATATGGATGATGGGGTTAAAATGAATTGATTGACGCTTTATTAACTCATTTTTCTGGGGACCCCCTGGTACCCCCCCCCCCCCCCCCTGGGGGTCCCCGGACCCCACTTTGAGAAGCAATGGTGTGTAGAGTGTGAACACCTAAAGCAAGGACAGACCTGGGACAACAGAGAGGAGGGAGCGTCATCCTTTTCGTTTGTCCGTCCAATTAAAGGAAATCAATACTTCCTGTATTTGAGATGCAGGGCGGAGCTTGGCGGTGTGACCTCGCCCACCCAAGGAGCTGCGTGCGGTCTGCATTACAATCACACGCCACTCGCCACACGTGTAGGGGGGCTGGGTGGGGTCAACACCCACAACCTTAACTCTTTAACCCATTGAGACCTGAAGCCGATGATGCGACATGTCTCCTAAATCCCAACAGTATTCTGAAAAAACGTATGTTTCTATATCAGTGGTGCTCAATCTTTTTCATGTCAAGGACCCCCTAAAGGATATGTATTTGGCCGCGGACCCCCATCAAAATATTTTGTTCCAGGGACCCCCCCCAGAAGCAAAGATTTGAGTTAAAAATGTTCGCTTTAAAAAAATATATATTCAAAGATTTGCACACATTTTCACGATTTTTCAAAAATAGCAGATCTACAAGCTCGTAGCGCGGCACTCGGTGCATTTTTTTTTAACCGGTCGCGATAATCTGTTGCATAGCTGTGGCCATAGTTGGATGTGGCTGTTTTTTGCCGAAAAGTAAGAGGAACGGAGATATAGCCATTTTCCCATAGGAAATAATGTTAACTTTATGAACTTAAATATTGGACATAAAAAAGACCATTTTATGAATTGGTCATTAAGCTACTAATATAGACTGATTAAATCGGGTCATGTTTGCATGTTTGGAATTGAAACAGCTGGAATCAATAATACATCAGTATTCCCATATTAACCTGCGGGCCGCTTAAATGTGGACTTTAAAAAGGTGGGGGCCACATGTGGACCCCGGGCCGCCAGTTGCCCATGTATGTTCTATGGAGTGTGTGATATGAAACGTAAGCTTAATAATCACAGTAAACATCATCATGTCTTCTGTCATATTCAAGGGAACAATTCAGCACAGTAGAGGGAAGGTGTGTGTGTGTGTGTGTGTGTGTGTGTGTGTGTGTGTGTGTGTCACTGTCCAGCTGATGCTCGTTGGCGCTTGTTAACTCATTGAGTGCCATTGACGTCTTATGTGACGTCATTTAAAATACACCGCTTCACTGCCATTGACGTCTATAGACGTCAATCGTCAGCGTTTACGATAGAGGGCGCTCTTCCGAAACCTGCGAGAGATTCTAGGGCTTCCAAAGAAGAGTATACCACGGAAATAACGTGTAGAGCGGCCGGTAAAGCGGCTGAATGGAATCCGTGAGGTTCCCGGTTCGATCCCGGGCTCCCCCTAGAGTTAGTGTCGAAGTGTCCTTGAGCAAGACGCTGAACCCCAAATTGCTCCCGATGAGCAGGTTGGTGCCTTGCATGGTTTCCTCCACCATCGGTGTATGAATGTGTGTGTGAATGGATGAATGTAATGCACAATCTATGTAAAAGCGCTTTGGATAATTTCATTTCATTTACCATTTTTTTACCATTCAAAAAGACTCCAGCCGGTTTAGTCTAATATTATAGGATTTACAAAAATACATTTATTTCTGCTTTCTGTTCCCAGACAGCGTTTTTGGTGAACAAAAGCTATATTCAACTGCCAACAACTAAAGAACGGAACATCGTGGTGACACACTTTCCAGATGAAAGTAGAGACTCTGGTCTTTCTTTTGAGATATTTGGTGTTTACATTGTCATGGAGCAAAATATTCTGTGGGACTTGAAAATATTAGTAAAAAACGCTCAAAAATGCTGGCAGTGTGTGCAGACTGTTCTAGAGAAACTCCTGCACTAAACGAGTTAAAGTTACTTGTATCAAGGCAATTATGTTGTGTTTCTGCAACACAGAACTACACCTAATCTAATCTAAGAACTTTTCACACCTGTATATCTCGTCTGTCGGGTGGAAACCTCATACTGCAGGGGTAGGCAACTGAGATAAGCCTAGGGCCAATATCACTCCCAGACATTCCATCGCGGGCCGGGCCTCCCCGCGAACATGTGCGTGCACAACATTTTTCGGGTCTAATTCGGGTCTAACTCGGTCTAATTCGGGTCTAATTTGGGTCTAATTCGGTTCTGTTTGACCAATATAAATCAACATTTTTTCCGGTTTAAATATCAGCACAGGCGATTTTTCTGGTGATTTTTTTTTTCTTCTTCATTTTCCTCTAATCTAGCTATAAAATGTTATAAATCCTTTAAAATGCATCGTGTTTATGAGTGCATGATTTCAAAAGTGGGTTCAGGTTCTATGAAATAAGTATTTATAATTATTTTAACATTAATTTTTAATACTTTTTTTATAACACTTTTCAGTAAATCATTCATACTGTATCTTTCTGTATTTGGATATAATAGATATCGGTCTGATACTGTATAAAAATAAAATCCCTCCCCCCCAAAAAAAAATCAAAAAATATTTTTCTAAAAAAAAAAAATTTTTTTTTTTTTTTTTTTTTCAAAATTATCTCACGGGCCAGATATTATTTCTGGGGGGCCAATTTCGGCCCGCGGGCCGCCTGTTGCCGACCCCTGTCATACTGTATGTCCGAAACTGTTACTTTTCAGGATTCAAATACAAAAATGGCAAAAGTAGCAGATCTACAAGCTCGAAACACGTCACTTTGTGACGCTGTAGTATGATCAAGTAGGGCGGTCGTTTACAAAACAAACACAAAAAAATTGAATATGGATATAAGAGGTTTCTGCCTGACAGCAATGATATTGCAATGCAGTGCAAGCATGAGAAAAGAAGTGGAATAGTTTTGTTTAGTTTACAACACAGATGAGTGGCTTACAATCGGCCCCACTGCCAACAGCACACGATTGATATGTCACTGTAGTTACATAACATGTTGCAATGCGATGCAAGTAGGTTGTCTTGTGTATGTATGGTAGGGCTGGGCGTTGTGACGTAGAAAATATATCTATATCACGACTTTTTCACACTTTTGCCCTGAATACTTTTTTTATAGTGAAAATATTTTTTACACACCACCCTACAACACGGTATAACACAGTCAATCAGACTAATCAATTTAGTTGATTGTAAACGAATTCTATCCATTTTTTCCCCGTCGATGTGTTGATAAATGATATAAGGAAAAATAAATGCATCTATTCTCGATTATTCAAACCTATTATGAGCAAGATTAAAGCAGCACTATGTAGGTTTCCTCTTCTACCCCGGATTTGAACCTGGTTTCCTGCTTTAAGTGCTGACATTTTTACCATTGAGCTGATAGAGCCGGCCTGTTTGCTCAGGAGATAAATAGAATCTTGACCCTCGGGTCAAAATTTGTGTCAGATCCTGTGTCTAGGTGAGACATGACCTTTGACACGATCTAAATGTCTCAATAGAAGAGCAGGGAGACAAAAAAAAAAAAAAAACATTGTATAAGTAATATTGTATTAGCATACTCTACCATACAGAATGGACAAATATACATTTTATTCATTTATGTCAGGTTATTGGTTCTAAATATCGGTTTCGATAGATTTTTGGTTAATTGCCCTAGCCCTAGTGTGTGTGTGTGTGTGTGTGTGTGTGTGTGTGTGTGTGTGTGTGTGTGTGTGTGTGTGTGTGTGTGCGTGCGTGGTTGAGTGTGTGAGACAGATGGTTGTGTGTTGAGTTGTGACAAGAGGGGTCACAGGTCAGGTGACCCGTGTCTTCCACTGTCTACTGCTAATGAGGAGACTGTTCTTCAGCCCTTCAACCCTCTTTCAGGCCGTCCAACACCCACACAGGGGTGATGGGAGATCACACACACACACACACACACACACACACACACACACACACACACACACGCACACACACAGCGATGACATTCAACCAGTCTCTCTCATTTACACCAACCTCGGCCTGTTTTTTCTCCAAGCCTCACCTTTAAAGCACAATTAAACTTTGGTAGAGGTGTGGGTTGTGTAGTTACTTTTCTATGATGTAACTCCAACATGTTGGCGAGTAATCTTCAATAGTTAGGCTAGAAACCTCTTGTCTCCACGTTTTCACTTTGTGTTTTTTTGTAAATGAACGGCCTACTTGATCATACTACAGTGTCAGACAAAAGTATCAAAAGTAGCAGATCTACAAGCTCAAAACGCATGCAAAGTGCCGCGTTTCGAGCTTGTAGATCTGCTACTTTTGATACTTTGGAATTTTGGACATATGAGGTTTCTACCCGACAGAGACGATGTATATCAACTGAATCCCCTTGGTTCATGTTCGCTTGTGTGCTAAAACAAAAAGAGCAGTGGTGGAAAAAATACTAAAATGTTTACTGTTTTACTTTTTACAACCAAGGTTTTTTTTACAGTGGGCGGGGGCATTCTGTCCGGTGGCTAAATATGTATTTTTTTTACACAATAACCCGGCGATTTCTTTATTATTATTTACAGTAGCTCTTCTAGCCCCCAATAACTCACATCTGGCCATCAAAGACCACAGGACCTTTTTTATTGTGTAAAAAAGGCATATTTAGCCACCGGACAGAATGCCCCCGCCCACTGTAAAAAATATCGCGAAAATTGCTAAAAAACTTTAGAAAGCAGTAAATAAATAAAAAAATAACACTCATCTTGTATTTACTTTAATTACACGCTGAAATATAAACCTTGGTTGTAAAAAAACAAAGTTGTCCTTTAAGATAGGCCATTCAAGTTCCTATTTTACACGATTACTCCAAATTCCTTCAGAACAATACAACCTGGTGTGGTCAAGGAATAACTGCTTGCTATATTCTGTTCATAGTCTTCATTGTACATCACAGCATCTTCATTCATTTGGCAAACATCTTATGTTCTCTACAAATACAAGGTCTTTAGAAATATCTCCCTCATCCACTTCACACGTGCACTGCAACGTTCCTTTTGTCTTGTGAATGATGCTTAGCTGTCTTTAGAAAATGACCTATATCCATGCAAATGTGGTCATTGATTACACGATGTGACCCCAAATAACAGGCCTTTGTGGAATAACATGGTCATGTTTTGTTTCCAGACGAACATTTTGGAATGTTAAAGTTACACGTGTGTATGCATGGACTATTTAGGGGAAATCAAGGAAGGGGAGCCATCTGAGAGCTTCATGCTCAAAGTTAAATGAGTTCTGTCAGTTCTGTCAACAATCTGTCATTTTGACCTTAATTTATTTCACTTGAGTATAGCTACCTTCTCTTTTAGTCTTTAGTCTGGTCTGATTCTCTACAGAACTGTTATTGTTATTGTTGTACAGTCTTACATTATGTGTAAGACTTTGTACATAGCAGCACATCTTAATTTATTTGGCAAAACATATTATGTTCTATATAAGTACAAGGTATGTTATTGCTTCCCCGACACCAAATGTCTCTCTTCTATGTGATTACATTAAATTGCCAGAAACATCTCGACTTTAATTGTTTATTACAAACAATTATTGTAACTACAGTCATCATATTGTGCGCACACACACACACACAAATTACGTTGAATGGTCTTTATAACCAGATAAAGATAAGAAATATTTGAAAATTAAATTATTACATAGTATATTGTTTAGTGCACTAACTGGAGGCACCACCAGACACCAACTTACTGTGATTGTATAATTATTACCTTGAACATTCTTCATACGAGAAAAAAAGGAGAAATACATTTTCAATGAAGAAAGGTTTATTTTTCATGTTGACAATCAGGAACATACAAGAAGTAAAACGGCATACATATATAAAGCAATGTGTACTAACTGGCTTCAACACCAGACACCACCTTAGCTGTGCTTTTCTAATAATTACTTTGAAAACTACATGCACCACGTGTGTGTGTGTGTGTGTTAACACATTATTAAATAGTTGTCTTCAAGAGACAAGAAGGTGGCCGCACACTTGGCACTTTGGCTACCACTGTGTGCGGTCACCTTCTTGTCTCTTGAAGACCACTATTTAGTTCATTTTGTCGTGGGCCACCACTACAAGGACTTTGGTGTGAGTAGCATTCTTGTGCAGAATGTTAACACTCTAGTGTCCAAACATCTATGAAAGCAATGCTAATATACATGTAATAGGTTCATAACAGCTCAGCAGACTTAACACATCGGGTGCCAGCGTTTTTTCATAACAACTTACGTTGGGTGCCAGCATTCTCCCCATTGACTGCACTTTACTGTTTAAATTTGTAGACTCCGCGACGAGCAAATCCACACGAAAAAAAAATCGATTCATGTTGTGCCATGAGCCTGGCTACAGCCTGGAACCATAACATTTCCCTCGCGAGTTACAACGGGGGGGGATCGCGCATGACCGGTTTTCCCCACAGGAAACAGATTCGGAGATATAGGCGTTTCAAAGTAGGAAATAGACAGGAAGCGGATGGGGAAAAAAATGTGTTTCCGGTGAGCGATCTGGCACTTCCTTCGCAGGATTACAATGGGAGCTCCCAGAGCTGCTCTAGCCCCGCCCGCGCGGAGAAAAACGAAAAAAACAAAAAGACTAAACTCACGGTTCAGACCGTGTTCGGCACCGAAGCGCCACTATGTAAACACACGGTTCAGATCGTGTTTGGCACCCGATGTGTTAATAAACAACTGCTATGGGTCATCATGTTGCATGTTTCTGATCCTTTCTATCAAGCGCTTGTCACACTTTTCACAATCATTTGTCATTGATCTGGCATTTTAGGCTACTTAACTGAATAAAATTAATTCCATATTGACCAGTGGCGGAAAAGGTACTCAGATATTTTACTTAAAAAGTATCAATAATGCAATGTATAAATACTCCGTTACAAGTAAAAGTCCGGAATTAAAAATGTACTTGAGTAAAAGTACAAAAGTATTGGCATCAAAATGTACTTAAAGTACCAAAAGTAAAAGTACTAAAATGTTTGAAAATAGCAGATGTACAAGCTCACAACACGTCGCGATGCGTTCTGAGCCTGTAGATCTGCTATTTTAAAATATTCTAGGTATAAAATAGGGCTAAAGTGGTTAATGTATGCTTTATAATATAATAATTGACAATTGCAGTAACTAGTTCGTTTTCTAGTAAGTGTAGTGGAGTACAATATTTGCGAAAATGAAAAGAGATTTTTTAAATTCCACAATGACCAAATTAGGATTTCTCTCCAGTGTGCATTCTCTGGTGTGTTTTGAGGCTGTCGATTCTAGAGAAGTGTTGTCCACACTGGTCACATCCATAGGGTTTCTTTCCAGTGTGAATTATTTGGTGTCTTTTAAGGCTGGACATCATTGAGAAGTGTTGTCCACAGTGATCACATCCATAGGGTTTCTCTCCAGTGTGAATTCTCTGGTGTTTGTTCAGGTGGCCCATTTGAGAGAAGTGTTGTCCACACTGATCACACCCATAAGGTTTCTCTCCAGTGTGCATTCTCTGGTGTGTTTTAAGGTTGGTCATCATAGAGAATTGTTGTCCACAGTGGTCACATCCATAGGGTTTCTCTCCAGTGTGCATTCTCTGGTGTGTTTTCAGGTGGGCCATTTGAAAGAAGTGTTGTCCACACTGGTCACATCCATAGGGTTTCTCTCCAGTGTGCATTCTCTGGTGTGTTTTCAGGTGGGCCATCATAGAGAAGTGTTGACCACACTGATCACATCCATAGGGTTTCTCTCCAGTGTGCATTCTCTGGTGTCTTTTCAGGTTGGCCATCATAGAGAAGTGTTGTCCACACTGATCACATCCATAGGGCTTCTCTCCAGTGTGTATTCTCTGGTGTCTTTTCAGGTCGGCCATTTGAGAGAAGTGTTGACCACACTGATCACACCCATAAGGTTTCTCTCCAGTGTGCATTCTCTGGTGTGTTTTAAGATTGGACATCATAGAGAAGTGTTGACCACACTGATCACATCCATAGGGCTTCTCTCCAGTGTGTATTCTCTGGTGTGTTTTCAGGTGGGCCATTTGAAAGAAGTGTTGACCACACTGATCACATCCATAGGGTTTCTCTCCAGTGTGCATTCTCTGGTGTCTTTTCAGGTTGGCCATCATAGAGAAGTGTTGTCCACACTGATCACATCCATAGGGCTTCTCTCCAGTGTGTATTCTCTGGTGTCTTTTCAGGTCGGCCATTTGAGAGAAGTGTTGACCACACTGATCACAGCTATGTCGTTTTGGTTTAGCCAAGCTTCTTTGTTCAATCACTGCTGGTAGCACAGGGAAGCCAGACTGATGACCCAACACTGAATTACAGAAAGACAAAGAAAATATGGTTGAGAATTGGGAATAGAGTACAAATGTACAATTTAATTGCATAAAGCTGTTCCCTAGAGCATTGGAAGGTAACCACCGGCCAACCATGGCTCTCTCTCTCTCTCTGTGTGTGTGTGTGCAGAGATGGGCAGTATTTGAAATACATGTATTTGAAATATGTATTTGAAATACTTTTTTGTATTTTGTAATTTGTATTTGGCCGGGATGGAAAAAATGAAATGTAATTTGTATCAAAATACTTTCAAATATTTTTCAAATAGTATTTTCTGTATTTGAAATACATAAAATACTTTTTTTTATTTTATGGGCAGTATTTGAAATAGATGTATTTGAAATACGTATTTGAAATACTTTTTTGTATTTTGTAATTTGTATTTGGCTGGGATGGAAAAAATGAAATACTTTCAAATGTAGTATTTTGTATTTTCAAAATACAAAAATACGTATTTTGTATTTTCAAAATACATTTCTCTGACCTGTATTTATATTTTGTATTTTGATACTTTGTTTGACCCAGTATTTGTATTTTGTATCAAAATACATTTCTCTGACCTGTATTTATATTTTGTATTTTGATACTTTGTTTGACCCAGTATTTGTATTTTGTATCAAAATACTTTTCAATGTATTTTCGCCCATCTCTGTGTGTGTGTGTGTGTGTGTGTGTGTGTGTGTGTGTGTGTGTGTGTGTGTGTGTGTGTGTGTGTGTGTGTGTGTGTGTGTGTGTGTGTGTGTGTGTGTGTATTTTTGACTGGAGGACAGTCATCCTGCTGGTGCCCATTCTTCAGGTAAGCAGAAAAACTTTTTTTTTATAAAAATGAGTTCATATCCCAGTTAGACTCTTCACGTACTAGAGCATGTCTGACAGAAATTTCAGAGCTTAAATCGACATGTAAATATGAAATAAATGCCTAAATATGTAGTAAAATATAAGGTTAGAGCTAGCATTTGCTAGCATTGCTAACCAAATCCTCAGTTTCCTTCCAAACATCGCAAAGTCGCGGTAAAAAAAACGCTATTTCTACCCGATCGTTTTGAAAGGTATCACTAGTCTGTTGGCTTGTGTCTAATGTAAATATCAAACAAAGATGTATTAACAATCATATTGTGTTAAAACTGTGGTGACAACGTATCTATGTTAGTCCTCCTGAGGCACTGGAACCAGGCAGTTCCAGCAGGGGGCATTGGCAAACATTTGGTCTCAGAGAGCATGCATAACAAAGAGAGCCTTGGAAACAAAAGAAATGCATCCCCCGCTATGCATGATGGGATTGATAGCCCAGTAGTGTTACTCTGAAAGAGAGCCAAGTGGTGTTCTCTACTCAAGAGTTTTATCTCGATTTAAAAAATAAAACTATTCACTCAATCTTATTAACCAATGTGTCATTATTTTGCTATGATTCCCTGCTTTCATATGACATGAAAAAAAGCTAGATGACTGTCTCCTAGTCAAATTTTGTCACATTTATACACACATATATATCAAACAAGCAACAGCTGAGACAACAAATGAGACAAAGCAGCAATAAAGAGCAGAACTAGTTTGAGACACAAAGTATAAGATTGGGTCAAGTAGTGTGATTGCTTAATTTAAAAATGTAAAGTAATATAACAATTGTACAACAGAGCAGGGAAATTCAAACTAGAAAGGAGGAAGAGAAAGTAACATACCATTTTCTTTGGGTCCCTCCTGTTCAGCAGAACTGTTCCTGGTTGGGTTGAGAGAGTTCATCTTCCACTGAATTCTGGAGTCCAAAGTCAGGTCAGAAATGATTGATATCCTGGAGGAGTTGTGGATGAATTACAACTACAAACTCTACTTATAGAGAGCCTGGGTTGGAGCCAGTAACTGCTTTGAATGATTGGACAAAGAGAACAATACAACCATCTCTACCCCAATCACAACCTAACATACTTCTACATGACCCTACATGTGCTCCGCCCCTCCCCCAGACATGCTCCATGCATGCAACCTTCTAGAAACTGTTGACTTTTTGTTAAAGGGCAAGACCACTTTGGTAGAGGTTTGGGTTGTGTAGTAGCCTTGCCATGATGTAACTCCAAAGGTCGACAAGAAATCAAAAATAATTGCTCCATTGATTAGAAATTGATCATTCTAAATTTGCTCCTCATTGACTTACATTGTACAGTAAAACAGCTCTCAAAGACACTCTTTAAGCACATTAACGAACACAAACAAAGTTGATTCAGACAATATAGAACATCACCAAACCCAGTACTGTTTTTTTTTTTTTAATAAAAATGTTAACATCCTGCTGATTTTACTATTTGAAGATTCAGATTCGGATTCGGATCCGGATCCGCAAATCCAGTCCGGGTTTTCTTCTTAATAAAAATAGCAAAATCAACAGGAAGTTAACATTTTTATTAAAATAACAAACAGTACTGGGTTTGGTGATGTTCTATATTGTCTGAATCAACTTTGTTTGTGTTTGTTTACAAGCTAAAAGAGTGACTTTGAGAGCTGTTTTACCGTACAATGTAAGTCAATGAGGAGCATATTTTGAATTATCAATTTATAATCGATGGAGCAATTATTTTTGATTTCTTGTCCACCTTTGGAGTTAAATCATGGCAAGGTAACTACACAACCCAAACCTCTACCAAAGTGGTCTTGCCCTTTAAGAGGAGCACAAGAGCATCCATTTGTGGATTAATTGATTTGTAATCTTCATGCAATTCAAATATATCTTAATTCTTATGAGATTAATATAAAATATATGAATATGACACCCTGTGTTTTAAATGCATATAGTATGCATTTACAGTAAATAGACAATCAGTATCTTCAGACTTAAACAAGGTTTGTATTCACTCATTAATGAATATATGAGTGAATATGAAATCATTCTCTCATCAGAGTCAGGTCTTAAGATGGGATTTACAATGTTCTGCTTATTAACCCCTTTGTCATGGTGAGAGGTCAAGGTGCCATATCTGACCAACTTAGATGTTTTATTGTCACAGCATTTTTCTGTCAGTTGTTGTTTTCATTGGAGTATATTTAAGTGTTTTCTATGTTCTAAACCCTGGTGGTGGTGGGGTGCTTTGCGAATGTAATGTGATGAATTAAGTTACCATAAACACATAACATGAATAGTTCACCTCAAACTATCTCTGATATGAATAGTAAAATATACATCTAATTGTATATTCTTCTGTAACGGTCATCACTGCTAGACATTTCTCATGTCCTGCTTTCATTTACAATGAACAACTCTAGTCATGTCCTTGTGTGGATGAGTCTCTCTCATCTCAACATAGCTACTCAAGCAGAGCCATTAAGATAGATAGGCCATTCAAGTTCCTATTTTACACAATTACTCCAAATTCCTTCAGAACAATACAACCTGGTGTGGTCAATGAATAACTGCTTGCTATATTCTGTTCATAGTCTTCATTGTACATCACAGCATCTTCATTCATTTGGCAAACATCTAATGTTCTCTAGACTTACAAGGTATTTAGAAATATCTCCCTCACCCACTTCACACCTCCACTGCAACGTTCCTTTTGTCTTGTGGATGCTTAGCTGTCTTTAGAAAATGACCTATATCAATGCAAATGTGGTCATTGATTACATGATGTGTCACTGTCTCACCAGGTGGCCCTGGTGTGTGAACAGCTGACAGGAATAATTTGACCCCAAATAACAGGCTTTTGCGGATTAACATGGTCATATTTTGTTTCCAGAAGAACATTTTGGAATGTTAAAGTTACACGTGTGTATGCATGGACTATTTAGGGGAAATCAAGGAAGGGGAGCCACCTGAGAGCTTCATGCTCAAAGTTAAATGAGTTCTGTCAGCTCTGTCAACAATCTAGCTACCTTCTCTTTTAGTCTTTAGTCTGGTCTGATTCTCTACAGAACTGTTGTTATTGTTATTGTTGTACAGTCTTGCATTATGTGTAAGACTGTACAACTGTGTCTCTCACATAACATATCTTGTAGGTCTGTTGCTAAATTGTGTTTACAGTGTGTAATTGTACATAGCAGCATCTTAATTTATTTGGCAAAACATAAGATGTTCTATATAAGTACAAGGTATGTTATTGCTTCCCTGACACCAAATGTCTTCTATGTGATTACATTAAATTGCCAGAAACACAGTAAACCAACACATGGCAAGCTGCATCTTGACTTTAAATGTTTATTACAAACAAGTCAAAAGACACAGCCTACATTAATAGTCCATTGTGAGTGTATATGGGGTCCACTGTTATAGCTTAGAAGTAGTCAGTGTAGTAGTACTAGTAATAGTAGTACTAAATAAGGAAAAGTGCATCCCTTATCAATTCAACATGTTTGGGGTTGTGTTTATTGTAACTAAAGTCATCATATTACACACACACACACACACACACACACACACACACACACACACACACACACACACACACACACACACACACACACACCAATTACGTTGAATGGTCTTTATAAAAAGATAAAGACATATTTGAAAACTCAATTATTAAATAGTATATTGTTTAGTGCACTAACTGGAGGCACCATCAGACAAATATTCAAATATTTGGATATAACACCCTGTGTTTTAAATGCATATATTATGAAATGCATGTACAGTAAAGGTTGTATTCACTCATTAATGAATATATGAGTGAATATGAAATCATTCTCTCATCAGAGTCAGGTCTTAAGATGGGATGTACAATGTTCTGCTTATTAACCCCTTTGTCATGGTGAGAGGTCAAGGTGCCATATCTGACCAAATTAGATGTTTTATTGTCAAGGCATTTTTCGGTTAAAGTTGTTTTCGTTGAAGTATATCAAAGTGTTTTCTATGTTCTAAACCCTGGTGGTGGTGGGGTGCTTTGCGAATGTAATGTGATGAATTAAGTTACCATAAACACATAACATGAATAGTTCACCTCAAACTATCTCTGATGTGAATAGTAAAATATACATCTAATTATATATTATTCTGTAACGGTCATCACTGCTAAATATTTCTCATGTCCTGCTTTCATTTACAATAAACAACTCTAGTCATGTCCTTGTGTGGATGAGTCTCTCTCATCTCAATATAGCTACTCAAGCAGAGCCATTAAGATAGATAGGCCATTCAAGTTCCTATTTTACACGATTACTCCAAATTCCTTCAGAACAATACAACCTGGTGTGGTCAAGGAATAACTGCTTGCTATATTCTGTTCATAGTCTTCATTGTACATCACAGCATCTTCATTTATTTGGCAAACACCTTATGTTCTCTACAAATACAAGGTCTTTAGAAATATCTCCCTCACCCACTTCACACCTGCACTGCAACGTTCCTTTTGTCTTGTGAATGATGCTTAGCGGTCTTTAGAAAATGACCTATATCCATGCAAATGTGGTCATTGATTACATGATGTGTCACTGTCTCACCAGGTGGTCCTGGTGTGTGAACAGCTGACAGGAATAATTTGACCCCAAATAACAGGCCTTTGTGGATTAACATGGTCATATTTTGTTTCCAGAAGAACATTTTGGAATGTCAAAGTTACACATGTGTATGCATGGACTATTTAGGGGAAATCAAGGAAGGGGAGCCATCTGACAGCTTCATGCTCAAAGTTAAATGAGTTGTCAGTTCTGTCAACAATCTGTCATTTTGACCTTCATTTATTTCACTTGAGTATAGCTACCTTCTCTTTTAGTCTGGTCTGATTCTCTACAGAACTGTTGTTATTGTTATTGTTGTACAGTCTTACATTATGTGTAGGAGTGTACAACTGTGTCTCTCACATAACATACTGTGCAGGTCTGTTGCTATATTGTGTTTACAGTGTGTAATTGTACATAGCAGCATCTTAATTTATTTGGCAATACATAAGATGTTCTATATAAGTACAAGGTATGTTATTGCTTCCCTGACACCAAATTTCTTCTATGTGATTATATTACATTGCCAGAAACACAGTAAACCAACACATGGCAAGCTGCATCTTGACTTTAAATGTTCATTACAAACAAGTCAAAAGACACAGCCTACATTAATAGTCCATTGTGAGTGCATATGGGGTCCACTGTTATAGCTTAGAAGTAGTCACAGTATAGCAGTAATAGTAGTACTAAATAAGGAAAAGTGCATCCCTTATCAATTCAACATGTTTGTAACTACAGTCATCACATTGCACACACACACACACACACACACACACACACACACACACACACACACACACACACACACACACACACACACACACTGACTTTGTATGGTCTTTATAACAAGACAAAGATATGAAATATTTCAAAACTAAATTATTAAATAGTATATTATTTAGTGCACTAACTGGAGGCACCACCAGACACCAACTTACTGTGATTGTACAATTATTACCTTGATCATTCTTCATACGAGAAAAAAGGAGAAATACATTTTCAATCAAGAAAGGTTTATTTGTCACTTAGTACAACAAGTGAAATATTGATGGGGCATGTTCAGCAAAGACAGTGATAACACAACAATGCTATATATCAACTAGGTGTAATGAAGTTAGTTCAATTTAATGAAGAGTTGACAATCAGGAATATACAAGAAGTAAAAAGGCATACATATATAAAGCAATTTGTACCAACTGGCTTCAACACCAGACACCACCTTAGCTGTGCTTTTCTAACAATTACTTTGAAAACTACATGCACCATGTGTGTGTGTGTGTGTGTGTGTTAACACATTATTAAATAGTTGTCTTCAAGAGACAACTTGAAGACAACGACAGTTCATTTTGTCGTGGGCCACCACTACAAGGACTTTGGTGTGAGTAGCATTTTTGTGCAGAATGTTAACACACTAGTGTCCAAACATCTATAAGAGCAATGCTAATATACATGTAATAGTCCATAACAGCTCAGCAGACTTAATAAACAACTGCTTAAAGGAACAACAATGGGTCATCATGTTGCATGTTTCTGATCCTTTCTAATGAAGCGCTTGTCAGACTTTTCACAATCATTTGTCTTGTAGATATGCTATTTTAAAATATTCTAGGTATAAAAGAGGGCTAGTGGTTAAGTGGTTAATGTATGTTTTATAATATAATAATTGACAATTGCAAAGTAACTAGTAACTAAAGTGTTCAAATAAGTGTAGTGGAGTACAATATTTGCGAACATTAAAAGAGAACATTTTAAATCCACAACGACCAAATTAGGATTTCTCTCCAGTGTGCATTCTCTGGTGTGTTTTAAGGTTGTCGATTCTAGAGAAGTGTTGTCCACACTGATCACATCCATAGGGTTTCTTTCCAGTCTGAATTATTTGGTGTCTTTTAATACTGGACATTCGAGAGAAGTGTTGTCCACAGTGATCACATCCATATGGTTTCTCTCCAGTGTGTGAATTATTTGGTGTCTTTTAAGGCTGGACGTTCGGGAGAAATGTTGTCCACACTGGTCACATCCATAGGGTTTCTCTCCAGTGTGTATTCTATGGTGTCTTTTCAGGTCGGCCATTAGAAAGAAGTGTTGTCCACACTGATCACATCCATATGGCTTCTCTCCAGTGTGCATTCTCTGGTGTCTTTTCAGGGTGGCCATCATAGAGAAGTGTTGTCCACACTGGTCACATCCATAGGGTTTCTCTCCAGTGTGCATTCTCTGGTGTGTTTTAAGGTTGGCAATTAGAGAGAAGTGTTGTCCACACTGATCACACCCATAAGGTTTCTCTCCAGTGTGTATTCTCTGGTGTGTTTTAAGGTGGGACATTCTAGAGAAGTGTTGTCCACACTGGTCACATCCATAGGGTTTCTCTCCAGTGTGAATTCTCTGGTGTCTTTCCAGGCTGGACTTGAAAGAGAAGTGTTGTCCACACTGGTCACACCCATAGGGTGTCTCTCTA
Organism: Gymnoscopelus microlampas; assembly: GCF_963454915.1. Taxonomy (NCBI): domain Eukaryota; kingdom Metazoa; phylum Chordata; class Actinopteri; order Myctophiformes; family Myctophidae; genus Gymnoscopelus; species Gymnoscopelus microlampas. The sequence continues at coordinate 12,630,194 of NC_139939.1, forward strand.
GTGTGAATTCTCTGGTGTGTTTTAAGGGTGGACGTCATTGAGAAATGTTGTCCACAGTGATCACATCCATATGGTTTCTCTCCAGTGTGAATTATTTGGTGTCTGTTAAGGTTAGACATTCGGGAGAAATGTTGTCCACACTGGTCACATCCATAAGGTTTCTCTCCGGTGTGCATTCTCTGGTGTCTTTTCAGGCTGGCCATTAGAGAGAAGTGTTGTCCACACTGATCACATCCATAGGGCTTCTCTCCAGTGTGCATTCTCTGGTGTCTTTTCAGGCTGGCCATTAGAGAGAAGTGTTGTCCACACTGATCACATCCATAGGGTTTCTCTCCAGTGTGCATTCTCTGGTGTGTTTTCAGGTTTGCCATTCGAGAGAATTGTTGTCCACACTGATCACATCCATAGGGCTTCTCTCCGGTGTGCATTATCTGGTGTCCTTTCAGGTGGGCCATTCGAGAGAAGTGTTGTCCACACTGGTCACATCCATAGGGTTTCTCTCCAGTGTGCATTCTCTGGTGTCTTTTCAGGTGGGCCATTTGAGCGAAGTCTTGTCCACACTGATCACAGCTATGTCGTTTTGGTTTAGCCAAGCCTCTTTGTTCAATCACTGCTGGTAGCACAGGGAAGCCAGACTGATGACCCAACACTGGATTACACAAAGACAAAGAAAATATGGTTGAGAATTGGGAAGAGTACACATGTAAAACTTCATTGAATAAAGCTGTTCCCTAGAGTATTGGAAGGTAACCACCAGCCAACCATGGTCTCTCTCTCTCTCTCTATATATATATCTATATCTATATCTATATCTATATCTATATCTATATATATATATATATATATATATATATATATATATAGAGCATGCATAACAAAGAGAGCCTTGGTAAGAAAGCACAAAAAATGTAAATGAAAAAATGCTAGATGACTGTCTCCCAGTCAAATTTGTATACACAAGTCACTTATATACACAAACATATATATATATCAAACAAGCAACACCTGAGACAACAAATGCGACAAAGCAGCAATAAAGAGCAGAACTAGTTTGAGACACAAAGTATAAGATTGAGTAGATCAAGTAGTGTGACTGCTTAATTTAAACATGTAAAGTAATATAACAATTGTACAACAGAGCAGGGATTCAAACTAGAAAGGAGGTAGAGAAAGTAACATACCATTTTCTTTGGGTCCCTCCTGTTCAGCAGAACTGTTCCTGGTTGGGTTGAGAGAGTTCATCTTCCACTGAATTCTGGAGTCCAAAGTCAGGTCTGATCAGAAATGATTGATATCCTGGAGGAGTTGTGGATGAATTACAACTACAAACTCTTCTTATACTAGAGAGCCTGGGTTGGAGCCAGTAACTGCTTTGAATGATTGGACAAAGAGAACAATACAGCCATCTCTACACCAATCACAACCTAACATACTTCTACATGACCCTACATGTGCTCCGCCCCTCCCCCAGAATGCTCCATGCATATAACCTTCTAGAAACTGTTGACTTTTTGTTAAAGGGCAAGACCACTTTGGTAGAGGTTTGGGTTGTGTAGTAACCTTGCCATGATGTAACTCCAAAGGTGGACAACAAATCAAACTAATTGCTCCATTTATTAGAAATTGATCATTCTAAATTTTCTCCTCATTGACTTACATTGTACCGTAAAACAGCTCTCAAAGTCACTCTTTAAGCACATAAACAAACACGAACAGAGTTGATTCAGACAATATAGAACATCACCAAACCCAGTACTGTTTGTTTTTTTAATAAAAATGTTAACATCCTAATGATTTTACTATTTGAAGATTCGGATCCGCGAATCCAGTCCGGAACCCAAACCCAAAGTGGTCTTGCCCTTTAAGAGGACCACAAGAGCATCCATTTGTGGATTCATTGATTTGTAATCTTCATGCAATTCAAATATATCTTAATTCTTCTGAGATTAATATAAAATATATGAATAAGACACCCTGTGTTTTAAATGCCTATATTATGATATGCATTTACAGTAAATATACAATCAGTATCTTCAGACTTAAACAAGGGTTGTATTCACTCATTAATGAATATATGAGTGAATATGAAATCATTCTCTCATCATAGTCAGGTCTTACGATGGGATTTACAATGTTCTGCTCATTAACCCATTTGTCATGGTGAGAGGTCATGGTGCCATATCTGACCAAATTAGATGTTTTATTGTCAATTTTTCTGTCAGTTGTTGTTGTTTTCATTGGAGTATATTTAAGTGTTTACTATGTTCTAAACCCTGGTGGTGGTGGGATGCTTTGCGAATGTAATGTGATGAATTAAGTTACCATAAACACATAACATGAATAGTTAAACTCAAACTATCTCTGATATGAATAGTAAAATATACATCTAATTATATATTCTTCTGTAACGGTCATCACTGCTAGACATTTCTCAAGTCCTGCTTTCATTTACAATAAACAACTCTAGTCGTGTCCTTGTGTGGATGAGTCTCTCTCATCTCAATATAGCTACTCAAGCAGAGCTATTAAGATAGAAAGGCCATTCAAGTTCCAATTTTACACGATTACTCCAAATTCCCTCAGAACAATACAACCTGGTGTGGTCAAGGAATAACTGCTTGCTATATTCTGTTCATAGTCTTCATTGTACATCACAGCATCTTCATTTATTTGGCAAACATCCTGTGTTCTCTAGAATTACAAGGTCTTTAGAAATATCTCCATCACCCACTTCACACCTGCACTGCATGTTCCTTTTGTCTTGTGGATGCTTAGCTGTCTTTAGAAAATGACCTATATCCATGCAAATGTGGTCATTGATTACATGATGTGTCACTGTCTCACCAGGTGGCCCTGGTGTGTGAACAACTGACAGGAATTATTTCACCCCAAATAACATGCTTTTGTGGATTAACATGGTCATATTTTGTTTCCAGAAGAACATTTTGGAATGTTAAAGTTACATGTGTGTATGCATTTAGGGGAAATCAAGGAAAGGGAGCCACCTGAGAGCTTCATGCTCAAAGTTAAATGAGTTCTGTCAGTTCCGTCAACAATCTGTCATTTTGACCTTCATTTATTTCACTTGAGTATAGCTACCTTCTCTTGTCTGATTGTCTACAGAACTTTTGTTATTGTTATTGTTGTATAGTCTTACATTATGTGTAAGACTGTACAACTGTGTCTCTCACATAAAATACCTTGCAGGTATGTTGCTATATTGTGTTTACAGTGTGTAATTGTACATAGCAGCATCTTAATTTATTTGGCGAAACATATTATGTTCTATATAAGTACAAGGTATGTTATTGCTTCCCTGACACCAAATGTTCTTCTATGTGATTACATTACATTGCCAGAAACACAGTAAACCAACACATGGCAAGCTGCATCTTGACTTTAAATGTTTATTACAAACAAGTCAAAAGACACAGCCTACATAAATAGTCCATTGTGAGTGTATATGGGGTCCACTGTTATAGCTTAGTAGTCACAGTGTAGTAGTACTAGTAATAGTAGTACTAAATAAGGAAAAGTGCATCCCTTGTGTTGTGGTTGTGTTTATTGTAACTAAAGTCATCATATTGCACGCACGCACGCACACGCACACACACACACACACACACACACACACACACACACACACACACACACACACACACACACACACACACACACACACACACACACACACACACACAATGACTTTGTATGGTCTTTATAACAAGACAAAGATATGAAATATTTCAAAACTAAATTATTAAATAGTATATTGTTTAGTGCACTGGAGGCACCACCAGACACCAACTTACTGTGATTGTACAATTATTACCTTGAAAATTCTTCATACGAGAAAAAAAGGAGAAATACATTTTCAATGAAGAAAGGTTTATTTGTCACTTACTTAGTACAACAAGTGAAATGTTGATGGGACATGTTCAGCAAAGACAGTGATAACACAACAATGCAATATATCAACTAGGTGTAATGAAGTTAGTTCAATTTAATCAAGCGTTGACAATCAGGAATATACAAGAAGTAAAAAGGCATACATATATAAAGCAATTTGTACTAACTGGCTTCAACACCAGACACCACCTTAGCTGTGCTTTTCTAATCGTTACGTTGAAAACTACATGCACCACGTGTGTGTGTTAACACATTATTAAATAGTTGTCTTCAAGAGACAAGAAGGTGGCCGCACACTTGGCACTTTGGCTACCACTGTGTGCGGTCACCTTCTTGTCGACTTGAAGACCAATATTTAGTTCATTCTGCCGTGGGCCACCACTACAAGGACTTTGGTGTGAGTAGCATTCTTGTACAGAATGTTAACACACTAGTGTCCAAACATCTATAAAAGCAATGCTAATATACATGTAATAGTCCATAACAGCTCAGAAGACTTAATAAACAACTGCTTAAAAGATGTTTCTGATCCTTTCTAATGATGAAGCGCTTGTCACACTTTTCACAATCATTTGTCATTGATGTGCGCGTGCATGGCATTTTAGGCTAATTAACTGAGTAAAATGAATTCCATATTGACCAGTGGTGGAAAAAGTACTCAGATATTTTACTTAAGTAAAAGTATCAATACTTACAGGCCCCCTTCTACCACCCAGGCCCACACCACTGCCGGTAACTACAGAAATACCGGTAGCGGTTCCACAGTTTTATTGCACACCAGGTCACCCCAATGATGGGGAAGAAGAAGAACCCAGGCGGCACTCCACCAGGGCCACCCGAGGGGTTCCACCAGCTCGTTATGGAATGTAATGTTGCAGGGACTGCCAACTTCAAGCCGTGGGGGGTTGTGATGGGGTCAGATTTGTACAGTGTGTTTTCTATTTGATTTGAGTGTGTTTTTATTGTGTGATTATTTTGGTGTGCAACACTCTGCTACTGCCCCAAAGAACAGTTACCACGGCAACGGGCAGGTTCCCAGGACAATCAGGACAATCCACGCCAGCTGCGCGACCAGCGCAGGTGTACGGAGTTAAGCACCTCACCTCTCCACACAGATAGAGACACCGGTAGCACGCGGACGCCACCACGCAACTCAGGGACACAGTAGTAGCAGCAGCAGACAAACACACGCAACAAGACGACACAGAGACGAGTAGAGTCGGCGAAACGGACAACAGACGGACCGACGGCGCAGAGAAAGACGAGCCGGTACCAGCCCAGCAGCAGCCGTGACGACGGGGGTGTTCGGCGATCGGCGGTGCCAGTCCAACAGTCCGGCGACCAGAGAGGAGGAGGGGGAGCTGAATACACTCAGCAGAGGGGCCAAGTTACGACTTGCCCCTCTCCAAAGCTAAGTGCCCCTCTGTGCATCATTTTTAACCTGTGATAGTGTGTCTGCTGCGTGCTTTTAACTCCCTGCTTTTAGTCCTTTTAGTTATTATTTTATTGGTTGATCCGTCCTTCGAAGCCCGAGAGAAAGCCATTCATTTAATTCTTCTGTAAAGTCCTCACTGTTTTTTAGACCACTGCATGCTTTTACGTTTATTTTAGACTTAATTTTATTAAGTTCTTATTGTTTTTTAGTGTGCAGTGTGTTCAGAAGTGAGAGTGAACATTTAGTAAGAGGACTCAGTACTGATGTGAACTTTTTGTCTGGCCCTTAAAGGAGAATTCCGGAGTGGACGACGTGACTAATATTTGAGAGACTGAAGGACTGAGGACTTGTGGGGGGCTGCATTCTGGAGGATCTGTGACAAGAGGGTTCTGTTATAAGTGTTTGTAATTTGTATGCATCATTGTTTTCTAATTAGAATATTTGATAACTAGCAATAAATGTGTTTATTGCACCCTTGATGTTTTTATTTCACCGCTCAACCCCTGGTTTTTAAGAACCTGTGTGAAACTGGAAAAAGTGTAGAGTTCCTGGGCTCTAAAGTCCTCCAGGTGGCGTAGTCGGCTACAAATACACATTTTAACAAGTATACATTTTAAACCTCGCCACATGAACAGCTGACAGTAATAATTTGACCCCAAATACTAGGCTTTTGTGGATCAACATGGTCATATTTAGTTTCCAGAAGAACATTTTGGAATGCTAAAGTTACACGTGTGTATGCATGGACTATTTAGGGGAAATCAAGGAAGGGGAGCCATTTGAGAGCTTCATGTTCAAAGTTAAATGAGTTCTGTCAGTTCTGTCAACAATCTGTCATTTTGACCTTAATTTATTTCACTCGAGTATAGCTACCTTCTCTTTTAGTCTTTAGTCTGGTCTGATTCTCTACAGAACTGTTGTTATTGTTATTGTTTTACAGTCTTACATTATGTGTAAGACTGTACAACTGTGTCTCTCACATAACATACCTTGCAGGTCTGTTGCTATATTGTGTTTACAGTGTGTAATTGTACATAGCAGCATCTTCATTCATTTGGCAAAACAACATATTATGTTCTATATAAGTACAAGGTATGTTATTGCTTCCCTGACACCAAATGTCTTCTATGTGATTACATTAAATTGCCAGAAACACAGTAAACCAACACATAGAAAGCTGCATCTTGACTTTAAATGTTTATTACAAACAAGTCAAAAGACACAGCCTACATTAATAGTCCATTGTGAGTGTATATGGGGTCCTGTGTTATAGCTTAGAAGTAGTCACAGTGTAGTAGTAATAGTAGTACTAAATAAGGAAAAGTGCATCCCTTATCAATTCAACATGTTTGGGGTTGTGTTTATTGTAACTACAGTCATCATATTGCACACACACACACACACACACACACACACACACACACACACACACACACACACACACACACACACACACACACACACACACACACACACACACACACACACACACACACACACACACACAAACAAACATGACTTTGAATGGTCTTTATAACAAGATAAAGACACATTTGAAAACTAAATTATTAAATAGTATATTGTTTAGTGCACTAACTGGAGGCACCATCAGACACCAACTTACTGTGATTGTATAATTATTACCTTGAAATTTCTTCATATGAGAAAAAGGGAGAAATACATTTTCAATAAAGAAAGGTTTATTTGTCACTTACTTAGTACAACAAGTGAAGTATTGATGGGATATCAATACAAATCAAAAATTAAATTGAGTAAAAGTACAAAAGTATTGGCATCAAAATGTACTTACAGTACCAAAAGTAAAAGTACTAAAATGTTTGAAAATATCAGATCTACAAGCTTACAACAGTCACAATGCGTTCTGAGCCTGTAGATCTGCTATTTTAAAATATTCTAGGTATAAAATAGGGCTAAAGTGGTTATTGTATGTTTTATAATATAATAATTAACAATTGCAAAGTAACTAGTAGCTTTCAAATAAGTGTAGTGGAGTAAAGTACAATATTTAAAAGATGCATTTTTAATTACACAATGACCAAATTAGGATTTCTCTCCAGTGTGCATTCTCTGGTGTGTTTTAAGGTTGGCCATTCTAGAGAAGTGGTGTCCACACTGATCACATCCATAGGGTTTCTCTCTAGTGTGAATTACCATGTGTCTTTCCAGGCTGGACTTTTGAGAGAAGTGTTGTCCACAGTGGTCACACCCATAGGGTTTTTCTCCAGTGTGCATTCTCTGGTGTATTTTAAGGTTGGCCATCGTAGAGAAGTGTTGTCCACAGTGGTCACATCCATAGGGTTTCTCTCCAGTGTGCATTCTCTGGTGTGTTTTAAGGGTGGACATCATAGAGAAGTGTTGTCCACAGTGGTCACATCCATAGGGTTTCTCTCCAGTGTGCATTCTCTGGTGTGTTTTAAGGTTGACCATCGTAGAGAAGTGTTGTCCACAGTGGTCACATCCATAGGGTTTCTCTCCAGTGTGCATTCTCTGGTGTCTTTTAAGGCTGGACATTTGGGAAAAGTGTTGTCCACACTGGTCACATCCATAGGGCTTCTCTCCGGTGTGCATTCTCTGGTGTCCTTTCAGGGTGGCTATTTGAGAGAAGTGTTGTCCACACTGGTCACATCCATATGGTTTCTCTCCAGTGTGCATTCTCTGGTGTGTTTCAAGGTCGGCAAATAGAGAAAAGTGTTGTCCACACTGGTCACATCCATAGGGCTTCTCTCCAGTGTGCATTCTCTGGTGTCTTTTCAGGTTGGCCATTTGAGCGAAGTGTTGACCACACTGATCACATCCATAGGGTTTCTCTCCAGTGTGCATTCTCTGGTGTCTTTTCAGGGTGGCCATTTGAGAGAAGTGTTGTCCACACTGGTCACATCCATAGGGTTTCTCTCCAGTGTGCATTCTCTGGTGTCTTTTCAGGTGGGCCGTTTGAGCGAAGTCTTGTCCACACTGATCACAGCTATGTCGTTTTGGTTTAGCCAAACCTCTTTGTTCAATCACTGCTGGTAGCACAGGGAAGCCAGACTGATGACCCAACACTGGAAAGACAAAGACAATATGGTTGAGAATTGGGAAGAGTACACATGTACAACTTCATTGAATAAAGCTGTTCCCTAGAGTATTGGAAGGTAACCACCAGCCAACCATGGTCTATATATATATATAGAGCATGCATAACAAAGAGAGCCTTGGTAAGAAAGCACAAAAAAATGTAAATGAAAAAATGCTAGATGACTGTCTCCCAGTCAAATTTGTATACACAAGTCACTTATATACACAAATATATATATATATCAAACAAGCAACACCTGAGACAACAAATGCGACAAAGCAGCAATGAAGAGCAGAATTAGTTTGAAACAGTATAAGTATAAGATTGAGTCAAGTAGTGAGACTGCTTAATTTAAAAATGTAAAGTAACAGAACGACTTGTACAACAGAGCAGGGAAATTCAAACTAGAAACGAGGTAGAGAAAGGAACATACCATTTTCTTTGGGTCCCTCCTGTTCAGCACAACTGTTCCTGGTTGGGTTGAGAGAGTTCATCTTCCACTGAATTCTGGAGTCCAAAGTCAGGTCTGATCAGAAATGATTGATATCCTGGAGTTGTGGATGAATCACATCTAAAAACTCTTCTTATACTAGAGAGCCTGGGTTGGAGCCAGTAACTGCTTTGAATGATTGGACAAAGAGGACAATACAGCCATCTCTACACCAATCACAACCTAATATACTTCTACATGACCCTACATGTGCTCCGCCCCTCCCCCAGACATGCTCCATGCATGCAACCTTCTAGAAATCGTTGACTTTCTGTTAAGAGGACCACAAGAGCATCCATTTGTGGATTAATTGATTTGTAATCTTCATGCAATTCATATATATCTTAATTCTTATGAGATTAATACAAAATATATGAATATGACACCCTGTGTTTATAAATGCATATATTATGAAATACATGTACAGTAAATAGACAATTAGTATCTTCATACTTGAACAAAGCTGTATTCACTCATGAATAATGAATATATGAAATAATTCTCTCATCGGAGCCAGGTCTTAAGATGGGATTTACAATGTTCTGCTTATTAACCCCTTTGTCATGGTGAGAGGTCAAGGTGCCATATCTGACCAAATCAGATGTTTTATTGTCAAGGTATTTTTCTGACAAAGTTGTTTTCGTTGAAGTATATCTAAGTGTTTTCTATGTTCTAAACCCTGGTGGCGGTGGGATGCTTTGCAAATTAAGTTACCATAAACACATACCATGAATAGTTCTCCTCAAACTATCTCTGATATGAATAGTAAAATATACATCTAATTATATATTATTCTGTAACGGTCATCACTGCTAGACATTTCTTATGTCCTGCTTTCATTTACAATAAACAACTCTAGTCATGTCCTTGTGTGGATGAGTCTCTCCCATCTCAACATAGCTACTCAAGCAGAGCCATTAAAGGAGCATTTCACCCCTGGAAGAAACTGCAATCACTCAATGGTAATAGTATTTGTAGTAGATAACAGTAGCACAATTTAAAATTTGCACCCTATGGCCAGAAAAATAATGAAATCTGTGTGTTTGACTACGGTTTGACTGGACTGCTGCATTACTACAATGACCATAATGCTTTGGTTTACTGCCCCTCCTTGTGGCAGGGGAGATTCTATGTGGGTGTGATCTCCAACGACAACATTCAAACAGCATGGCAGTGTTGCCATGTCTGCTTATTATAAGCGGCTTCTTTCTAAAATGTAGTTGATATTTGGGCTTGTTTCCAAATGTTTTGATTGTTGTTTAAACCAGTGGTTCTCAAACATGTTCATGTATTTTTCCACAGTCCCCCATCTGAAATTATAATTTGTGCCAGGGAGCCCCTAACAGATATTTGTCAAAAATATTCCACATTTTGCACTTTTTCCCCCTCAAGATTTTTTTGTAAATAGCAGATCTACAAGCTCACAATGGGTAGCGAAGCGTTGTGAGCTTGTAGATCGGCAATTTTCAAATATATAATATCCCATGTACATGTCTAGGTAAAGTTGGCCTAGTTATCCTCTTTTGGGTTTGTTTTCTTAGACCTGGTTGCTTATTTCTCTCACAATATCTGGCAACACTGACTGAAGAACGTGAACCTAGCACATGTTCATCTAGTTACATATATGTCCAAGGATTCGTTAGTGATGTCATATCACTGTCAAATCCTTGCTATCTTCATGCAGTTCTACTTCCGTGTCGCATAGTAGTGACATCACTGTCGAATCCTTGGTATTTTTATCCTAGCCTTTCGCGACGGTTTGTTTACCAGCACTGCCTCTCCACGCTGTCTTTTTTTTTTCACGCTTGCGCTTATGAAACACTACACAGGATTATTATTTCATGTCAACATTCAAGTACAACTATCAGAAGATCACTCAGGTAAAGTAAAGTCTCACTCTGCAATGGGGGGCGCAGCTAATGGGAGTGACTGTGTGGGGACACCCCATTGGGGCGGTCTTTGGAGCTGGTCTGTGTGAGACGCGTCGAGACAACATGTAGTGCGGAAAAGGAATGACATAACATCTCGTGACGTAAATAACGTCACGAGAAGTTAGAAGATTACTAGATATCTCAAAACACAGATCATACACAAAAATAATAATAATTGAGTCCTAAACTTCATTAAATTGGGTCATTTTCTTCCAGGGGTGAAATGTCCCTTTAAGAAAGATAGGCCATTCAAGTTCCTATTTTACACAAAATTACTTCAGAACAATACAACCTGGTGTGGTGAAGGAATAACTGCTTGATATATTCTGTTCATAGTCTTCATTGTACATCACAGCATCTTCATTTATTTGGCAAACATCTAATGTTCTCTAGAATCACAAGGTGTTTAGAAATATCTCCCTCACCCACTTCACACCTGCACTGCAACGTTCCTTTTGTCTTGTGAATGATGCTTAGCCGTCTTTAGAAAATGACCTATATCCATGCAAATGAGGTCATTGATTACATGTGTCACTGTCTCACCAGGTGGCCCTGGTGTTTGAACAACTGACAGGAAAGATTTGACCCCAAATAACAGGCTTTTGTGGATTAACATGGTCATATTTTGTTTCCAGAAGAACATTTTGGAAATGTTAAAGTTACACGTGTGTATGCATGGACTATTTAGGGGAAATCAAGGAAGGGGAGCCACCTGAGAGCTTCATGCTCAAAGTTAAATGAGTTATGTCAGTTCTGTCAACAATCTGTCATTTTGACCTTCATTTATTTCACTTGAGTATAGCTACCTTCTCTTTTAGTCTTTAGTCTGGTCTGATTCTCTACAGAACTGCTGTTATTGTTATTGTTGTACAGTCTTACATTATGTGTAAGACTGTACAACTGTGTCTCTCACATAACATACCTTGCAGGTCTGTTGCTATATTGTGTTTACAGTGTGTAATTTGTACATAGCAGCATCTTAATTTATTTGGCAAAACATATTATGTTCTATATAAGTACAATGTATGTTATTGCTTCCCTGACACCAAATGTCTTCTATGTGATTACATTAAATTGCCAGAAACACAGTAAACCAACACATGGCAAGCTGCATCTTGACTTCAGTCAGTCAAAAGACACAGCCTACATAAATAGTCCATTGTGAGTGTATATGGGGTCCACTGTTATAGCTTAGAAGTAGTCCCTGTGTAGTAGTAATAGTAATAGTAGTACTAGTAGTAATCATTCAATTGTTCAATTGTTTACCATTGTGTGTATGTTAACTACATTATTACTCTATAGAGTAAACAGTTCATGGCCAGGTTCTCCAGCAATTAAGGCACACTGTGTATTTGAGGAATTAACCAGAACATATTATTTATTTATTTAGTTAAAGTAATTAACTAGACTAACTTTACTTCTAAAACGTGTGGACTACATAATCAACATCACTTTTTGCACTTGGAACTCATTAGGAGCAACGAGGGACCACTGCACCTTGGTTTACTCACAACCAACAGACATAAACGCATTGTTGTTAGGGTTTAGTTCAGAACAGAACACGTGTTTGACATAAACACAAACACTAAATCATAATGTAGAAGTAGTTGTAATGTATTCTAGAGAGTTTTTGTCATCACACAAGGTTCTATTCATTAGGCTATGAAACTACACGTACCAGTGATTCTCTGATGGAATTCAATAATTTCAACTCCTCTATAATTCAATGTTATTCATTTTCACCTAATTTATATTTTACGTAGTTGTTATTCTGGCTATCTGGGAAATTATTGCCTTTGAAACATTATGTATATTTATTCATATGAAAGGCCCCAAGGTTCATTAAAGGCCATGTTCCCATCATTAGTGCATGTAATGTAATCAATAGAAAAGGGTAGAACCATATTTTGTGAAGAACTGTTTGTTATAATGTGTTTACATGATTGGTTAAAAATGCAGCTTTTCTATGACTGATCACAAACCACAAATAACTACAGTCATCATATTGCACACACACACACACACACACACACACACACACACACACACACACACACACACACACACACACACACACACACACACACACACACACACACACACACACAATGACTTTGTATGGTCTTTATAACAAGACAAAGATAAGAAATCATTGAAAACTAAATTATTACATAGTATATTGTTTAGTGCACTAACTGGAGGCACCACCAGACACCAACTTACTGTGATTGTATAATTATTACCTTGAAATTCTTCATACGAGAAAAAATGAGAAATACATTTTCAATGAAGAAAGGTTTATTTGTCACTTACTTAGTACAACAAGTGAAATGTTGATGGGACATGTTCAGCAAAGACAGTGATAACACAACAATGCAATATATCAACTAGGTGTAATGAAGTTAGTTCAATTTAATCAAGCGTTGACAATCAGGAATATACAAGAAGTAAAAAGGCATACATATATAAAGCAATTTGTACTAACTGGCTTCAACACCAGACACCACCTTAGCTGTGCTTTTCTAATCGTTACGTTGAAAACTACATGCACCACGTGTGTGTGTTAACACATTATTAAATAGTTGTCTTCAAGAGACAAGAAGGTGGCCGCACACTTGGCACTTTGGCTACCACTGTGTGCGGTCACCTTCTTGTCGACTTGAAGACCAATATTTAGTTCATTCTGCCGTGGGCCACCACTACAAGGACTTTGGTGTGAGTAGCATTCTTGTACAGAATGTTAACACACTAGTGTCCAAACATCTATAAAAGCAATGCTAATATACATGTAATAGTCCATAACAGCTCAGAAGACTTAATAAACAACTGCTTAAAAGATGTTTCTGATCCTTTCTAATGATGAAGCGCTTGTCACACTTTTCACAATCATTTGTCATTGATGTGCGCGTGCATGGCATTTTAGGCTAATTAACTGAGTAAAATGAATTCCATATTGACCAGTGGTGGAAAAAGTACTCAGATATTTTACTTAAGTAAAAGTATCAATACTTACAGGCCCCCTTCTACCACCCAGGCCCACACCACTGCCGGTAACTACAGAAATACCGGTAGCGGTTCCACAGTTTTATTGCACACCAGGTCACCCCAATGATGGGGAAGAAGAAGAACCCAGGCGGCACTCCACCAGGGCCACCCGAGGGGTTCCACCAGCTCGTTATGGAATGTAATGTTGCAGGGACTGCCAACTTCAAGCCGTGGGGGGATGTGATGGGGTCAGATTTGTACAGTGTGTTTTCTATTTGATTTGAGTGTGTTTTTATTGTGTGATTATTTTGGTGTGCAACACTCTGCTACTGCCCCAAAGAACAGTTACCACGGCAACGGGCAGGTTCCCAGGACAATCAGGACAATCCACGCCAGCTGCGCGACCAGCGCAGGTGTACGGAGTTAAGCACCTCACCTCTCCACACAGATAGAGACACCGGTAGCACGCGGACGCCACCACGCAACTCAGGGACACAGTAGTAGCAGCAGCAGACAAACACACGCAACAAGACGACACAGAGACGAGTAGAGTCGGCGAAACGGACAACAGACGGACCGACGGCGCAGAGAAAGACGAGCCGGTACCAGCCCAGCAGCAGCCGTGACGACGGGGGTGTTCGGCGATCGGCGGTGCCAGTCCAACAGTCCGGCGACCAGAGAGGAGGAGGGGGAGCTGAATACACTCAGCAGAGGGGCCAAGTTACGACTTGCCCCTCTCCAAAGCTAAGTGCCCCTCTGTGCATCATTTTTAACCTGTGATAGTGTGTCTGCTGCGTGCTTTTAACTCCCTGCTTTTAGTCCTTTTAGTTATTATTTTATTGGTTGATCCGTCCTTCGAAGCCCGAGAGAAAGCCATTCATTTAATTCTTCTGTAAAGTCCTCACTGTTTTTTAGACCACTGCATGCTTTTACGTTTATTTTAGACTTAATTTTATTAAGTTCTTATTGTTTTTTAGTGTGCAGTGTGTTCAGAAGTGAGAGTGAACATTTAGTAAGAGGACTCAGTACTGATGTGAACTTTTTGTCTGGCCCTTAAAGGAGAATTCCGGAGTGGACGACGTGACTAATATTTGAGAGACTGAAGGACTGAGGACTTGTGGGGGGCTGCATTCTGGAGGATCTGTGACAAGAGGGTTCTGTTATAAGTGTTTGTAATTTGTATGCATCATTGTTTTCTAATTAGAATATTTGATAACTAGCAATAAATGTGTTTATTGCACCCTTGATGTTTTTATTTCACCGCTCAACCCCTGGTTTTTAAGAACCTGTGTGAAACTGGAAAAAGTGTAGAGTTCCTGGGCTCTAAAGTCCTCCAGGTGGCGTAGTCGGCTACAAATACACATTTTAACAAGTATACATTTTAAACCTCGCCACATGAACAGCTGACAGTAATAATTTGACCCCAAATACTAGGCTTTTGTGGATCAACATGGTCATATTTAGTTTCCAGAAGAACATTTTGGAATGCTAAAGTTACACGTGTGTATGCATGGACTATTTAGGGGAAATCAAGGAAGGGGAGCCATTTGAGAGCTTCATGTTCAAAGTTAAATGAGTTCTGTCAGTTCTGTCAACAATCTGTCATTTTGACCTTAATTTATTTCACTCGAGTATAGCTACCTTCTCTTTTAGTCTTTAGTCTGGTCTGATTCTCTACAGAACTGTTGTTATTGTCTCCGCCAGGCCGTAAGGCATGGCGAGAGAGTATGTTTTACCCTCCGTCCGTGTGTCCGTCCGTGTGTCCGTCCGTCCGTGTGTCCCTGTGTCCGTGTGTCCGTGTGTTACCACCAAATCTCCGGCACCGTTGGCCCGGTCGCTGCGAAACTGTGCACACACACTCCCTGGATGCCAATTCAGAACCTCTGCCTCAAATTTTTCACATGGGCCTGTTATAGCGCCACCAGGAGGCCGATTTGTGCAAAACCCATTTTTTCACATTATTCCTACAGTTTTTAACCAAACGTCATGCAAATCGGTACACAGTATCTCTATAGTCATGTGATCAACCCTGATCTGTCCGATTTCCCATATTCCATCCTTATTGGTTAAGGTTGCCATCCAAAGTTTGCAGGATTGGTCCGTTTTGAACAAACTGCCTCAAACCATGAACGCAGCGTGCGATTTCCGTGAAATTTCACACGCACATTCCCACTAGGCCGAGGAAGAAATGCCACCCTTTTCACATTGGCCTGTTATAGCGCCACCAGCAGGTCTAATTTAGCAAAACATATTTTATGAACAAAATGCTTCAAATCATGAATGCAGTGTCCGATTGCCGTGAACGACCTAAGAATAAATGGCACCCTTTTCACATTGGCCTATTATAGCGCCACCAGGAGGCCACAATAACGTATCTGACCTGGCGGAGACCTGTGCTCCGAGGAGCACTTTATCTAGTTGTTATTGTTTTACAGTCTTACATTATGTGTAAGACTGTACAACTGTGTCTCTCACATAACATACCTTGCAGGTCTGTTGCTATATTGTGTTTACAGTGTGTAATTGTACATAGCAGCATCTTCATTCATTTGGCAAAACAACATATTATGTTCTATATAAGTACAAGGTATGTTATTGCTTCCCTGACACCAAATGTCTTCTATGTGATTACATTAAATTGCCAGAAACACAGTAAACCAACACATAGAAAGCTGCATCTTGACTTTAAATGTTTATTACAAACAAGTCAAAAGACACAGCCTACATTAATAGTCCATTGTGAGTGTATATGGGGTCCTGTGTTATAGCTTAGAAGTAGTCACAGTGTAGTAGTAATAGTAGTACTAAATAAGGAAAAGTGCATCCCTTATCAATTCAACATGTTTGGGGTTGTGTTTATTGTAACTACAGTCATCATATTGCACACACACACACACACACACACACACACACACACACACACACACACACACACACACACACACACACACACACACACACACACACACACACACACACACACACACACACACACACACAAACAAACATGACTTTGAATGGTCTTTATAACAAGATAAAGACACATTTGAAAACTAAATTATTAAATAGTATATTGTTTAGTGCACTAACTGGAGGCACCATCAGACACCAACTTACTGTGATTGTATAATTATTACCTTGAAATTTCTTCATATGAGAAAAAGGGAGAAATACATTTTCAATAAAGAAAGGTTTATTTGTCACTTACTTAGTACAACAAGTGAAGTATTGATGGGATATCAATACAAATCAAAAATTAAATTGAGTAAAAGTACAAAAGTATTGGCATCAAAATGTACTTACAGTACCAAAAGTAAAAGTACTAAAATGTTTGAAAATATCAGATCTACAAGCTTACAACAGTCACAATGCGTTCTGAGCCTGTAGATCTGCTATTTTAAAATATTCTAGGTATAAAATAGGGCTAAAGTGGTTATTGTATGTTTTATAATATAATAATTAACAATTGCAAAGTAACTAGTAGCTTTCAAATAAGTGTAGTGGAGTAAAGTACAATATTTAAAAGATGCATTTTTAATTACACAATGACCAAATTAGGATTTCTCTCCAGTGTGCATTCTCTGGTGTGTTTTAAGGTTGGCCATTCTAGAGAAGTGGTGTCCACACTGATCACATCCATCGGGTTTCTCTCTAGTGTGAATTACCATGTGTCTTTCCAGGCTGGACTTTTGAGAGAAGTGTTGTCCACAGTGGTCACACCCATAGGGTTTTTCTCCAGTGTGCATTCTCTGGTGTATTTTAAGGTTGGCCATCGTAGAGAAGTGTTGTCCACAGTGGTCACATCCATAGGGTTTCTCTCCAGTGTGCATTCTCTGGTGTGTTTTAAGGGTGGACATCATAGAGAAGTGTTGTCCACAGTGGTCACATCCATAGGGTTTCTCTCCAGTGTGCATTCTCTGGTGTGTTTTAAGGTTGACCATCGTAGAGAAGTGTTGTCCACAGTGGTCACATCCATAGGGTTTCTCTCCAGTGTGCATTCTCTGGTGTCTTTTAAGGCTGGACATTTGGGAAAAGTGTTGTCCACACTGGTCACATCCATAGGGCTTCTCTCCGGTGTGCATTCTCTGGTGTCCTTTCAGGGTGGCTATTTGAGAGAAGTGTTGTCCACACTGGTCACATCCATATGGTTTCTCTCCAGTGTGCATTCTCTGGTGTGTTTCAAGGTCGGCAAATAGAGAAAAGTGTTGTCCACACTGGTCACATCCATAGGGCTTCTCTCCAGTGTGCATTCTCTGGTGTCTTTTCAGGTTGGCCATTTGAGCGAAGTGTTGACCACACTGATCACATCCATAGGGTTTCTCTCCAGTGTGCATTCTCTGGTGTCTTTTCAGGGTGGCCATTTGAGAGAAGTGTTGTCCACACTGGTCACATCCATAGGGTTTCTCTCCAGTGTGCATTCTCTGGTGTCTTTTCAGGTGGGCCGTTTGAGCGAAGTCTTGTCCACACTGATCACAGCGATGTCGTTTTGGTTTAGCCAAACCTCTTTGTTCAATCACTGCTGGTAGCACAGGGAAGCCAGACTGATGACCCAACACTGGAAAGACAAAGACAATATGGTTGAGAATTGGGAAGAGTACACATGTACAACTTCATTGAATAAAGCTGTTCCCTAGAGTATTGGAAGGTAACCACCAGCCAACCATGGTCTATATATATATATATATAGAGCATGCATAACAAAGAGAGCCTTGGTAAGAAAGCACAAAAAAATGTAAATGAAAAAATGCTAGATGACTGTCTCCCAGTCAAATTTGTATACACAAGTCACTTATATACACAAATATATATATATATCAAACAAGCAACACCTGAGACAACAAATGCGACAAAGCAGCAATGAAGAGCAGAATTAGTTTGAAACAGTATAAGTATAAGATTGAGTCAAGTAGTGAGACTGCTTAATTTAAAAATGTAAAGTAACAGAACGACTTGTACAACAGAGCAGGGAAATTCAAACTAGAAACGAGGTAGAGAAAGGAACATACCATTTTCTTTGGGTCCCTCCTGTTCAGCACAACTGTTCCTGGTTGGGTTGAGAGAGTTCATCTTCCACTGAATTCTGGAGTCCAAAGTCAGGTCTGATCAGAAATGATTGATATCCTGGAGTTGTGGATGAATCACATCTAAAAACTCTTCTTATACTAGAGAGCCTGGGTTGGAGCCAGTAACTGCTTTGAATGATTGGACAAAGAGGACAATACAGCCATCTCTACACCAATCACAACCTAATATACTTCTACATGACCCTACATGTGCTCCGCCCCTCCCCCAGACATGCTCCATGCATGCAACCTTCTAGAAATCGTTGACTTTCTGTTAAGAGGACCACAAGAGCATCCATTTGTGGATTAATTGATTTGTAATCTTCATGCAATTCATATATATCTTAATTCTTATGAGATTAATACAAAATATATGAATATGACACCCTGTGTTTATAAATGCATATATTATGAAATACATGTACAGTAAATAGACAATTAGTATCTTCATACTTGAACAAAGCTGTATTCACTCATGAATAATGAATATATGAAATAATTCTCTCATCGGAGTCAGGTCTTAAGATGGGATTTACAATGTTCTGCTTATTAACCCCTTTGTCATGGTGAGAGGTCAAGGTGCCATATCTGACCAAATCAGATGTTTTATTGTCAAGGTATTTTTCTGACAAAGTTGTTTTCGTTGAAGTATATCTAAGTGTTTTCTATGTTCTAAACCCTGGTGGCGGTGGGATGCTTTGCAAATTAAGTTACCATAAACACATACCATGAATAGTTCTCCTCAAACTATCTCTGATATGAATAGTAAAATATACATCTAATTATATATTATTCTGTAACGGTCATCACTGCTAGACATTTCTCATGTCCTGCTTTCATTTACAATAAACAACTCTAGTCATGTCCTTGTGTGGATGAGTCTCTCCCATCTCAACATAGCTACTCAAGCAGAGCCATTAAAGGAGCATTTCACCCCTGGAAGAAACTGCAATCACTCAATGGTAATAGTATTTGTAGTAGATAACAGTAGCACAATTTAAAATTTGCACCCTATGGCCAGAAAAATAATGAAATCTGTGTGTTTGACTACGGTTTGACTGGACTGCTGCATTACTACAATGACCATAATGCTTTGGTTTACTGCCCCTCCTTGTGGCAGGGGAGATTCTATGTGGGTGTGATCTCCAACGACAACATTCAAACAGCATGGCAGTGTTGCCATGTCTGCTTATTATAAGCGGCTTCTTTCTAAAATGTAGTTGATATTTGGGCTTGTTTCCAAATGTTTTGATTGTTGTTTAAACCAGTGGTTCTCAAACATGTTCATGTATTTTTCCACAGTCCCCCATCTGAAATTATAATTTGTGCCAGGGAGCCCCTAACAGATATTTGTCAAAAATATTCCACATTTTGCACTTTTTCCCCCTCAAGATTTTTTTGTAAATAGCAGATCTACAAGCTCACAATGGGTAGCGAAGCGTTGTGAGCTTGTAGATCGGCAATTTTCAAATATATAATATCCCATGTACATGTCTAGGTAAAGTTGGCCTAGTTATCCTCTTTTGGGTTTGTTTTCTTAGACCTGGTTGCTTATTTCTCTCACAATATCTGGCAACACTGACTGAAGAACGTGAACCTAGCACATGTTCATCTAGTTACATATATGTCCAAGGATTCGTTAGTGATGTCATATCACTGTCAAATCCTTGCTATCTTCATGCAGTTCTACTTCCGTGTCGCATAGTAGTGACATCACTGTCGAATCCTTGGTATTTTTATCCTAGCCTTTCGCGACGGTTTGTTTACCAGCACTGCCTCTCCACGCTGTCTTTTTTTTTTCACGCTTGCGCTTATGAAACACTACACAGGATTATTATTTCATGTCAACATTCAAGTACAACTATCAGAAGATCACTCAGGTAAAGTAAAGTCTCACTCTGCAATGGGGGGCGCAGCTAATGGGAGTGACTGTGTGGGGACACCCCATTGGGGCGGTCTTTGGAGCTGGTCTGTGTGAGACGCGTCGAGACAACATGTAGTGCGGAAAAGGAATGACATAACATCTCGTGACGTAAATAACGTCACGAGAAGTTAGAAGATTACTAGATATCTCAAAACACAGATCATACACAAAAATAATAATAATTGAGTCCTAAACTTCATTAAATTGGGTCATTTTCTTCCAGGGGTGAAATGTCCCTTTAAGAAAGATAGGCCATTCAAGTTCCTATTTTACACAAAATTACTTCAGAACAATACAACCTGGTGTGGTGAAGGAATAACTGCTTGATATATTCTGTTCATAGTCTTCATTGTACATCACAGCATCTTCATTTATTTGGCAAACATCTAATGTTCTCTAGAATCACAAGGTGTTTAGAAATATCTCCCTCACCCACTTCACACCTGCACTGCAACGTTCCTTTTGTCTTGTGAATGATGCTTAGCCGTCTTTAGAAAATGACCTATATCCATGCAAATGAGGTCATTGATTACATGTGTCACTGTCTCACCAGGTGGCCCTGGTGTTTGAACAACTGACAGGAAAGATTTGACCCCAAATAACAGGCTTTTGTGGATTAACATGGTCATATTTTGTTTCCAGAATTATTACTCTGGTGTGTTTTAAGGTTGACCATCGTAGAGAAGTGTTGTCCACAGTGGTCACATCCATAGGGTTTCTCTCCAGTGTGCATTCTCTGGTGTCTTTTAAGGCTGGACATTTGGGAAAAGTGTTGTCCACACTGGTCACATCCATAGGGCTTCTCTCCGGTGTGCATTCTCTGGTGTCCTTTCAGGGTGGCTATTTGAGAGAAGTGTTGTCCACACTGGTCACATCCATATGGTTTCTCTCCAGTGTGCATTCTCTGGTGTGTTTCAAGGTCGGCAAATAGAGAAAAGTGTTGTCCACACTGGTCACATCCATAGGGCTTCTCTCCAGTGTGCATTCTCTGGTGTCTTTTCAGGTTGGCCATTTGAGCGAAGTGTTGACCACACTGATCACATCCATAGGGTTTCTCTCCAGTGTGCATTCTCTGGTGTCTTTTCAGGGTGGCCATTTGAGAGAAGTGTTGTCCACACTGGTCACATCCATAGGGTTTCTCTCCAGTGTGCATTCTCTGGTGTCTTTTCAGGTGGGCCGTTTGAGCGAAGTCTTGTCCACACTGATCACAGCTATGTCGTTTTGGTTTAGCCAAACCTCTTTGTTCAATCACTGCTGGTAGCACAGGGAAGCCAGACTGATGACCCAACACTGGAAAGACAAAGACAATATGGTTGAGAATTGGGAAGAGTACACATGTACAACTTCATTGAATAAAGCTGTTCCCTAGAGTATTGGAAGGTAACCACCAGCCAACCATGGTCTATATATATATATAGAGCATGCATAACAAAGAGAGCCTTGGTAAGAAAGCACAAAAAAATGTAAATGAAAAAATGCTAGATGACTGTCTCCCAGTCAAATTTGTATACACAAGTCACTTATATACACAAATATATATATATATCAAACAAGCAACACCTGAGACAACAAATGCGACAAAGCAGCAATGAAGAGCAGAATTAGTTTGAAACAGTATAAGTATAAGATTGAGTCAAGTAGTGAGACTGCTTAATTTAAAAATGTAAAGTAACAGAACGACTTGTACAACAGAGCAGGGAAATTCAAACTAGAAACGAGGTAGAGAAAGGAACATACCATTTTCTTTGGGTCCCTCCTGTTCAGCACAACTGTTCCTGGTTGGGTTGAGAGAGTTCATCTTCCACTGAATTCTGGAGTCCAAAGTCAGGTCTGATCAGAAATGATTGATATCCTGGAGTTGTGGATGAATCACATCTAAAAACTCTTCTTATACTAGAGAGCCTGGGTTGGAGCCAGTAACTGCTTTGAATGATTGGACAAAGAGGACAATACAGCCATCTCTACACCAATCACAACCTAATATACTTCTACATGACCCTACATGTGCTCCGCCCCTCCCCCAGACATGCTCCATGCATGCAACCTTCTAGAAATCGTTGACTTTCTGTTAAGAGGACCACAAGAGCATCCATTTGTGGATTAATTGATTTGTAATCTTCATGCAATTCATATATATCTTAATTCTTATGAGATTAATACAAAATATATGAATATGACACCCTGTGTTTATAAATGCATATATTATGAAATACATGTACAGTAAATAGACAATTAGTATCTTCATACTTGAACAAAGCTGTATTCACTCATGAATAATGAATATATGAAATAATTCTCTCATCGGAGTCAGGTCTTAAGATGGGATTTACAATGTTCTGCTTATTAACCCCTTTGTCATGGTGAGAGGTCAAGGTGCCATATCTGACCAAATCAGATGTTTTATTGTCAAGGTATTTTTCTGACAAAGTTGTTTTCGTTGAAGTATATCTAAGTGTTTTCTATGTTCTAAACCCTGGTGGCGGTGGGATGCTTTGCAAATTAAGTTACCATAAACACATACCATGAATAGTTCTCCTCAAACTATCTCTGATATGAATAGTAAAATATACATCTAATTATATATTATTCTGTAACGGTCATCACTGCTAGACATTTCTCATGTCCTGCTTTCATTTACAATAAACAACTCTAGTCATGTCCTTGTGTGGATGAGTCTCTCCCATCTCAACATAGCTACTCAAGCAGAGCCATTAAAGGAGCATTTCACCCCTGGAAGAAACTGCAATCACTCAATGGTAATAGTATTTGTAGTAGATAACAGTAGCACAATTTAAAATTTGCACCCTATGGCCAGAAAAATAATGAAATCTGTGTGTTTGACTACGGTTTGACTGGACTGCTGCATTACTACAATGACCATAATGCTTTGGTTTACTGCCCCTCCTTGTGGCAGGGGAGATTCTATGTGGGTGTGATCTCCAACGACAACATTCAAACAGCATGGCAGTGTTGCCATGTCTGCTTATTATAAGCGGCTTCTTTCTAAAATGTAGTTGATATTTGGGCTTGTTTCCAAATGTTTTGATTGTTGTTTAAACCAGTGGTTCTCAAACATGTTCATGTATTTTTCCACAGTCCCCCATCTGAAATTATAATTTGTGCCAGGGAGCCCCTAACAGATATTTGTCAAAAATATTCCACATTTTGCACTTTTTCCCCCTCAAGATTTTTTTGTAAATAGCAGATCTACAAGCTCACAATGGGTAGCGAAGCGTTGTGAGCTTGTAGATCGGCAATTTTCAAATATATAATATCCCATGTACATGTCTAGGTAAAGTTGGCCTAGTTATCCTCTTTTGGGTTTGTTTTCTTAGACCTGGTTGCTTATTTCTCTCACAATATCTGGCAACACTGACTGAAGAACGTGAACCTAGCACATGTTCATCTAGTTACATATATGTCCAAGGATTCGTTAGTGATGTCATATCACTGTCAAATCCTTGCTATCTTCATGCAGTTCTACTTCCGTGTCGCATAGTAGTGACATCACTGTCGAATCCTTGGTATTTTTATCCTAGCCTTTCGCGACGGTTTGTTTACCAGCACTGCCTCTCCACGCTGTCTTTTTTTTTTCACGCTTGCGCTTATGAAACACTACACAGGATTATTATTTCATGTCAACATTCAAGTACAACTATCAGAAGATCACTCAGGTAAAGTAAAGTCTCACTCTGCAATGGGGGGCGCAGCTAATGGGAGTGACTGTGTGGGGACACCCCATTGGGGCGGTCTTTGGAGCTGGTCTGTGTGAGACGCGTCGAGACAACATGTAGTGCGGAAAAGGAATGACATAACATCTCGTGACGTAAATAACGTCACGAGAAGTTAGAAGATTACTAGATATCTCAAAACACAGATCATACACAAAAATAATAATAATTGAGTCCTAAACTTCATTAAATTGGGTCATTTTCTTCCAGGGGTGAAATGTCCCTTTAAGAAAGATAGGCCATTCAAGTTCCTATTTTACACAAAATTACTTCAGAACAATACAACCTGGTGTGGTGAAGGAATAACTGCTTGATATATTCTGTTCATAGTCTTCATTGTACATCACAGCATCTTCATTTATTTGGCAAACATCTAATGTTCTCTAGAATCACAAGGTGTTTAGAAATATCTCCCTCACCCACTTCACACCTGCACTGCAACGTTCCTTTTGTCTTGTGAATGATGCTTAGCCGTCTTTAGAAAATGACCTATATCCATGCAAATGAGGTCATTGATTACATGTGTCACTGTCTCACCAGGTGGCCCTGGTGTTTGAACAACTGACAGGAAAGATTTGACCCCAAATAACAGGCTTTTGTGGATTAACATGGTCATATTTTGTTTCCAGAAGAACATTTTGGAAATGTTAAAGTTACACGTGTGTATGCATGGACTATTTAGGGGAAATCAAGGAAGGGGAGCCACCTGAGAGCTTCATGCTCAAAGTTAAATGAGTTATGTCAGTTCTGTCAACAATCTGTCATTTTGACCTTCATTTATTTCACTTGAGTATAGCTACCTTCTCTTTTAGTCTTTAGTCTGGTCTGATTCTCTACAGAACTGCTGTTATTGTTATTGTTGTACAGTCTTACATTATGTGTAAGACTGTACAACTGTGTCTCTCACATAACATACCTTGCAGGTCTGTTGCTATATTGTGTTTACAGTGTGTAATTTGTACATAGCAGCATCTTAATTTATTTGGCAAAACATATTATGTTCTATATAAGTACAATGTATGTTATTGCTTCCCTGACACCAAATGTCTTCTATGTGATTACATTAAATTGCCAGAAACACAGTAAACCAACACATGGCAAGCTGCATCTTGACTTCAGTCAGTCAAAAGACACAGCCTACATAAATAGTCCATTGTGAGTGTATATGGGGTCCACTGTTATAGCTTAGAAGTAGTCCCTGTGTAGTAGTAATAGTAATAGTAGTACTAGTAGTAATCATTCAATTGTTCAATTGTTTACCATTGTGTGTATGTTAACTACATTATTACTCTATAGAGTAAACAGTTCATGGCCAGGTTCTCCAGCAATTAAGGCACACTGTGTATTTGAGGAATTAACCAGAACATATTATTTATTTATTTAGTTAAAGTAATTAACTAGACTAACTTTACTTCTAAAACGTGTGGACTACATAATCAACATCACTTTTTGCACTTGGAACTCATTAGGAGCAACGAGGGACCACTGCACCTTGGTTTACTCACAACCAACAGACATAAACGCATTGTTGTTAGGGTTTAGTTCAGAACAGAACACGTGTTTGACATAAACACAAACACTAAATCATAATGTAGAAGTAGTTGTAATGTATTCTAGAGAGTTTTTGTCATCACACAAGGTTCTATTCATTAGGCTATGAAACTACACGTACCAGTGATTCTCTGATGGAATTCAATAATTTCAACTCCTCTATAATTCAATGTTATTCATTTTCACCTAATTTATATTTTACGTAGTTGTTATTCTGGCTATCTGGGAAATTATTGCCTTTGAAACATTATGTATATTTATTCATATGAAAGGCCCCAAGGTTCATTAAAGGCCATGTTCCCATCATTAGTGCATGTAATGTAATCAATAGAAAAGGGTAGAACCATATTTTGTGAAGAACTGTTTGTTATAATGTGTTTACATGATTGGTTAAAAATGCAGCTTTTCTATGACTGATCACAAACCACAAATAACTACAGTCATCATATTGCACACACACACACACACACACACACGCACACGCACACGCACACGCACACACACACACACACACACACACACACACACACACACACACACACAATGACTTTGTATGGTCTTTATAACAAGACAAAGATAAGAAATCATTGAAAACTAAATTATTACATAGTATATTGTTTAGTGCACTAACTGGAGGCACCACCAGACACCAACTTACTGTGATTGTATAATTATTACCTTGAAATTCTTCATACGAGAAAAAATGAGAAATACATTTTCAATGAAGAAAGGTTTATTTGTCACTTACTTAGTACAACAAGTGAAATGTTGATGGGACATGTTCAGCAAAGACAGTGATAACACAACAATGCAATATATCAACTAGGTGTAATGAAGTTAGTTCAATTTAATCAAGCGTTGACAATCAGGAATATACAAGAAGTAAAAAGGCATACATATATAAAGCAATTTGTACTAA
This sequence comes from Gymnoscopelus microlampas, assembly GCF_963454915.1. Lineage (NCBI taxonomy): Eukaryota > Metazoa > Chordata > Actinopteri > Myctophiformes > Myctophidae > Gymnoscopelus > Gymnoscopelus microlampas. The sequence goes on from NC_139939.1 coordinate 12,657,208, forward strand.
CTGGCTTCAACACCAGACACCACCTTAGCTGTGCTTTTCTAATCGTTACGTTGAAAACTACATGCACCACGTGTGTGTGTTAACACATTATTAAATAGTTGTCTTCAAGAGACAAGAAGGTGGCCGCACACTTGGCACTTTGGCTACCACTGTGTGCGGTCACCTTCTTGTCGACTTGAAGACCAATATTTAGTTCATTCTGCCGTGGGCCACCACTACAAGGACTTTGGTGTGAGTAGCATTCTTGTACAGAATGTTAACACACTAGTGTCCAAACATCTATAAAAGCAATGCTAATATACATGTAATAGTCCATAACAGCTCAGAAGACTTAATAAACAACTGCTTAAAAGATGTTTCTGATCCTTTCTAATGATGAAGCGCTTGTCACACTTTTCACAATCATTTGTCATTGATGTGCGCGTGCATGGCATTTTAGGCTAATTAACTGAGTAAAATGAATTCCATATTGACCAGTGGTGGAAAAAGTACTCAGATATTTTACTTAAGTAAAAGTATCAATACTTACGAGTAAAAGTCCGGAATTAAAAATGTACTTGCGTAAAAGTACAAAAGTATTGGCATCAAAATGTACTTAAAGTAACAAAAGTAAAAGTACTAAAATGTTTGAAAATAGCAGATGTACAAGCTCACAACGTGTCGCGATGCATTCTGAGCTTGTATATCTGCTATTTTATAATATTCTAGGTATACAATAGGGCTAAAGTGGTTAATGTATGTTTTATAATATAATAATTGTCAATTGCAAAGTAACTAGTAACTAAAGTTTTCAAATAAGTGTAGTGGGGTAAAAGTACAATATTTGCGAAAATGTATTCCACAATGGCCAAATTAGGATTTCTCTGCAGTGTGCATTCTCTGGTGTGTTTGGCGATTCTAGAGAAGTGTTGTCCACACTGATCATATCCATAGGGTTTCTTTCCAGTGTGAATTATTTGGTGTCTTTTAAGACTGGATACCATTGAGAAGTTTTGGTCCACAGTGGTCACATAAGGATAAATAAGGATAACACACATCCATAGGGTTTCTCTCCAGTGTGCATTCTCTGGTGTGTTTTAAGGGTGGACACCATTGAGAAGTGTTGTCCACAGTGATCACATCCATATGGTTTCTCTCCAGTGTGAATGATTTGGTGTCTGTTAAGGTTGGACATTCGGGAGAAGTGTTGTCCACACTGGTCACATCCATAGGGTTTCTCTCCAGTGTGCGTTCTCTGGTGTCTTTTCAGGGTAGCCATTAGAGAGAAGTGTTGTCCACACTGATCACACCCATAAGGTTTCTCTCCAGTGTGCATTCTCTGGTGTTGTTTCAGGTGGGTCATTCGAGGGAAGTGTTGTCCACACTGATCACATCCATAGGGCTTCTCTCCGGTGTGCATTATCTGGTGTCTTTTCAGGTGGGCCATTCGAGTGAAGTGTTGTCCACACTGATCACATCCATAGGGTTTCTCTCCAGTGTGCATTCTCTGGTGTCTTTTCAGGTTGGCCATTTGAGAGAAGTGTTGTCCACACTGATCACATCCATAGGGCTTCTCTCCAGTGTACATTCGCTGGTGTGCTTTAAGGGTGGACATCATAGAGAAGTGTTGACCACACTGATCACAGCTATGTCGTTTTGGTTTAGCCAAGCCTCTTTGTTCAATCACTGCTGGTAGCACAGGGAAGCCAGACTGATGACCCAACACTGGATTGCAGAAAGACAAAGAAAATATGGTTGAGAATTGGGAATAGAGTACAAATGTACAACTGCATTGCATAAAGCTGTTCCCTAGAGTATTGGAAGGTAACCACCAGCCAACCATGGTTATATCTATATATCTATATATAACCATGGTTGGCTGGTGGTTTCTGCTCTTTTTTTGCTGCTTTGTCTCATTTGTTGTTGCTTGTTGATATCTATCTATCTATATATCTATATATATATATATGTGTGAGACCATTTTTGACTGGAGGATCTCGCTGGTGCCCATTCTTCAGGAAAGCAGAACAATTTATTTTTTTAATCCAAAATGAGTTCATATCCCAATATGAAATAAATGCATAAACATGTAGTAAAATATAAGGTTAGAGCTAGCATTTGCTAAAATTGATAACCAAATCCTCAGTTTCCTTCCAAACATCACAAAACCGTAAAATCCGATATTTCTACCTGATTGTTTTGAAAGGTATCACTAGTCTGTTGGCTTGTGTCTAATGTAAATATCAAATAAAGATGTATTAACAATCATATTTTGTTAAAACTGTGGTGGAAACGTATCTATGTTAGTCCTCCTGAGGCACTGGAACCAGGCAGTTCCAGCAGGGGGCATTGGCACATGCATAACAAAGAGAGTCTTGGAAACAAAAGTTAAATGAGTTATGTCAGTTCTGTCAACAATCTGTCATTTTGACCTTCATTTATTTCACTTGAGTATAGCTACCTTCTCTTTTAGTCTTTAGTCTGGTCTGATTCTCTACAGAACTGCTGTTATTGTTATTGTTGTACAGTCTTACATTATGTGTAAGACTGTACAACTGTGTCTCTCACATAACATACCTTGCAGGTCTGTTGCTATATTGTGTTTACAGTGTGTAATTTGTACATAGCAGCATCTTAATTTATTTGGCAAAACATATTATGTTCTATATAAGTACAATGTATGTTATTGCTTCCCTGACCCCAAATGTCTTCTATGTGATTACATTAAATTGCCAGAAACACAGTAAACCAACACATGGCAAGCTGCATCTTGACTTCAGTCAGTCAAAAGACACAGCCTACATAAATAGTCCATTGTGAGTGTATATGGGGTCCACTGTTATAGCTTAGAAGTAGTCCCTGTGTAGTAGTAATAGTAATAGTAGTACTAGTAGTAATCATTCAATTGTTCAATTGTTTACCATTGTGTGTATGTTAACTACATTATTACTCTATAGAGTAAACAGTTCATGGCCAGGTTCTCCAGCAATTAAGGCACACTGTGTATTTGAGGAATTAACCAGAACATATTATTTATTTATTTAGTTAAAGTAATTAACTAGACTAACTTTACTTCTAAAACGTGTGGACTACATAATCAACATCACTTTTTGCACTTGGAACTCATTAGGAGCAACGAGGGACCACTGCACCTTGGTTTACTCACAACCAACAGACATAAACGCATTGTTGTTAGGGTTTAGTTCAGAACAGAACACGTGTTTGACATAAACACAAACACTAAATCATAATGTAGAAGTAGTTGTAATGTATTCTAGAGAGTTTTTGTCATCACACAAGGTTCTATTCATTAGGCTATGAAACTACACGTACCAGTGATTCTCTGATGGAATTCAATAATTTCAACTCCTCTATAAATCAATGTTATTCATTTTCACCTAATTTATATTTTACGTAGTTGTTATTCTGGCTATCTGGGAAATTATTGCCTTTGAAACATTATGTATATTTATTCATATGAAAGGCCCCAAGGTTCATTAAAGGCCATGTTCCCATCATTAGTGCATGTAATGTAATCAATAGAAAAGGGTAGAACCATATTTTGTGAAGAACTGTTTGTTATAATGTGTTTACATGATTGGTTAAAAATGCAGCTTTTCTATGACTGATCACAAACCACAAATAACTACAGTCATCATATTGCACACACACACACACACACACACACGCACACGCACACACACACACACACACACACACACACACACACACACACACACACACACACACACACACACACACACAATGACTTTGTATGGTCTTTATAACAAGACAAAGATAAGAAATCATTGAAAACTAAATTATTACATAGTATATTGTTTAGTGCACTAACTGGAGGCTCCACCAGACACCAACTTACTGTGATTGTATAATTATTACCTTGAAATTCTTCATACGAGAAAAAATGAGAAATACATTTTCAATGAAGAAAGGTTTATTTGTCACTTACTTAGTACAACAAGTGAAATGTTGATGGGACATGTTCAGCAAAGACAGTGATAACACAACAATGCAATATATCAACTAGGTGTAATGAAGTTAGTTCAATTTAATCAAGCGTTGACAATCAGGAATATACAAGAAGTAAAAAGGCATACATATATAAAGCAATTTGTACTAACTGGCTTCAACACCAGACACCACCTTAGCTGTGCTTTTCTAATCGTTACGTTGAAAACTACATGCACCACGTGTGTGTGTTAACACATTATTAAATAGTTGTCTTCAAGAGACAAGAAGGTGGCCGCACACTTGGCACTTTGGCTACCACTGTGTGCGGTCACCTTCTTGTCGACTTGAAGACCAATATTTAGTTCATTCTGCCGTGGGCCACCACTACAAGGACTTTGGTGTGAGTAGCATTCTTGTACAGAATGTTAACACACTAGTGTCCAAACATCTATAAAAGCAATGCTAATATACATGTAATAGTCCATAACAGCTCAGAAGACTTAATAAACAACTGCTTAAAAGATGTTTCTGATCCTTTCTAATGATGAAGCGCTTGTCACACTTTTCACAATCATTTGTCATTGATGTGCGCGTGCATGGCATTTTAGGCTAATTAACTGAGTAAAATGAATTCCATATTGACCAGTGGTGGAAAAAGTACTCAGATATTTTACTTAAGTAAAAGTATCAATACTTACGAGTAAAAGTCCGGAATTAAAAATGTACTTGCGTAAAAGTACAAAAGTATTGGCATCAAAATGTACTTAAAGTAACAAAAGTAAAAGTACTAAAATGTTTGAAAATAGCAGATGTACAAGCTCACAACGTGTCGCGATGCATTCTGAGCTTGTATATCTGCTATTTTATAATATTCTAGGTATACAATAGGGCTAAAGTGGTTAATGTATGTTTTATAATATAATAATTGTCAATTGCAAAGTAACTAGTAACTAAAGTTTTCAAATAAGTGTAGTGGGGTAAAAGTACAATATTTGCGAAAATGTATTCCACAATGGCCAAATTAGGATTTCTCTGCAGTGTGCATTCTCTGGTGTGTTTGGCGATTCTAGAGAAGTGTTGTCCACACTGATCATATCCATAGGGTTTCTTTCCAGTGTGAATTATTTGGTGTCTTTTAAGACTGGATACCATTGAGAAGTTTTGGTCCACAGTGGTCACATAAGGATAAATAAGGATAACACACATCCATAGGGTTTCTCTCCAGTGTGCATTCTCTGGTGTGTTTTAAGGGTGGACACCATTGAGAAGTGTTGTCCACAGTGATCACATCCATATGGTTTCTCTCCAGTGTGAATGATTTGGTGTCTGTTAAGGTTGGACATTCGGGAGAAGTGTTGTCCACACTGGTCACATCCATAGGGTTTCTCTCCAGTGTGCGTTCTCTGGTGTCTTTTCAGGGTAGCCATTAGAGAGAAGTGTTGTCCACACTGATCACACCCATAAGGTTTCTCTCCAGTGTGCATTCTCTGGTGTTGTTTCAGGTGGGTCATTCGAGGGAAGTGTTGTCCACACTGATCACATCCATAGGGCTTCTCTCCGGTGTGCATTATCTGGTGTCTTTTCAGGTGGGCCATTCGAGTGAAGTGTTGTCCACACTGATCACATCCATAGGGTTTCTCTCCAGTGTGCATTCTCTGGTGTCTTTTCAGGTTGGCCATTTGAGAGAAGTGTTGTCCACACTGATCACATCCATAGGGCTTCTCTCCAGTGTGCATTCGCTGGTGTGCTTTAAGGGTGGACATCATAGAGAAGTGTTGACCACACTGATCACAGCTATGTCGTTTTGGTTTAGCCAAGCCTCTTTGTTCAATCACTGCTGGTAGCACAGGGAAGCCAGACTGATGACCCAACACTGGATTGCAGAAAGACAAAGAAAATATGGTTGAGAATTGGGAATAGAGTACAAATGTACAACTGCATTGCATAAAGCTGTTCCCTAGAGTATTGGAAGGTAACCACCAGCCAACCATGGTTATATCTATATATCTATATATAACCATGGTTGGCTGGTGGTTTCTGCTCTTTTTTTGCTGCTTTGTCTCATTTGTTGTTGCTTGTTGATATCTATCTATCTATATATCTATATATATATATATGTGTGAGACCATTTTTGACTGGAGGATCTCGCTGGTGCCCATTCTTCAGGAAAGCAGAACAATTTATTTTTTTAATCCAAAATGAGTTCATATCCCAATATGAAATAAATGCATAAACATGTAGTAAAATATAAGGTTAGAGCTAGCATTTGCTAAAATTGATAACCAAATCCTCAGTTTCCTTCCAAACATCACAAAATCGTAAAATCCGATATTTCTACCTGATTGTTTTGAAAGGTATCACTAGTCTGTTGGCTTGTGTCTAATGTAAATATCAAATAAAGATGTATTAACAATCATATTTTGTTAAAACTGTGGTGGAAACGTATCTATGTTAGTCCTCCTGAGGCACTGGAACCAGGCAGTTCCAGCAGGGGGCATTGGCACATGCATAACAAAGAGAGTCTTGGAAACAAAAGAAATGCATCCCCCGCTATGCATGATGGGATTGATAGCCCAGTAGTGTTACTCTGAAAGAGAGTGGTGTTTTCTACTCAAGAGTTTTATCTTGATTTATAGAACTTGACTTCAGTTCTATAAGCTGTAGTTTCAAAACTATTCACTCCAATCTTATTAACCAATATATCATTATTTTGTTATGATTCCCTGCTTTCATATGACATACAAAATGAAAATGAAAAAAAATGCTAGCAATAAAGAGCAGAACTAGTTTGAGACACAAAGTATAAGATTGAGTCAAGCAGTGAGACTAATTAAAATGTAAAGTAATAGAACAATTGTACAACAGAGCAGGGAAATTCAAACTAGAAAAGAGGTAGAGAAAGTAACATACCATTTTCTTTGGGTCCCTCCTGTTCAGCAGAACTGTTCCTGGTTGGGTTGAGAGAGTTCATCTTCCACTGAATTCTGGAGTCCAAAGTCAGGTCAGGTCTGATCAGAAATGATTGATATCCTGGAGGAGTTGTGGATGAATTACAACTACAAACTCTTCTTATACTAAAGAGCCTGGGTTGGAGCCAGTAACTGCTTTGAATGATTGGACAAAGAGAACAATACAACCATCTCTCCACCAATCACAACCTAACATACTTCTACATGACCCTGCATGTGCTCCGCCCCTCCTCCATGCATGCAACCTTCTAGAAACTGTTGACTTTCTGTTAAGAGGACCACAAAAGCATCCATTTGTAGATTAATTGATTTGTAATATTCATGCAATTTATATATCTTCATTCTTATGAGATTAATTAAAAATATATGAATATGACACACTGTGTTTTAAATGCATATATTATAGGGTCTACACCATGAATTTTAACTTTCTCTTCTTTTTAGTGTGTTTTTGGTCTCCCCTACCTCTCTTCTATCCTCAAAAAATCCCCAGTTTGAACACTCAGGCTTTCACAGCAAATTTAGTTTTCTCTAAATTGGTCTAAAAACAGGCCAAACTAATTTGGTCCCGCTAGTGATTTTTCTTTAGTAGATTTAAGTTTTTTCTATGTTCTAAACCCTGGTGGTGGTGGGATGCTTTGCGGATGTAATGTGATACATCTAATTATATATTCTTCTGTAACGGTCATCACTGCTAGACATTTCTCATGTCCTGCTTTCATTTACAATAAACAACTCTAGTCATGTCCTTGTGTGGATGAGTCTCTCTAATCTCAATATAGCTACTCAAGCAGAGCCATTAAGATAGAAAGGCCATTCAAGTTCCTATTTTACACGATTACTCCAAATTCCTTCAGAACAATACAACCTGGTGTGGTCAAGGAATAACTGCTTGCTATATTCTGTTCATAGTCTTCATTGTACATCACAGCATCTTCATTTATTTGGCAAACATCTGTGTTCTCTAGAATTACAAGGTCTTTAGAAATATCTCCCTCACCCACTTCACACCCTGTACTGCAACGTTCCTTTTGTCTTGTGAATGATGCTTAGCTGTCTTTAGAAAATGACCTATATCCATGCAAATGTGGTCATTGATTACATGATGTGTCACTGTCTCACCAGGTGGCCCTGGTGTGTGAACAACTGACAGGAATTATTTGACCCCAAATAACATGCTTTTGTGGATTAACATGGTAATATTTTAAAGTTACACGTGTGTATGCATGGACTATTTAGGGCAAATCAAGGAAGGGGAGCCACCTGAGAGCTTCATGCTCAAAGTTAAATGAGTTCTGTCAGTTCTGTCAACAATCTGTCATTTTGACCTTCATTGATTTCACTTGAGTATAGCTACCTTCTCTTTTAGTCTTTAGTCTGGTCTGATTCTCTACATAACTGTTGTTATTGTTGTACAGTCTTACATTATGTGTAAGACTGTACAACTGTGTCTCTCACATAACATACCTTGCAGGTCTGTTGCTATATTGTGTTTACAGTGTGTAATTGTACATAGCAGCATCTTCATTTATTTGGCAAAACATATTAGGTTCTATATAAGTACAAGGTATGTTATTGCTTCCCTGACACCAAATGTCTTCTACGTGATTACATTAAATTGCCAGAAACACAGTAAACCAACACATGGCAAGCTGATTAACCAGAATGTATTGTTTATAAGTAATTAACTAGACTAACTTTACTTCTAAAACGTGTGGACTACATAATCAACATCACTTTTTGCACTTGGAGGGTTTAGTTCAGAACAGAACAGAACACGTATTTGACATAAACACATTCACTAAATCATAATAATACATTGAATTATAATAATAATTCAATGTTATTCATTTTCACCTAATTTATATTTTACGTAGTTGTTATTCTGGCTATCTGGGAAATTATTGCCTTTGAAAAATGATGTATATTTATTCATATGAAAGGCCCCAAGGTTCATTAAAGGCCATGTTCCCATCATTAGTGCATGTAATGTAATCAATAGAAAATGGTAGAACCATATTTTGTGAAGAACTGTTTGTTATAATGTGTTTATATGATTGGTTAAAAATTCAGCTTTTCTATGACTGATCACAAACCACAAATAAACCTGTTTTGTAACCATCACACTGACTTCTCTGGTGTGATATCCTCTTTAATCAACATTTCTAAAGGTAATGTGTTCACACGTTTTTACGTGTCAAAACAACACACGTTTGTTCTTTTGACATGTAAAAAAAAAAGTATAAAAGAGGAAACTCACTCTTGCCACTCTGAGTGTGACTCATTACATTTATAAATGTTGTTGATCACAAACCACCAAATTACTACTTTGAATGGTCATTACAACAAGATAAAGAAAAATATGTCCAAACTATTTTAATTAATAATATTATTATAAACTCACTGCCTACATAGATAATATATCAGCACCTTGAATGTGTATACTATCCCCTCTACATATTTTGAATTAAGTTGCAATGTGATGTCAATTTTATTTCACTTTGTTTTTACATAGTGTGTATATACCTGGTCAGATCTCACATATTAATGCATCCCAGGTGTCAAGACCCGCTGTTGTAATAATACAACATTTGTATTTTATCAATAAAAGGGTATAAATCATGTGTTTTCCTGTTATTTTTTCACCAATGTTTGTGATTATCAATCAGTGTATGGTAATTGTTCATATGGGAGTCGCCCAGTTAAGACTCTCTCATCATTGTTCATGTGATGGATAAGCAAAGCACAATAGGTTGGCCAGACAGTATTGTGTGACTTGTGAAATATGTACCTGCAGTGAGATGTGCTATATGTACTAACAGTATTTCTTTATTTTCATTTCAGAATGCTACAAGCAAGGAGAGAGCCTCGCTTCACTGCAAGGGATGTGTTGGATATTGTAACGAATGGAGAGAGTTATGTGGACTTTGACTAAAATACAATACAAATCTTAAAAATATGGCTTATTGATGTTATTATTCATAATGTACTGTTCTGAGGCCAAACATTATTCATAATGTATACTGTTCTGAGGCCAAATAATAAACCGTAACCATATAAATGAACCCTTAAGTTGAGTGAAGTATATAGACGTTATTCTGACAGTGAGTAAAAGATGGCCTATATGATATATCCGGTCTTGCAGGGTTAAGTAAAAGTATCAATACTGCAGTGTAGAAATACTCTGTTACAAGTAAAAGTCCGGTAACCAAAGTTTACTTGAGTAAAAGTACAAAAGTATTGGCATCAAAATGCACTCACAGTCAAGTACCAAAAGTAAAAGTACTCGTTATGCATGCAGAATGTCACATTTCACGAGTTTATTATAGTTTTTTTTTTTAATAGCAGATCTACAAGCTCACAATGCAAAAAAATATAGGGCTGAAGTAGTTACTGTATGTTTTGTGATAATAATCTAAATCTGCAAAGTAACTAGTAACTAAAGCTGTCAAATAATTAAAATGGAGTAAAAGTTGCCTCTGAGATGTAGTGGAATCAAAGTAAAAGTATTGACTGTACAACTGTGTCTCTCACATAACATACAGGTCTAAACCCTCGTGGCGTGATACTAGAAAATGACACATGATTGCGGAAGTTACCATCCATAGTTCACCTCAAACTATCTCGGATTTGAAAAGTAACATTTAAACCACATTGAGAATCATTGACATATATTAGGCCATTAAAGTTCCTTTAGAAACCTCAATTGTACGTGTCAGAACAATACAACCTGGTGTGCTGAAGGAACAATTGTTGTTATATTGTGTTTACAGTGTGTAATTTGTTGTACATAGCAGCATCTTAATTTATTTGGCAAAACATATTATGTTCTATATGGTATGTTATTGCTTCCCTGACACCAAATGTCTTCTATGTGATTACATTAAATTGACAGAAACATCTCGACTTTAATTGTTTATTACAAACAATTATTGTGACTACAGTCATCATATTGCACACAAACACACACACACACACACACACACACACACACACACACACACACACACACACACACACACACACACACACACACACACACACACCGCTCCTCTAGACCAGTGGTTTTCAAAGTGGGGACAGGGGGGGGCAATTAGAATGTAGTGAGGTGGGGGGGTATCTGAAGTGAAGTGTATATTAGGATGGACATTGAAAGACTGAACACTGACCTAAAAACATGTTTGTCCTCAGATTACAATTGGACTTTTTTGTAAATAAAAAAATACAAATTAAGTAAAAGTGACAGTGGTTAACACATCGGGTGCCGAACACGGTCTGAACCGTGTGTTTACATAGTGGCGCTTCCGCCGCTTCGGTGCCTAACACGGTCTGAACCGTGAGTTTAGTCTTTTTGTTTTTTTCGTTTTTCTCCGCGCGGGCGGGGCTAGAGCAGCTCTGGGAGTACCCATTGTAATCCTGCGAAGGAAGTGCCAGATCGCTCACCGGAAACATATTTTTTTTTCCCCATCCGCTTCCTGTCTATTTCCTACTTTGAAACGCCTATATCTCCGAATCTGTTTCCTGTGGGGAAAACCGGTCATGCGCGATCCCCCCCCGTTGTAACTCGCGGAGGGAAATGTTATGGTTCCAGGCTGTAGCCAGGCTCATGGCACAACATGAATCGATGCTTTTTTTTGCGTGGATTTGCTTGTAACGCACACGGAAGCTTTAAACAGCAAAGCGCAGTCAATGGGGAGAATGCTGGCACCCACGGTAAGTTGTTATGAAAAAATGCTGGCACCCGATGTGTTAAGTGGGTGTGTTTTTTTTTTTAAACTGAACCAACAAAAAGTATTAACAAGACCTTGTGAATAGATAACATTGGATCCATTACCTGTAAAGTACCAGTGTTGTACATTCAAGGTTTTCCACCCGACAACGATGATAATATGGATGGTGAAGGTTATTCAGCCTTCATTTATTTCTCAGAGATATTAATGAAGGCTGCGTGAATGGAAGACTTACAGATTCCTCTAACATGAAGATAAACACCCTACAGCACCTGTCTGGAAAACAGAGCACACACACTTTGAAGTTACCATGGTCATTAAGACTTCAAACCTCACTCTTTTCTTTCACACAACTTTATTGTTTAAAAAAAAAAAGTATCCCCAGTCCCCTCCTCAAAAGCCAAACCGAAACAGAAAAAAACTAACAAAAAAAAGACCATTCCAATAACCAAGAAGACAAATCAAATGGAAAGCAAGACAAGGAAATAATGATTAAGAAAATAAAACTTCAAACATCATAAACCACTTAAACCTTATATGCTTAGTCGAAGAAACAAAACACATCCATTCTTTATTATGCCACAGCCTGGGGGCTCAGCGTGTCTCTCACGCTGTTCCCCGTTAGCCCTACGGGTGGCGCCCCCATCTGCAACGTCTCGTTTTCTACTCACATCTTCGCTGTCATCATCTCACAACTAATACTAGGCCCCCACTTTTTGACTGTCTACACTATTAAATCTTTCAGCAAAAGTAGCCGATCTGCAAGGTTGCGACGTATTGTGGGCTTGTAGACCGGCTATTTTTCGCTGAATGTTTGCCACTAGAACAGGGACACTAGTGTTCCAGTGGTTAGGAAAGCATTAAGAGCCACTTTCCTATTTTTTACATCTGAGAAGCACAAGCTGGACTTTCTAAGTCCAGCAAAACTCCGTCCCGGCAGGGAGGGAGTTTTACAAGCAGGAGGCACATCGTCAATACCGCAGCTAGGAGGAGAGAGGGAGGAGGGGGGGTGTCAGGCGATGGTTTGTCGACTGAAGAGGTCAAGGGTCACCGCCGAGAGGAACGCCGGGAAGCTCTTCTGGTGGTGCAGATGGAGGTTGACCATCTCGCCCAGGGTCTTGGCGAACTCCGTCTCCATCAGCTCCATTCCTCCGTGGGAGCGCTGTGGGGACATGAAGAACACACACGTTACTATACTAGTGAGGACGTCAATGTTTTTCGGGTGACGATTTAGTGAATGACATTTAGACCTCAAGCCAAATCTAAAAATGTCTGCTAAATCCTAGCGGTTTTCTGAAAAACCTATGTTTCTATGTCAGTGGTTCTCAATCTTTTTCATGTCAAGGACCACCCAAAATGTTATGTATTTGGCCGCAGACCCCCATCTCAAAATATGTTGTTCCAGGGACCCCCCCCAGAAGCAAATATTTGAGTTGTTCACTGTTCACTTTAAAAATAATATATATTCAAAGATTTGCACACATTTTCACGATTTCTCAAAAATAGCAGATCTACAAGCTCATAGCACGGCACTCGGTGCCGTGCTATGAGCTTGTATATCTGCTATTTTTAAATCGCCAAAGTATAAAATGATGGTTTAAGTGGTTACACAGATGCGTTCCCGATTTGAATGGGTTAAAACAAATAAAATGATAACTTTTTTTTTTACCGTAACACCGAAAATAGCAGATCCACAAGCTCACAACGTTGTGAGCTTGTGGATCTGCTATTTTCGGTGCGCAATACTGGCACAGAACTCTAAATATCAAATCCTAACCGGATCTTTTCCTAATTGTAAACCTAACTCTAAACTTATTTGTCTTTACCATAAAACAACCATTTATCTTGTGAGGACCAGGAAAATGGTTCCTCAACATGTCTGTTTCTTAAATTGTACTATACTTGTGGGGACATTTGGCCCTCACAAGTGTAGAAATACAAGTACACACAGACACACAATCACTCTCACACACACACACACACACACACACACACACACACACACACACACACACACACACACACACACACACACACACACACACACACACACTGACTTTGTATGGTCTTTATAACAAGACAAAGATATGAAATATTTCAAAACTAAATTATCAAATAGTATATTGTTTAGTGCACTAACTGGAGGCACCACCAGACACCAACTTACTGTGATTGTACAATTATTACCTTGATCATTCTTCATATGAGAAAAAAGGAGAAATACATTTTCAATCAAGAAAGGTTTATTTGTCACTTACTTAGTACAACAAGTGAAATATTGATGGGACATGTTCAGCAAAGACAGTGATAACACAACAGTGTAATGAAGTTAGTTCAATTTAATGAAGAGTTGACAATCAGGAATATTAGCATTTTAGGCTGCTTAACTGAGTAAAAATAATTCCATAGTGACCAGTGGTGGAAAAGGTACTTAGATATTTCACTTAAGTAAAAGTATCAATACTGCAATGTAGAAATACTCCGTTACAAGTCCGGAATTAAAAATGTACTTGAGTAAAAGTACAAAAGTATTGGCATCAAAATGTACTTAAAGTACCAAAAGTAAAAGTACTAAAATGTTTGAAAATAGCAGATGTACAAGCTCACAACGCTTCGCAATGCGTTCTGATCTTGTAGATCTGCTATTTTAAAATATTCTAGGTATAAAAGAGGGCTAGTGGTTAAGTGGTTAATGTATGTTTTATAATATAATAATTGACAATTGCAAAGTAACTAGTAACTAAAGTGTTCAAATAAGTGTAGTGGAGTACAATATTTGCGAAAATTAAAAGAGAACATTTTAAATCCACAACGACCAAATTAGGATTTCTCTCCAGTGTGCATTCTCTGGTGTGTTTTAAGGTTGTCGATTCTAGAGAAGTGTTGTCCACACTGATCACATCCATAGGGTTTCTTTCCAGTCTGAATTATTTGGTGTCTTTTAATACTGGACATTCGAGAGAAATGTTGTCCACAGTGATCACATCCATATGGTTTCTCTCCAGTGTGTGAATTATTTGGTGTCTTTTAAGGCTGGACATTCGGGAGAAATGTTGTCCACACTGGTCACATCCATAGGGTTTCTCTCCAGTGTGTATTCTATGGTGTCTTTTCAGGTCGGCCATTAGAAAGAAGTGTTGTCCACACTGATCACATCCATATGGCTTATCTCCAGTGTGCATTCTCTGGTGTCTTTTCAGGGTGGCCATCATAGAGAAGTGTTGTCCACACTGGTCACATCCATAGGGTTTCTCTCCAGTGTGCATTCTCTGGTGTCTTTTCAGGCTGGCCATTAGAGAGAAGTGTTGTCCACACTGATCACATCCATAGGGCTTCTCTCCAGTGTGCATTCTCTGGTGTCTTTTCAGGCTGGCCATTAGAGAGAAGTGTTGTCCACACTGATCACATCCATAGGGTTTCTCTCCAGTGTGCATTCTCTGGTGTGTTTTCAGGTTTGCCATTCGAGAGAATTGTTGTCCACACTGATCACATCCATAGGGCTTCTCTCCGGTGTGCATTCTCTGGTGTCCTTTCAGGTGGGCCATTCGAGAGAAGTGTTGTCCACACTGGTCACATCCATAGGGTTTCTCTCCAGTGTGCATTCTCTGGTGTCTTTTCAGGTGGGCCATTTGAGCGAAGTGATCTGATCACAGCTATGTCGTTTTGGTTTAGCCAAGCCTCTTTGTTCAATCACTGCTGGTAGCACAGGGAAGCCAGACTGATGACCCAACACTGGATTACAGAAAGACAAAGAAAATATGGTTGAGAATTGGGAAGAGTACACATGTAAAACTTCATTGAATAAAGCTGTTCCCTAGAGTATTGGAAGGTAACCACCAGCCAACCATGGTCTCTCTCTCTCTCTCTATATCTCTATCTATCTATCTATCTATCTATCTATCTATCTATCTATCTATCTATCTATATATATATATATATATATATATATATATATATATATATAGAGCATGCATAACAAAGAGAGCCTCGGTAAGAAAGCACAAAAAATGTAAATGAAAAAATGCTAGATGACTGTCTCCCAGTCAAATTTGTATACACAAGTCACTTATATACACAAACATATATATATATATATATCAAACAAGCAACACCTGAGACAACAAATGCGACAAAGCAGCAATAAAGAGCAGAACTAGTTTGAGACACAAAGTATAAGATTGAGTAGATCAAGTAGTGTGACTGCTTAATTTAAACATGTCAAGTAATATAACAATTGTACAACAGAGCAGGGAAATTCAAACTAGAAAGGAGGTAGAGAAAGTAACATACCATTTTCTTTGGGTCCCTCCTGTTCAGCAGAACTGTTCCTGGTTGGGTTGAGAGAGTTCATCTTCCACTGAATTCTGGAGTCCAAAGTCAGGTCTGATCAGAAATGATTGATATCCTGGAGGAGTTGTGGATGAATTACAACTACAAACTCTTCTTATACTAGAGAGCCTGGGTTGGAGCCAGTAACTGCTTTGAATGATTGGACAAAGAGAACAATACAGCCATCTCTACACCAATCACAACCTAACATACTTCTACATGACCCTACATGTGCTCCGCCCCTCCCCCAGAATGCTCCATGCATATAACCTTCTAGAAACTGTTGACTTTTTGTTAAAGGGCAAGACCACTTTGGTAGAGGTTTGGGTTGTGTAGTAACATTGCCATGATGTAACTCCAAAGGTGGACAACAAATCAAACTAATTGCTCCATTTATTAGAAATTGATCATTCTAAATGTTCTCCTCATTGACTTACATTGTACCGTAAAACAGCTCTCAAAGTCACTCTTTAAGCACATAAACAAACACGAACATTGTTGATTCAGACAATATAGAACATCACCAAACCCAGTACTGTTTGTTTTTTTAATAAAAATGTTAACATCCTGCTGATTTTACTATTTGAAGCCTCTACCAAAGTGGTCTTGCCCTTTAAGAGGACCACAAGAGCATCCATTTGTGGATTCATTGATTTGTAATCTTCATGCAATTCAAATATACCTTAATTCTTCTGAGGTTAATATAAAATATATGAATATGACACCCTGTGTTTTAAATGCCTATATTATGATATGCATTTACAGTAAATATACAATCAGTATCTTCAGACTTAAACAAGGGTTGTATTCATTCATTAATGAATATATGAGTGAATATGAAATCATTCTCTCATCATAGTCAGGTCTTACCACCACACTCTGATTTATTTGGTGTGATATCCTCTTAAATCAACATTTATAAAGGTAATGTATTCACACGTTTGTTTTATACTTGTCGAAACAACGTTTGTTGTTTTGACAAGTATAAAAGAGGAAACTCACTCTTGTCACTCATGATATTGACCCATTACATCTATAAATGCTGTCACAAACCACCAAATTACTACTTTGAATGGTCATTACAACAAGAAAAAGATTACAAATATGTCCAAACTATTTTAATTCATAATATTATTATAAACTCACTGCCTACATAGATAATATCAGCACCTTGAATAAGTATACTATCCCCTCTATAGATATTTTGAATTAAGTTGCAATGTGAAGTCAATCTTTAGATCTATTTCACTTTGTTTTTACAGAGTGTGTATATACCTGGTCAGATCTTGCATATTAATGCATCCCAGGTGTCAAGACCCACTGTTGTAATAATACAACATTTGTATTTTATCAAAAAAGGGGTATAAATAATTTGTTTTCCTGTTATTCCTCTTTTTTAGCAAAACATTTTGGTAATGTTTGTGATTATCAATCAGTGTATGGTAATTGTTCATGGGAGTCGCCCAGTTAAGACTCTCTCAGTTCATGTGATGGGTGTTGGGGATTGCCCACTTACAGCCATCCTCGATCCCTTTGTTAGGCTAAGCAACATCAGTGATGATGGTGCTAAGCCTTTGTGAGGATAAGCAAAGCACAATAGGTTGGCCAGACGGTATTGTGTGACTCGTGAAATATGTACCTGCAGTGAGATGTGCTATACTAATGTACTAAAGGTATGTCTTTATTTTCATTTCAGAATGCTACAAGCAAGGAGAGAGCCTCGCTTCACTGCAAGGGATGTGTTGGATATTGTAATGAATGGAGAGTTATGTGGACTTTGACTAAAATACAATACAAATCTTAAAAATATGGCTTATTGATGTTATTATTCATAATGTACTGTTCTGAGGCCAACTATTATTCATAATGTATACTGTTCTGAGGCCAAATAATAAACCTTAACCATATAAATGAACCCTTAAGTTGAGTGAAGTATATAGACGTTATTCTGACAGTGAGTAAAATATGGCCTATATGACATGGTCTTGCAGGGTTAAGTAAAAGTATCAATACGGCAGTGTAGAAATACTCTGTTACAAGTAAAAGTCCGGTAACCAAAGTTTACTTGAGTAAAAGTACAAAAGTATTGGCATCAAAATGCACTCACAGTCAAGTACCAAAAGTAAAAGTACTCGTTATGCATGCAGAATGTCACATTTCACGAGTTTATTATAGTTTGTTTTTTTAAATAGCAGATCTACAAGCTCACAATGCAAAAAAATATAGGGCTGAAGTAGTTACTGTATGTTTTGTGATAATAATCTAAATCTGCAAAGTAACTAGTAACTACAGCTGTCAAATAATTAAAATGGAGTAAAAGTTGCCTCTGAGATGTAGTGGAATCAAAGTAAAAGTATTGACTTTACAACTGTGTCTCTCACATAACATACAGGTCTAAACCCTCGTGGCGTGCTACTAGAAAATGACACATGATTGCAGAAGTTACCATCCATAATTCACCTCAAACTATCTCGGATTTGAAAAGTAACATTTAAACCAAATTGAGAATCATTGAAATATATAGGCCATTGAAGTTCCTTTAGAAACCTCAATTGTACGTGTCAGAACAATACAACCTGGTGTGCTGAAGGAACAATTGTTGCTATATTGTGTTTACAGTGTGTAATTTGTACATAGCAGCATCTTAATTTATTTGGCAAAACATATTATGTTCTATATAAGTACAAGGTATGTTATTGCTTCCCTGACACCAAATGTCTATGTGATTACATTAAATTGACAGAAACATCTCGACTTTAATTGTTTATTACAAACCATTATTGTAACTACAGTCCTCATATTGCGCACACACACACACACACACACACACACACACACACACACACACACACACACACACACACACACACACACACACACACAAATGACTTTGAATGGTCTTTATAACAAGATAAAGATAAGAAATATTTGAAAACTAAATTATTACATAGTATATTTTTTAGTGCACTAACTGGACGCACCACCAGACACCAACTTACTGTGATTGTATAATTATTACCTTGAAAATTCTTCATATGAGAAAAAGGGAGAAATACATTTTCAATCAAGAAAGCTTTATTTGTCACAATACAAATCAAAAATTAAAAATTAAATTGAGTAAAAGTACAAAAGTATTGGCATCAAAATGTACTTACAGTACCAAAAGTAAAAGTACTAAAATGTTTGAAAATATCAGATCTACAAGCTTACAACAGTCACGATGCGTTCTGAGCCTGTAGATCTGCTATTTTAAAATATTCTAGGTATAAAATAGGGATAAAGTGGTTAATGTATGTTTTATAATATAATAATTAACAATTGCAAAGTAACTAGTAGCTTTCAAATAAGTGTAGTGGAGTAAAGTACAATATTTAAAAGATACATTTTTAATTCCACAATGACCAAATTAGGATTTCTCTCCAGTGTGCATTCTCTGGTGTGTTTTAAGGTTGGCCATTCTAGAGAAGTGGTGTCCACACTGATCACATCCATAGGGTTTCTCTCCAGTGTGCATTCTCTGGTGTGTTTTAAGGTTGGCCATTCTAGAGAAGTGGTGTCCACAGTGGTCACATCCATAGGGTTTCTCTCCAGTGTGCATTCTCTGGTGTGTTTTAAGGTTGGCCATCGTAGAGAAGTGTTGTCCACAGTGGTCACATCCATAGGGTTTCTCTCCAGTGTGCATTCTCTGGTGTGTTTTAAGGGTGGACATCATAGAGAAGTGTTGTCCACAGTGGTCACATCCATAGGGTTTCTCTCCAGTGTGCATTCTCTGGTGTGTTTTAAGGTTGACCATCGTAGAGAAGTGTTGTCCACAGTGGTCACATCCATAGGGTTTCTCTCCAGTGTGCATTCTCTGGTGTCTTTTAAGGCTGGACATTCGGGAAAAGTGTTGTCCACACTGGTCACATCCATAGGGCTTCTCTCCGGTGTGCATTCTCTGGTGTCTTTTAAGGTTGGCAAATAGAGAGAAGTGTTGTCCACACTGATCACATCCATAGGGTTTCTCTCCAGTGTGCATTATCTGGTGTGTTTCAAGGTTGGCAAATAGAGAGAAGTGTTGTCCACACTGGTCACATCCATAGGGCTTCTCTCCAGTGTGCATTCTCTGGTGTCTTTTCAGGTTGGTCATTTGAGAGAATTGTTGTCCACACTGATCACATCCATAGGGTTTATCTCCAGTGTGCATTCTCTGGTGTCTTTTCAGGTTGGTCATTTGAGAGAAGTGTTGTCCACACTGATCACATCCATAGGGCTTCTCTCCAGTGTGCATTCGCTGGTGTTTTTTAAGTGTGGACAGCATAGAGAATTGTTGACCACACTGATCACAGCTATGTCGTTTTGGTTTAGCCAAGCTGCTTTGTTCAATCACTGCTGGTAGCACAGGGAAACCAGACTGATGACCCAACACTGGATTGCAGAAAGACAAAGGAAATATGGTTGAGAATTGGGAATAGAGTACAAATGTACAACGTAATTGCATAAAGCTGTTCTCTAGAGTATTGGAAGGTAACCGCTAGCAAACCATGGTTATATCTATATCTATTTATATATCTCAAACACGCAACAGCTGAGACGACAAATGAGACAAAGCAGAAATAAAGAGCAGAACTAGTTTGAGACAAAGTATAAGATTATGTCAAGCAGTGAGACTGCTTAATTTAAAAATGTGAAGTAATAGAACAATTGTACAACACAGCAGGGACATTCAAACTAGAAAGGAGGTAGAGAAAGTAACATACCATTTTCTTTGGGTCCCTCCTGTTCAGCACAACTGTTCCTGTTTGGGTTGAGAGAGTTCATCTTCCACTGAATTCTGGAGTCCAAAGTCAGGTCTGATCATAAATGATTGATATCCTGGAGGAGTTGTGGATGAATTACAACTACAAACTCTTCTTATACTAGAGAGCCTGGGCTGGAGCCAGTAACTGCTTTGAATGATTGGACAAAGAGAACAATACAGCCATCTCTACACCAATCACAACCTAACATACTTCTACATGACCCTACATGTGCTCCGCCCCTCCCCCAGACATGCTCCATGCATGCAACCTTCTAGAAATTGTTGACTTTCTGTTAAGAGGACCACAAGAGCATCCATTTGTGGATTAATTGATTTGTAATCTTCATGCAATTCATATATATCTTAATTCTTATGGGATTAATATAAAATATATGAATATGACATCCTGTGTTTATAAATGTATATATTATGAAATACATGTACAGTAAATAGACAATTAGTATCTTCATACTTGAACAAGGCTGTATTCACTCATGAATAATGAATATATGAAATAATTCTCTCATCAGAGTCAGGTCTTAAGATGGGATGTACAATGTTCTGCTTATTAACCCCTTTGTCATGGTGAGAGGTCAAGGTGCCATATCTGACCAAATTAGATATTTTATTGTCAACGTATTTTTCTGTCAAAGTTGTTCTCATTGAAGTATATTAAAGTTGTTTCTATGTTCTAAATCCTGGTGGTGGTGGGATGCTTTGCGAATGTAATGTGATGAATTAAGTTACCATAAACACATAACATGAATAGTTCACCTCAAAACTATCTCTCTGATATGAATAGTAAAATATACATCTAATTATTATTCTTCTGTAATGGTCATCACTGCTAGACATTTCTCATGTCCTGCTTTCATTTACAATAAACAACTCTAGTCATGTCCTTGTGTGGATGAGTGGTTAATGTATGTTTTATAATATAATAATTGACAATTGCAAAGTAACTAGTAACTAAAGTGTTCAAATAAGTGTAGTGGAGTACAATATTTGCGAAAATTAAAAGAGAACATTTTAAATCCACAACGACCAAATTAGGATTTCTCTCCAGTGTGCATTCTCTGGTGTGTTTTAAGGTTGTCGATTCTAGAGAAGTGTTGTCCACACTGATCACATCCATAGGGTTTCTTTCCAGTCTGAATTATTTGGTGTCTTTTAATACTGGACATTCGAGAGAAATGTTGTCCACAGTGATCACATCCATATGGTTTCTCTCCAGTGTGTGAATTGGTGTCTTTTAAGGCTGGACATTCGGGAGAAATGTTGTCCACACTGGTCACATCCATAGGGTTTCTCTCCAGTGTGTATTCTATGGTGTCTTTTCAGGTCGGCCATTAGAAAGAAGTGTTGTCCACACTGATCACATCCATATGGCTTCTCTCCAGTGTGCATTCTCTGGTGTCTTTTCAGGGTGGCCATCATAGAGAAGTGTTGTCCACACTGGTCACATCCATAGGGTTTCTCTCCAGTGTGCATTCTCTGGTGTCTTTTCAGGCTGGCCATTAGAGAGAAGTGTTGTCCACACTGATCACATCCATAGGGCTTCTCTCCAGTGTGCATTCTCTGGTGTCTTTTCAGGCTGGCCATTAGAGAGAAGTGTTGTCCACACTGATCACATCCATAGGGTTTCTCTCCAGTGTGCATTCTCTGGTGTGTTTTCAGGTTTGCCATTCGAGAGAATTGTTGTCCACACTGATCACATCCATAGGGCTTCTCTCCGGTGTGCATTCTCTGGTGTCCTTTCAGGTGGGCCATTCGAGAGAAGTGTTGTCCACACTGGTCACATCCATAGGGTTTCTCTCCAGTGTGCATTCTCTGGTGTCTTTTCAGGTGGGCCATTTGAGCGAAGTGATCTGATCACAGCTATGTCGTTTTGGTTTAGCCAAGCCTCTTTGTTCAATCACTGCTGGTAGCACAGGGAAGCCAGACTGATGACCCAACACTGGATTACAGAAAGACAAAGAAAATATGGTTGAGAATTGGGAAGAGTACACATGTAAAACTTCATTGAATAAAGCTGTTCCCTAGAGTATTGGAAGGTAACCACCAGCCAACCATGGTCTCTCTCTCTATCTATCTATCTATCTATCTATCTATCTATCTATCTATCTATCTATCTATCTATCTATCTATCTATCTATCTATCTATCTATCTATCTATCTATCTATCTATCTATCTATCTATCTATCTATATATATATATATATATATATAGCATGCATAACAAAGAGAGCCTCGGTAAGAAAGCACAAAAAATGTAAATGAAAAAATGCTAGATGACTGTCTCCCAGTCAAATTTGTATACACAAGTCACTTATATACACAAACATATATATATATATATATATCAAACAAGCAACACCTGAGACAACAAATGCGACAAAGCAGCAATAAAGAGCAGAACTAGTTTGAGACACAAAGTATAAGATTGAGTAGATCAAGTAGTGTGACTGCTTAATTTAAACATGTCAAGTAATATAACAATTGTACAACAGAGCAGGGAAATTCAAACTAGAAAGGAGGTAGAGAAAGTAACATACCATTTTCTTTGGGTCCCTCCTGTTCAGCAGAACTGTTCCTGGTTGGGTTGAGAGAGTTCATCTTCCACTGAATTCTGGAGTCCAAAGTCAGGTCTGATCAGAAATGATTGATATCCTGGAGGAGTTGTGGATGAATTACAACTACAAACTCTTCTTATACTAGAGAGCCTGGGTTGGAGCCAGTAACTGCTTTGAATGATTGGACAAAGAGAACAATACAGCCATCTCTACACCAATCACAACCTAACATACTTCTACATGACCCTACATGTGCTCCGCCCCTCCCCCAGAATGCTCCATGCATATAACCTTCTAGAAACTGTTGACTTTTTGTTAAAGGGCAAGACCACTTTGGTAGAGGTTTGGGTTGTGTAGTAACATTGCCATGATGTAACTCCAAAGGTGGACAACAAATCAAACTAATTGCTCCATTTATTAGAAATTGATCATTCTAAATGTTCTCCTCATTGACTTACATTGTACCGTAAAACAGCTCTCAAAGTCACTCTTTAAGCACATAAACAAACACGAACATTGTTGATTCAGACAATATAGAACATCACCAAACCCAGTACTGTTTGTTTTTTTAATAAAAATGTTAACATCCTGCTGATTTTACTATTTGAAGCCTCTACCAAAGTGGTCTTGCCCTTTAAGAGGACCACAAGAGCATCCATTTGTGGATTCATTGATTTGTAATCTTCATGCAATTCAAATATACCTTAATTCTTCTGAGGTTAATATAAAATATATGAATATGACACCCTGTGTTTTAAATGCCTATATTATGATATGCATTTACAGTAAATATACAATCAGTATCTTCAGACTTAAACAAGGGTTGTATTCATTCATTAATGAATATATGAGTGAATATGAAATCATTCTCTCATCATAGTCAGGTCTTACCACCACACTCTGATTTATTTGGTGTGATATCCTCTTAAATCAACATTTATAAAGGTAATGTATTCACACGTTTGTTTTATACTTGTCGAAACAACGTTTGTTGTTTTGACAAGTATAAAAGAGGAAACTCACTCTTGTCACTCATGATATTGACCCATTACATCTATAAATGCTGTCACAAACCACCAAATTACTACTTTGAATGGTCATTACAACAAGAAAAAGATTACAAATATGTCCAAACTATTTTAATTCATAATATTATTATAAACTCACTGCCTACATAGATAATATCAGCACCTTGAATAAGTATACTATCCCCTCTATAGATATTTTGAATTAAGTTGCAATGTGAAGTCAATCTTTAGATCTATTTCACTTTGTTTTTACATAGTGTGTATATACCTGGTCAGATCTTGCATATTAATGCATCCCAGGTGTCAAGACCCACTGTTGTAATAATACAACATTTGTATTTTATCAAAAAAGGGGTATAAATAATTTGTTTTCCTGTTATTCCTCTTTTTTAGCAAAACATTTTGGTAATGTTTGTGATTATCAATCAGTGTATGGTAATTGTTCATGGGAGTCGCCCAGTTAAGACTCTCTCAGTTCATGTGATGGGTGTTGGGGATTGCCCACTTACAGCCATCCTCGATCCCTTTGTTAGGCTAAGCAACATCAGTGATGATGGTGCTAAGCCTTTGTGAGGATAAGCAAAGCACAATAGGTTGGCCAGACGGTATTGTGTGACTCGTGAAATATGTACCTGCAGTGAGATGTGCTATACTAATGTACTAAAGGTATGTCTTTATTTTCATTTCAGAATGCTACAAGCAAGGAGAGAGCCTCGCTTCACTGCAAGGGATGTGTTGGATATTGTAATGAATGGAGAGTTATGTGGACTTTGACTAAAATACAATACAAATCTTAAAAATATGGCTTATTGATGTTATTATTCATAATGTACTGTTCTGAGGCCAACTATTATTCATAATGTATACTGTTCTGAGGCCAAATAATAAACCTTAACCATATAAATGAACCCTTAAGTTGAGTGAAGTATATAGACGTTATTCTGACAGTGAGTAAAATATGGCCTATATGACATGGTCTTGCAGGGTTAAGTAAAAGTATCAATACGGCAGTGTAGAAATACTCTGTTACAAGTAAAAGTCCGGTAACCAAAGTTTACTTGAGTAAAAGTACAAAAGTATTGGCATCAAAATGCACTCACAGTCAAGTACCAAAAGTAAAAGTACTCGTTATGCATGCAGAATGTCACATTTCACGAGTTTATTATAGTTTGTTTTTTTAAATAGCAGATCTACAAGCTCACAATGCAAAAAAATATAGGGCTGAAGTAGTTACTGTATGTTTTGTGATAATAATCTAAATCTGCAAAGTAACTAGTAACTACAGCTGTCAAATAATTAAAATGGAGTAAAAGTTGCCTCTGAGATGTAGTGGAATCAAAGTAAAAGTATTGACTTTACAACTGTGTCTCTCACATAACATACAGGTCTAAACCCTCGTGGCGTGCTACTAGAAAATGACACATGATTGCAGAAGTTACCATCCATAATTCACCTCAAACTATCTCGGATTTGAAAAGTAACATTTAAACCAAATTGAGAATCATTGAAATATATAGGCCATTGAAGTTCCTTTAGAAACCTCAATTGTACGTGTCAGAACAATACAACCTGGTGTGCTGAAGGAACAATTGTTGCTATATTGTGTTTACAGTGTGTAATTTGTACATAGCAGCATCTTAATTTATTTGGCAAAACATATTATGTTCTATATAAGTACAAGGTATGTTATTGCTTCCCTGACACCAAATGTCTATGTGATTACATTAAATTGACAGAAACATCTCGACTTTAATTGTTTATTACAAACCATTATTGTAACTACAGTCCTCATATTGCGCACACACACACACACACACACACACACACACACACACACACACACACACACACACACACACAAATGACTTTGAATGGTCTTTATAACAAGATAAAGATAAGAAATATTTGAAAACTAAATTATTACATAGTATATTGTTTAGTGCACTAACTGGACGCACCACCAGACACCAACTTACTGTGATTGTATAATTATTACCTTGAAAATTCTTCATATGAGAAAAAGGGAGAAATACATTTTCAATCAAGAAAGCTTTATTTGTCACAATACAAATCAAAAATTAAAAATTAAATTGAGTAAAAGTACAAAAGTATTGGCATCAAAATGTACTTACAGTACCAAAAGTAAAAGTACTAAAATGTTTGAAAATATCAGATCTACAAGCTTACAACAGTCACGATGCGTTCTGAGCCTGTAGATCTGCTATTTTAAAATATTCTAGGTATAAAATAGGGATAAAGTGGTTAATGTATGTTTTATAATATAATAATTAACAATTGCAAAGTAACTAGTAGCTTTCAAATAAGTGTAGTGGAGTAAAGTACAATATTTAAAAGATACATTTTTAATTCCACAATGACCAAATTAGGATTTCTCTCCAGTGTGCATTCTCTGGTGTGTTTTAAGGTTGGCCATTCTAGAGAAGTGGTGTCCACAGTGGTCACATCCATAGGGTTTCTCTCCAGTGTGCATTCTCTGGTGTGTTTTAAGGTTGGCCATCGTAGAGAAGTGTTGTCCACAGTGGTCACATCCATAGGGTTTCTCTCCAGTGTGCATTCTCTGGTGTGTTTTAAGGGTGGACATCATAGAGAAGTGTTGTCCACAGTGGTCACATCCATAGGGTTTCTCTCCAGTGTGCATTCTCTGGTGTGTTTTAAGGTTGACCATCGTAGAGAAGTGTTGTCCACAGTGGTCACATCCATAGGGTTTCTCTCCAGTGTGCATTCTCTGGTGTCTTTTAAGGCTGGACATTCGGGAAAAGTGTTGTCCACACTGGTCACATCCATAGGGCTTCTCTCCGGTGTGCATTCTCTGGTGTCTTTTAAGGTTGGCAAATAGAGAGAAGTGTTGTCCACACTGATCACATCCATAGGGTTTCTCTCCAGTGTGCATTATCTGGTGTGTTTCAAGGTTGGCAAATAGAGAGAAGTGTTGTCCACACTGGTCACATCCATAGGGCTTCTCTCCAGTGTGCATTCTCTGGTGTCTTTTCAGGTTGGTCATTTGAGAGAATTGTTGTCCACACTGATCACATCCATAGGGTTTATCTCCAGTGTGCATTCTCTGGTGTCTTTTCAGGTTGGTCATTTGAGAGAAGTGTTGTCCACACTGATCACATCCATAGGGCTTCTCTCCAGTGTGCATTCGCTGGTGTTTTTTAAGTGTGGACAGCATAGAGAATTGTTGACCACACTGATCACAGCTATGTCGTTTTGGTTTAGCCAAGCTGCTTTGTTCAATCACTGCTGGTAGCACAGGGAAACCAGACTGATGACCCAACACTGGATTGCAGAAAGACAAAGGAAATATGGTTGAGAATTGGGAATAGAGTACAAATGTACAACGTAATTGCATAAAGCTGTTCTCTAGAGTATTGGAAGGTAACCGCTAGCAAACCATGGTTATATCTATATCTATTTATATATCTCAAACACGCAACAGCTGAGACGACAAATGAGACAAAGCAGAAATAAAGAGCAGAACTAGTTTGAGACAAAGTATAAGATTATGTCAAGCAGTGAGACTGCTTAATTTAAAAATGTGAAGTAATAGAACAATTGTACAACACAGCAGGGACATTCAAACTAGAAAGGAGGTAGAGAAAGTAACATACCATTTTCTTTGGGTCCCTCCTGTTCAGCACAACTGTTCCTGTTTGGGTTGAGAGAGTTCATCTTCCACTGAATTCTGGAGTCCAAAGTCAGGTCTGATCATAAATGATTGATATCCTGGAGGAGTTGTGGATGAATTACAACTACAAACTCTTCTTATACTAGAGAGCCTGGGCTGGAGCCAGTAACTGCTTTGAATGATTGGACAAAGAGAACAATACAGCCATCTCTACACCAATCACAACCTAACATACTTCTACATGACCCTACATGTGCTCCGCCCCTCCCCCAGACATGCTCCATGCATGCAACCTTCTAGAAATTGTTGACTTTCTGTTAAGAGGACCACAAGAGCATCCATTTGTGGATTAATTGATTTGTAATCTTCATGCAATTCATATATATCTTAATTCTTATGGGATTAATATAAAATATATGAATATGACACCCTGTGTTTATAAATGTATATATTATGAAATACATGTACAGTAAATAGACAATTAGTATCTTCATACTTGAACAAGGCTGTATTCACTCATGAATAATGAATATATGAAATAATTCTCTCATCAGAGTCAGGTCTTAAGATGGGATGTACAATGTTCTGCTTATTAACCCCTTTGTCATGGTGAGAGGTCAAGGTGCCATATCTGACCAAATTAGATATTTTATTGTCAACGTATTTTTCTGTCAAAGTTGTTCTCATTGAAGTATATTAAAGTTGTTTCTATGTTCTAAATCCTGGTGGTGGTGGGATGCTTTGCGAATGTAATGTGATGAATTAAGTTACCATAAACACATAACATGAATAGTTCACCTCAAAACTATCTCTCTGATATGAATAGTAAAATATACATCTAATTATTATTCTTCTGTAATGGTCATCACTGCTAGACATTTCTCATGTCCTGCTTTCATTTACAATAAACAACTCTAGTCATGTCCTTGTGTGGATGAGTCTCTCTCATCTCAACACAGCTACTCAAGCAGAGCCATTAAGAAAGATAGGCCATTCAAGTTCCTATTTTACACAAAATTACTTCAGAACAATACAACCTGGTGTGGTCAAGGAATAACTGCTTGCTATATTCTGTTCATAGTCTTCATTGTACATCACAGCATCTTCATTCATTTGGCAAACATCTAATGTTCTCTAGAATCACAAGGTCTTTAGAAATATCTCCCTCACCCACTTCACACCTGTACTGCAACGTTCCTTTTGTCTTGTGAATGATGCTTAGCCGTCTTTAGAAAATGACCTATATCCATGCAAATGTGGTCATTGATTACAAGATGTGTCAATGTCTCACCAGGTGGTCCTGGTGTGTGAACAGCTGACAGGAATAATTTGACGCCAAATAACAGGCCTTTGTGGATTAACATGGTCATATTTTGTTTCCAGAGGAACATTTTGGAATGTTAAAGTTACACGTGTGTATGCATGGACTATTTAGGGGATATCAAGGAAGGGGAGCCATTTGAGAGCTTCATGCTCAAAGTTAAATGAGTTATGTCAGTTCTGTCAACAATCTGTCATTTTGACCTTCATTTATTTCACTTGAGTATAGCTACCTTCTCTTTTAGTCTTTAGTCTGGTCTGAGACTGTGATAACACAACAATGCAATGTATCAACTAGGTGTAATGAAGTTAGTTCAATTTAATGAAGAGTTGACAATCAGGAATATACAAGAAGTAAAAAGGCATACATATATAAAGCAATTTGTACTAACTGGCTTCAACACCAGACACCACCTTAGCTGTGCTTTTCTAATCATTACGTGTGTGTGTGTTAACACATTATTAAATAGTTGTCTTCAAGAGACAAGGTGGCCGCACACTTGGCACTTTGGCTACCACTGTGTGCGGTCGCCTTCTTGTCTCTTAAAGACCACTATTTAGTTCATTCTGCCGTGGGCCACCACTACAAGGACTTTGGTGTGAGTAGCATTCTTGTGCAGAATGTTAACACACTAGTGTCCAAACATCTATAAAAGCAATGCTAATATACATGTAATAGGTTCATAACAGCTCAGAAGACTTAATAAACAACTGCTTAAAAGAACAACAATGGGTCATCATGTTGCATGTTTCTGATCCTTTCTAATGAAGCGCTTGTCACACTTTTCACAATCATTTGTCATTGATGTGCGTGCATGGCATTTTTGGCTGCTTAACTGAATAAAATCAATTCCACATTGACCAGTGGTGAAAAAAGTACTCAGATATTTTACTTAAGTAAAAGTATCAATACTGCAATGTAGAAATACTCCGTTACAAGTCCGGAATTAAAAATTTACTTGAGTAAAAGTACAAAAGTATTGGCATCAAAATTTACTTAAAGTACCAAAAGTAAAAGTACTAAAATGTTTGAAAATAGCAGATGTACAAGCTCACAACGCTTCGCAATGCGTTCTGATCTTGTAGATCTGCTATTTTAAAATATTCTAGGTATAAAAGAGGGCTAGTGGTTAAGTGGTTAATGTATGTTTTATAATATCATAATTGACAATTGCAAAGTAACTAGTAACTAAAGTGTTCAAATAAGTGTAGTGGAGTACAATATTTGCGAAAATTAAAAGAGAACATTTTAAATTCCACAATGACCAAATTAGGATTTCTCTCCAGTGTGCATTCCCTGGTGTGTTTTAAGGTTGTCGATTCTAGAGAAGTGTTGTCCACACTGATCACATCCATAGGGTTTCTTTCCAGTCTGAATTATTTGGTGTCTTTTAATACTGGACATTCGAGGGAAGTGTTGTCCACAGTGATCACATCCATATGGTTTCTCTCCAGTGTGTGAATTATTTGGTGTCTTTTAAGGCTGGACATTCGGGAGAAATGTTGTCCACACTGGTCACATCCATAGGGGTTCTCTCCGGTGTGTATTCTATGGTGTCTTTTCAGGTCGGCCATTAGAAAGAAGTGTTGTCCACACTGATTACATCCATAGGGCTTCTCTCCATTGTGCATTCTCTGGTGTCTTTTCAGGGTGGCCATCATAGAGAAGTGTTGTCCACACTGGTCACATCCATAGGGTGTCTCTCCAGTGTGCATTCTCTGGTGTGTTTTAAGGTTGGCAATTCGAGAGAAGAGTTGTCCACAGTGGTCACACCCATAGGGTTGCTCTCCAGTGTGTATTCTCTGGTGTGTTTTAAGGTTGGACATTCTAGAGAAGTGTTGTCCACACTGGTCACATCCATAGGGTTTCTCTCCAGTGTGAATTCTCTGGTGTCTTTCCAGGCTGGACTTGAAAGAGAAGTGTTGTCCACACTGGTCACACCCATAGGGTGTCTCTCTAGTGTGCATTCTCTGGTGTGTTTTAAGGGTGGACGTCATTGAGAAATGTTGTCCACAGTGACCACATCCATATGGTTTCTCTCCAGTGTGAATTATTTGGTGTCTGTTAAGGTTAGACATTCGGGAGAAATGTTGTCCACACTGGTCACATCCATAGGGTTTCTCTCCAGTGTGCATTCTCTGGTGTCTTTTCAGGTCGGCCATTAGAGAGAAGTGTTGTCCACACTGATCACATCCATAGGGCTTCTCTCCAGTGTGCATTCTCTGGTGTCTTTTCAGGCTGGCCATTCGAGAGAATTGTTGTCCACACTGATCACATCCATAGGGTTTCTCTCCGGTGTGCATTCTCTGGTGTCTTTTCAGGTCGGCCATTAGAGAGAAGTGTTGTCCACACTGATCACATCCATAGGGCTTCTCTCCAGTGTGCATTCTCTGGTGTCTTTTCAGGCTGGCCATTCGAGAGAATTGTTGTCCACACTGATCACATCCATAGGGCTTCTCTCCGGTGTGCATTCTCTGGTGTCCTTTCAGGTGGGCCATTCGAGAGAAGTGTTGTCCACACTGGTCACATCCATAGGGTTTCTCTCCAGTGTGCATTCTCTGGTGTCTTTTCAGGTGGGCCATTTGAGCGAAGTCTTGTCCACACTGATCACAGCTATGTCGTTTTGGTTTAGCCAAGCCTCTTTGTTCAATCACTGCTGGTAGCACAGGGAAGCCAGACTGATGACCCAACACTGGATTACAGAAAGACAAAGAAAATATGGTTGAGAATTGGGAAGAGTACACATGTAAAACTTCATTGAATAAAGCTGTTCCCTAGAGTATTGGAAGGTAACCACCAGCCAACCATAGTCTCTCTCTCTCTCTCTCTCTCTCTCTCTCTCTCTCTCTCTCTCTCTCTCTCTCTCTCTCTCTCTCTCTCTCTCTATATATATATATATATCTATATATATATATCTATATATATATAGAGCATGCATAACAAAGAGAGCCTTGGTAAGAAAGCACAAAAAATGTAAATGAAAAAATGCTAGATGACTGTCTCCCAGTCAAATTTGTATACACAAGTCACTTATATACACAAACATATATATATATCAAACAAGCAACACCTGAGACAACAAATGCGACAAAGCAGCAATAAAGAGCAGAACTAGTTTGAGACACAAAGTATAAGATTGAGTAGATCAAGTAGTGTGACTGCTTAATCTAAACATGTAAAGTAATATAACAATTGTACAACAGAGCAGGGAAATTCAAACTAGAAAGGAGGTAGAGAAAGTAACATACCATTTTCTTTGGGTCCCTCCTGTTCAGCAGAACTGTTCCTGGTTGGGTTGAGAGAGTTCATCTTCCACTGAATTCTGGAGTCCAAAGTCAGGTCTGATCAGAAATGATTGATATCCTGGAGGAGTTGTGGATGAATTACAACTACAAACTCTTCTTATACTAGAGAGCCTGGGTTGGAGCCAGTAACTGCTTTGAATGATTGGACAAAGAGAACAATACAGCCATCTCTACACCAATCACAACCTAACATACTTCTACATGACCCTACATGTGCTCCGCCCCTCCCCCAGACATGCTCCATGCATATAACCTTCTAGAAACTGTTGACTTTTTGTTAAAGGGCAAGACCACTTTGGTAGAGGTTTGGGTTGTGTAGTAACCTTGCCATGATGTAACTCCAAAGGTGGACAACAAATCAAACTAATTGCTCCATTAATTAGAAATTGATCATTCTAAAATTTCTCCTCATTGACTTACATTGTACCGTAAAACAGCTCTCAAAGTCACTCTTTAAGCACATAAACAAACAGAGTTGATTCAGACAATATAGAACATCACCAAACCCAGTACTGTTTGTTTTTTTAATACAAATGTTAACATCCTGCTGATTTTACTATTTGAAGATTCGGATCCGCGAATCCAGTCCGGAACCCAAACCTCTACCAAAGTGGTCTTGCCCTTTAAGAGGACCACAAGAGCATCCATTTGTGGATTCATTGATTCGTAATCTTCATGCAATTCAAATATATCTTAATTCTTCTGAGATTAATATAAAATATATGAATATGACACCATGTGTTTTAAATGCCTATATTATGAAATGCATTTACAGTAAATATACAATCAGTATCTTCAGACTTAAACAAGGGTTGTATTCACTCATTAATGAATATATGAGTGAATATGAAATCATTCTCTCATCATAGTCAGGTCTTACGATGGGATTTACAATGTTCTGCTCATTAACCCCTTTGTCATGGTGAGAGGTCATGGTGCCATATCTGACCAAATTAGATGTTTTATTGTCAAGGCATTTTTCTGTCAGTTGTTGTTGTTTTCATTGGAGTATATTTAAGTGTTTTCTATGTTCTAAACCCTGGTGGTGGTGGGATGCGTTGCGAATGTAATGTGATGAATTAAGTTACCATAAACGTATAACATGAATAGTTCACCTCAACCTATCTCTGATATGAATAGTAAAATATACATCTAATTATATATTCTTCTGTAACGGTCATCACTGCTAGACATTTCTCATGTCGTGCTTTCATTTACAATAAACAACTCTAGTCATGTCCTTGTGTGGATGAGTCTCTCTCATCTCAATCTAGCTACTCAAACAGAGCCATTAAGATAGGTAGGCCAATCAAGTTCCTATTTTACACGATTACTCCAAATTCCTTCAGAACAATACAACCTGGGTGTGGTGAAGGAATAACTGCTTGCTATATTCTGTTCATAGTCGTCATTGTACATCACAGCATCTTAATTTATTTGGCAAACATCTTATGTTCTCTAGAATTAAAAGGTCTTTAGAAATATCTCCATTACCCACTTCACACATGCACTGCAACGTTCCTTTTGTCTTGTGGATGCTTAGCTGTCTTTAGAAAATGACCTATTTCCATGCAAATGTGGTCATTGATTACATGATGTGTCACTGTCTCACCAGGTGGCCCTGGTATGTGAACAGCTGACAGGAATAATTTGACCCCAAATAATAGGCTTTTGTGGATCAACATGGTCATATTTTGTTTCCAGAAGAACATTTTGGAATGCTAAAGTTACACGTGTGTATGCATGGACTATTTAGGGGAAATCAAGGAAGGGGAGCCATTTGAGAGCTTCATGCTCAAAGTTAAATGAGTTCTGTCAGTTCTGTCAACAATCTGTCATTTTGACCTTAATTTATTTCACTCGAGTATAGCTACCTTCTCTTTTAGTCTTTAGTCTGGTCTGATTCTCTACAGAACTGTTGTTATTGTTATTGTTTTACAGTCTTACATTATGTGTAAGACTGTACAACTGTGTCTCTCACATAACATACTGTGCAGGTCTGTTGCTATATTGTGTTTACAGTGTGTAATTGTACATAGCAGCATCTTAATTCATTTGGCAAAACAACATATTATGTTCTATATAAGTACACGGTATGTTATTGCTTCCCTGACACCAAATGTCTTCTATGTGATTACATTAAATTGCCAGAAACACAGTAAACCAACACATAGAAAGCTGCATCTTGACTTTAAATGTTTATTACAAACAAGTCAAAAGACACAGCCTACATAAATAGTCCATTGTGAGTGTATATGGGGTCCACTGTTATAGCTTAGAAGTAGTCCCTGTGTAGTAGTAATAGTAATAGTAGTACTAGTGTGACAAGGGTGAAATGAGGGGTTCTTAAAACTTTTGTAATTTGTTTTTATTGGTGCTTAATGTGTATAATTGCCTCATTTAACCCCACCATCTTATTATTTTTGTACCAATTATTATTACGCACTGTATTGTTTATAATTGTTTTCCCCATGATCCCCTGGTCACATGTATTGAGAGACATTGAGTGGCAGAGCGGCAGTCACGCGGTCACGCCCAAGGCCACGGTCATGGCCAATGTCCCCAGACAGACTGTCACCACGGACAAATGAAAGAAGAGGGAGGTGTGGTTTGGCAGGTACAAAAGCGGAGGCGGGACCGTTTGAAAGAGAGAACAGAGCACCCAAGTGACAGAGGTGTCAGTGAGGAGAAGGACAGCAGAGGGGAAGGTTGTGCCGAGACACGGAGTAGAGGAGTGCATAGATGAAGTAGACATACCAGCCACCTAGGAGTTTGGAAGCCGAGGTGTGCCTACATTCAAAGGAGAAACCAAGAGGAGAAAGCGATCGAACCGAAGGGGAGGAAGAGACGAGTGAGACCAGACCATATAAGGAGCGCTGAGACTGGAAAGTGGCGATAACGTTGCATACGCAACCAACTCAGCGCCAGGTGTAAAAACCTGGCTGGCGAGTGAGTATTCGAACAAGCAACGTTGAATCCCTGTATAACCACTGCCTGAGACAACGCAAATGTATCGTGTAAATGCACAGTGAACTGGTCTAGATCTCTATAATTGCAGGCGGAGAGAAAGAAGAGAGAAGACGAAGACGACTGGCCTCAAACCCTTTCCCATCTTACCCCCATATATGGACATGCAGCATTACCCCTGAACAAACCGTGTTGAGTATCTTGAAGCACTTTATTGGCACAGCACTTTACTTGAAAAGTATTTGTTGCACAGAAACCCCCCATGCTAAGGAACCCTTGTGATTAAGCCCCGCGTAATTTGCACAACTTTATAATTTATTTTATAGTTGTTGTGTAGATTAATTGTGTTTTGTATGTTTATATAGGTTTTATTAGTATAGTGTTTATTTGATTGTTTTTAAGGCACAGAAGCCAATGTATTAGGGACCCAATAAATATGACTTACCTTTTTTGATACACTGTATTCGTGTCCAGTTTCTTAAAGGGATATTCTCATGCCAGTGTTGTATTCTCAAAACCAAAAGTATTGAAACTTACCAGTTAACCTCGAACCTGTGAAAGCCTGAAGAAGAAGTTAAAGTGTATTCAAAGGGGACTTCCCTCTATAACAAAAGTGGCGTAGTCGACAAACAATTAGTTCAGATAGGACTCACAGTAATTACGCACCCAGCACTTTATTGTGCATTTATATTTTATTGTTGTGAGTTTTATTCTGGATTATTTATTAAAGGAGAAGAGTGCAATAGTACAAACAAATTGCAAGTCAAATGTGATACAATTTCGGCCCTGTTCACATATTTGGCGTTGGCGGCAGGACTGGTTGAGAACAAACACATGAGAATACCCTTAAGAGAAACTGTACTGTTTTGTTGTTTTTGTTGCTTTTTGTTTTTTGCTTTACGGATTCAGAATGATGATGATGGCGGTGTATCCCGGTGCCCCATGGTTACCCACCTTTGGTGGAACAGAAGGCGAGAGTAAATATAGGGAATGGAAAGACCAGATTAGAGGATTATTAAGTACCCAGGAACTACCAGAAATCAGGAAAGTTGCTATTATAATTAAAACGCTAACCAACGAAGCTAAACGGCAGATTAGTGTGGTTGAGGAGGGCGAACGCGACACAGTGGCAAAAGTTTTTAAATACTTAGATGCTTTATATAAAGAAACTGTCTCTGTCGCAGAAATGCGCTCACTATTCTATCGGTGCGCACAGCGCGCAGGAGAGAATGTACAAACTTACACCCTGAGACTTAGAGAGCTGTTTTGTGGGCTGCGGCAGCACGACCCAAGCACCGCTCCCTCCGAAGCCATTCTTCGTGATCAGTTTGTTATGGGTTTAGCTGAGGGCCCCCTGGGCCAAGCCTTAAAAATATATGCTCGACGACACCCAGATGAAGATTTTGCTGCTTTACGCGAAGAAGCCTACCTGTTAGCTGCTGAACATGGAACTACTGAAATAACGTGCCACGCTGTTAATCCTATTTCTGTCCCCTACCCTTCTCAGGACCCTGCTTGGAGAGAAAAATTAAAACAGGAAATCATGGACGACGTAAAAACTCAAATGCAAGGATTCACGCAGGAACTCATGAAAGAAATCAGACCGCTCCTCCGCACTGGCACCAATGACGCACGAGCGCGCACTCCACCGCCACCTGAGCGACGGTATACGGCCTCTCAGCGCTACGAATGGGATGAAGGAGGTAGGCCGATATGTAGCCAGTGTAGACAGGCGGGTCATATAGCGAGATTCTGTAGATCCGACCGAAGTCAGTTAAACTAGTACGCCCTGTCGCCGAGGTCCGGGGGGCAGAGGTGCAACGTTCACAAAAAAAGTTAAGGGCCAATGAAGTGTTTGTGGGGGAATGTCCGACAATTGGGATAACAATGGGGGGAGTCCAAATGAGGGGTTTATTAGATACGGGGTCTCAAGTCACATTGATGCAGCAGAGTTTGTTTAACGAAAAGTTCTCGCAAGATAAAATGGAAAATGGGCCTCTGGTGTTTAGCCTACGGGCAGCAAACGGCCTTGATCTACCCTATTCGGGCTATGCCATATTCGATTTAGAATTAGAAGGACTGAAAATACCGGGAAGAGGAATCGTAATTGTAAAAGATGAACATTGTATTGAGCCGCTGATCATTGGGATGAACGTAGTCCACGCAGTGTGGCATGCATTATTTAAACTCTCTGGGAGGTCTGTGTTTCCATGCCAACAGGAGAGGACACCATGGAAAAAAGCATTCGCCGCCTGTAGGAGAGTGGAGGCAGTGACCCACGAAGACGGAGCATTGGGCTATGTGTGGCCTGTCGGCCGACGGAGAATCCGAGTCCCCGCCCGCAGTGAGTTAGTAGTATGGGGCCGTGCCTGGAAAGGTCCAAATGGAGCCGAATACGAGGCCCTGATGGAGGCCATGCCGGAAGGAACTGATCTGGGAGTGGCCCGAGCGTTGGTCACCGTGCGTAATGGCCGAGTCCCCGTGCGCATCTGCAACCCCCACGCGTATAGCGTGACCGTGGGCAGACATCAAAAGTTAGGGAAGCTATATCCAGTGGAGGAGGCCGACGTCCGTGGACGACGAGACCTGAACCTGTCCCTAGGAACCGACGGAGCCGTGGAAGTGTCCCTGGTGAGCATCGAAGACGAGGGACCCGTGAAGACCTTACCTGAGGAGATGGAGGCGTTGACCCGGCGAGATGACCTACCTGACCAGCAGAGAGAAGAGCTGCATGCGATGATGTGTAAATGGAAGAAGGTGTTTGCAGTCCATAATGAAGATTTTGGGCAGACGGACGTGGTGCAACACCAAATACCAACTGGAGACGCGGCACCCATCCGCGAGAGGCACCGACCGCTGCCGCCCTCCATGTATAGAGAAATGAAGACCTTATTGAGTGACATGCTGGACAAGGGAGTGATAAAAGAGAGTTGCAGTCCCTGGGCAGCGCCCATTGTCCTGGTGAAGAAGAAAGATGGCAGCTGGCGTTTCTGTGTCGACTACCGTAAACTGAATGCCGTGACGCACAAAGATGCCTTCCCTTTACCTCGGATTGAAGAGACTTTAACAAGCCTGACCAAGGCTCAGTGGTTCTCCACACTCGACCTGGCCAGCGGTTATTGGCAGGTGGGTATGGACCCTCGGGATCGAGAAAAGACAGCGTTTACCACCCCTTTAGGACTGTTCGAGTTCCAACGTATGCCGTTCGGTTTATGTAACGCCCCCGCGACCTTCCAAAGATTAATGCAGCGATGCTTGAGTGGCCAGGTGACAGAGTCATTATTAGTGTACCTCGATGACATTATTGTATATTCACCTGACTTTTCCTCTCACATGCAGCACCTTGACCAGGTTTTCGAGCGGCTGTGGAGACACGGATTGAAACTGCGCCTCGATAAATGCAAGCTTCTCCAACCGGAGGTAAAGTTCTTGGGCCACGTTGTAGACAAAGAGGGAGTGCGCCCGGACCCTGAAAAGTTGGCTGCGGTAAGAGACTGGAACCCACCCTCGACTGTCCGCGAGGTCCGCGCTTTTCTAGGTCTGGCTGGTTATTATCGCCGCTTCGTGTCCTCATTTGCTGCCATAGCTAGGCCGTTAAATAGTTTGTTGATCGGAGTCCCGAATGATGTGAAGTCCCATCAGTGTAAAATAGAGTGGTCCCCTGAATGCCAAAACTCGTTTGATGCTCTTAAAACTGCCCTTACGCAGGCTCCAATACTGGCTTATGCAGATTATGATCGACCGTTTGTAGTGTATACTGATGCGAGTGGCCGCGGGCTCGGCGCCGTTCTGGCACAGGTCCAAGATGGCCAGGAGCGAGTAATCGCCTACGCCAGCCGAAGTCTACACCCTACCGAACAAAATGATGCAAATTATAGCTCCTTTAAATTAGAACTCTTGGCACTTAAATGGGCAGTGACCGAAAAATTTAAAGATTACTTAACTGGCGCTCATTTTACGATTTATACAGATAACAATCCTGTTGCGCATCTTCAAACAGCTCGACTAGGCGCGGTGGAACAGCGCTGGGCAGCCCAGCTAGCATCATTCACCTATGATATAAAGTACCGACCTGGAAAAAGCAATGCGAACGCAGATGCCCTGTCTAGGTTCCCTGTTCAACCTGTAGGAGTGGCCGTAGTGGAGTTGGCACCGGTGGAGAGAGAGGACGGGTGGGCTGGAGCTGAGTGGCGGGGAACACAGGATCGAGATCCGGACATCCAGATGGTGAAGAGTTGCGTAGAGCGGAGGAAACTGCCTACCCTTATGGAGAAGAGGAGTTGGTCACGGGAAGCCAGGCAAATGTTACGACAGTGGGACCGGTTGCGCATCAGAGACAATGTGTTGTATAGGCAAGTGATTGATCAGCATACACAAGAATGTTACTTACAGCTTGTTTGTCCAGGGGCGCGACGAGAGGAGGTGTGGAAAGGACTCCATGAGGCCTCGGCACACGCCGGAGTGGACCGGACTTTGGCGCAGCTTCGGCGCCGGTTCTACTGGCCGGGCATGGAGGGGGCGGTGCGACAGTTCCAGCGAGGTTGTGTTGCCTGCAGCCTACTGAAAGACAGGATAGAGCCCAGGGCCCCCTTACAGCCATTCGAAGTATCGTATCCTATGGAGGTAGTGGCTATTGATTTTCTCACATTAGGTAGGCCGAATGACGCATGGCAGAATATTCTTGTAGCAACCGATTTATTCACCAGGTACAGTTGGGCTATTCCAACGCGTGACCAAACTGCGCCCACGACTGTCCGTGCGCTTTGGACACATATTATTCAGCCATTCGGTTGCCCGGCTCGTTTCCATTCGGACCGAGGCCCGAATTTTGAATCCGAATTAATGCAGCAATTGTGTCATACATACGGTATTACTAAGAGTCGCACCACCCCTTACCACCCAGCTGGTAATGGGGGGGTGGAGAGGTTTAATCAAACACTGTTAAACATGTTGCGCTCTCTAGATACGGATCGCCAAGGCAGATGGAATGAACACTTACCTGAGTTAGTACACGCTTATAACAATACTGAACATGGTGCGACAGGTTATGCGCCTGCGTACTTAATGTTTGGTCGCCACCTGAGGCGTCCGGTAGATGTAGCATTAGGAGTACCGTTGTCACAAAATCGAATGGGAGTGGGAGATTGGGTGCAAGATCACCAGAAACGAATGGCCACAGCGTATAGGACAGCCGAGAAAAAAATGGTGCATATAGCAGGACAGCGTAAACAGGTCTATGACCGCCGAGCCGGTATGCCACCATTGTTACCTGGAGAGAGGGTGTGGGTACGAAACCGGAACCGACAGGGACAAGGTAAACTGGGCCCATGGTGGGACCCAGAACCTTTTGTGGTATTGGAGAGGGTGGGGGATGCGGGCCTAGTATACAGGATCCGACCTGAAAAAGGAGGGCGAGATAGAACGATCCATAGGAATGCATTAAAAGTGTGTATAGCCCCCAGGTCACCGATGGAGAGCCCCGAACCTGCCCCAGTAGCCGAACCGGTGGGACCAATATGGCCGCCTTATGTAGGGTTTTTCCCCGGTCCTAGGGAACCTGAAGGTCCGCGGCGCTCTGGAAGAGCGAACCAAGGACAGCCACCTGAGAGGTACGGGCATGACGTTTAGAACCAGTTGCCAGGGACTGCCAACGAAAAAGTAGGGGGGAATGTGACAAGGGTGAAATGAGGGGTTCTTAAAACTTTTGTAATTTGTTTTTATTGGTGCTTAATGTGTATAATTGCCTCATTTAACCCCACCATCTTATTATTTTTGTACCAATTATTATTACGCACTGTATTGTTTATAATTGTTTTCCCCATGATCCCCTGGTCACATGTATTGAGAGACATTGAGTGGCAGAGCGGCAGTCACGCGGTCACGCCCAAGGCCACGGTCATGGCCAATGTCCCCAGACAGACTGTCACCACGGACAAATGAAAGAAGAGGGAGGTGTGGTTTGGCAGGTACAAAAGCGGAGGCGGGACCGTTTGAAAGAGAGAACAGAGCACCCAAGTGACAGAGGCGTCAGTGAGGAGAAGGACAGCAGAGGGGAAGGTTGTGCCGAGACACGGAGTAGAGGAGTGCATAGATGAAGTAGACATACCAGCCACCTAGGAGTTTGGAAGCCGAGGTGTGCCTACATTCAAAGGAGAAACCAAGAGGAGAAAGCGATCGAACCGAAGGGGAGGAAGAGACGAGTGAGACCAGACCATATAAGGAGCGCTGAGACTGGAAAGTGGCGATAACGTTGCATACGCAACCAACTCAGCGCCAGGTGTAAAAACCTGGCTGGCGAGTGAGTATTCGAACAAGCAACGTTGAATCCCTGTATAACCACTGCCTGAGACAACGCAAATGTATCGTGTAAATGCACAGTGAACTGGTCTAGATCTCTATAATTGCAGGCGGAGAGAAAGAAGAGAGAAGACGAAGACGACTGGCCTCAAACCCTTTCCCATCTTACCCCCATATATGGACATGCAGCATTACCCCTGAACAAACCGTGTTGAGTATCTTGAAGCACTTTATTGGCACAGCACTTTACTTGAAAAGTATTTGTTGCACAGAAACCCCCCATGCTAAGGAACCCTTGTGATTAAGCCCCGCGTAATTTGCACAACTTTATAATTTATTTTATAGTTGTTGTGTAGATTAATTGTGTTTTGTATGTTTATATAGGTTTTATTAGTATAGTGTTTATTTGATTGTTTTTAAGGCACAGAAGCCAATGTATTAGGGACCCAATAAATATGACTTACCTTTTTTGATACACTGTATTCGTGTCCAGTTTCTTAAAGGGATATTCTCATGCCAGTGTTGTATTCTCAAAACCAAAAGTATTGAAACTTACCAGTTAACCTCGAACCTGTGAAAGCCTGAAGAAGAAGTTAAAGTGTATTCAAAGGGGACTTCCCTCTATAACAAAAGTGGCGTAGTCGACAAACAATTAGTTCAGATAGGACTCACAGTAATTACGCACCCAGCACTTTATTGTGCATTTATATTTTATTGTTGTGAGTTTTATTCTGGATTATTTATTAAAGGAGAAGAGTGCAATAGTACAAACAAATTGCAAGTCAAATGTGATACAATTTCGGCCCTGTTCACACTAGTAGTAATCATTCAATTGTTCAATTGTTTAATCATTTACCATTGTGTGTATGTTAACTACAGTATTACTCTATAGAGTAAACAGTTCATGGCCAGGTTCTTGGCCACAGAAATTAAGGCACACTGTGTATTTGAGGAATTAACCAGAACGTATTATTTATTTATTTAGTTAAAGTAATTAACTAGACTAACTTTACTTCTAAAACGTGTGGACTACATAATCAACATCATTTTTTGCACTTGGAACTCATTAGGAGCAACGAGGGACCACTGCACCTTGGTTTACTCACAACCAAGACATAAACACACTGTTGTTAGGGTTTAGTTCAGAACAGAACACGTGTTTGACATAAACACAAACACTAAATCAAAATGTAGAAGTAGTTGTAATTAGGGTTGTCCGATATTGGCTTTTTTACCGATAACCGATATACCGATATTGTCCAACTCTTAATTACCGATACCGATATCAACCGATACCGATATATGCGGGGATTATTGTGATTAGGGTAAGCTCAAATTTCATATCACACACACCATATACAGTAAGAACTCCTGTAACTTATTTATAAAGCAAAAAAAAAAAAAAAAAAAAAAAAAATTTTTTTTTTTTTTCAAAAACCGATACCGATATTTTCCCGATATCAATTTTTATGCTAATATCGGCCGATAATATCGGGAGGCCGATAAAATCGGACATCCCTAGTTGTAATATATTCTAGAGAGCTTTTGTCATCACACAAGGTTCTATTCATTAGGCTATGCAACTACATGTACCAGTGATTCTCTGATGGAATTCAATAATTTCAACTCCTCTATAATTCAATGTTATTCATTTTCACCTAATTTATATTTTACGTAGTTGTTATTCTGGCTATCTGGGAAATTATTGCCTTTGAAAC
This sequence comes from Gymnoscopelus microlampas, assembly GCF_963454915.1. Lineage (NCBI taxonomy): Eukaryota > Metazoa > Chordata > Actinopteri > Myctophiformes > Myctophidae > Gymnoscopelus > Gymnoscopelus microlampas. The sequence goes on from NC_139939.1 coordinate 12,700,825, forward strand.
AGTATGTATATTTATTCATATGAAAGGCCCCAAGGTTCATTAAAGGCCATGTTCCCATCATTAGTGCATGTAATGTAATCAATAGAAAAGGGTAGAACCATATTTTGTGAAGAACTGTTTGTTATAATGTGTTTATATGATTGGTTAAAATTGCAGCTTTTCTATGACTGATCACAAACCACAAGTAACTACAGTCATCATATTGCACACAAACACACACACACACACACACACACACACACACACACACACACACACACACACACACACACACACACACACACACACACACACACACACACACACAATGACTTTGTATGGTCTTTATAACAAGACAAAGATAAGAAATCATTGAAAACTAAATTATTAAATAGTATATTGTTTAGTGCACTAACTGGAGGCACCACCAGACACCAACTTACTGTGATTGTACAATTATTACCTTGATCATTCTTCATACGAGAAAAAAGGAGAAATACATTTTCAATGAAGAAAGGTTTATTTGTCACTTAGTACAAGTGAAATATTGATGGGACATGTTCAGCAAAGACAGTGATAACACAACAATGCAATATATCAACTAGGTGTAATGAAGTTAGTTCAATTTAATCAAGCGTTGACAATCAGGAATATACAAGAAGTAAAAAGGCATACATATATAAAGCAATTTGTACTAACTGGCTTCAACACCAGACACCACCTTAGCTGTGCTTTTCTAATAATTACTTTGAAAACTACATGCACCATGTGTGTGTGTGTGTGTGTGTGTGTGTGTGTATGTGTTAACACATTATTAAATAGTTGTCTTCAAGAGACAAGAAGGTGGCCGCACACTTGGCACTTTGGCTACCACTGTGTGCGGTCACCTTCTTGTCTCTTAAAGACCACTATTTAGTTCATTCTGCCGTGGGCCACCACTACAAGGACTTTGGTGTGAGTAGCATTCTTGTGCAGAATGTTAACACTCTAGTGTCCAAACATCTATAAAAGCAATGCTAATATACATGTAATAGGTTCATAACAGCTCAGCAGACGTAATAAACAACTGCTTAAAAAAACAACAATGGGTCATCATGTTGCATGTTTCTGATCCTTTCTAATGAAACGCTTGTCACACTTTTCACAATAATTTGTCATTGATGTGCGTGCATGGTATTTTAGGCTGCTTAACTGAGTATTAATTCCATATTGACCAGTGGCGGAAAAAAGTACTCAGATATTTTACTTAAGTAAAAGTATCAATACTGCAATGTAGAAATACTATTTTTCTCCATTGTGCAGTCTCTGGTGTGTTTTAAGGTTGGCGATTCAAGAGAAGTGGTGTCCACACTTGATCACCTCCATAGGGTTTATTTCCAGTGTGAATTATTTGGTGTCTTTTAATGCTGGACATTCGAGAGAAGTTATGTCCATAGTGGTCACATCTATAAGGTTTCTCTCTAGTGTGAATTACCATGTGTCTTTCCAGGCTGGACTTTTGAGAGAAGTGTTGTCCACACTGGTCACACCCATAGGGTTTCTCTACAGTTTGCATTCTCTGGTGTGTTTTAAGGGTGGACATCATTGAGAAGTGTTGTCCACAGTGATCACATCCATATGGTTTCTCTCCAGTGTGTGAATTATTTGGTGTCTTTTAAGGCTGGACGTTTGGGAGAAATGTTGTCCACACTGGTCACATCCATAGGGTTTCTCTCCAGTGTGCATTCTCTGGTGTCTTTTCAGGGTGGCCATCATATAGAATTTTTTTCCACAGTGGTCACATCCATAGGGTTTCTCTCCAGTGTGAATTCTCTGGTGTGTTTTAAGGGTGGACATCATTGAGAAGTGTTGTCCACAGTGATCACATCCATATGGTTTCTCTCCAGTATGAATGATTTGGTGTCTGTTAAGGCTGGACATTCGGGAGAAGTGTTGACCACACTGATCACATCCATAGGGTTTCTCTCCAGTGTGCATTCTCTGGTGTCTTTTCAGATGGGCCATTAGAGAGAAGTGTTGTCCACACTGATCACATCCATAGGGTTTCTCTCCGGTGTGCATTCTCTGGTGTCTTTTCAGATGGGCCATTCGAGAGAAGTGTTGTCCACACTGATCACATCCATAGGGTTTCTCTCCAGTGTGCATTCTCTGGTGTCTTTTCAGGGTGGTCTTTTGAGAGAAGTGTTGTCCACACTGATCACATCCATAGGGCTTCTCTCCGGAGTGCATTCTCTGGTGTCCTTTCAGGTGGGCCATTCGAGAGAAGTGTTGTCCACACTGATCACATCCATAGGGTTTCTCTCCAGTGTGCATTCTCTGGTGTCTTTTCAGGGTGGTCTTTTGAGAGAAGTGTTGACCACACTGATCACAGCTATGTCGTTTTGGTTTAGCCAAGCCTCTTTGTTCAATCACTGCTGGTAGCACAGGGAAGCCAGACTGATGACCCAACACTGGATTGCAGAAAGACAAAGGAAATATGGTTGAGAATTGGGAATAGAGTACAAATGTACAACTTCATTGCATAAAGCTGTTCCCTAGAGTATTGGAAGATAACCACCAGCCAACCATGGTTATATCTATACATCTATATATAACCATGGTTGGCTGCTGGTTTCTGCTCTTTAGTGCTGCTTTGTCTCCTTTGGTGTCTCGGCTGTTGCTTGTTTGAGATATCTATCTATCTATCTATCGATCTATCTATCTATATCAAACAAGCAACAGCTGAGACAACAAATGAGACAAAGCAGCAATTAAGAGCAGAACTAGTTTGAGACACAAAGTATACGATTGAGTCAAGTAGTGTGACTGCTTAATTTAAAAATGTAGTAGTAAAAGTAATAGAACAATTGTACAACAGAGCAGGGAAATTCAAACTAGAAACGAGGTAGAGAAAGTAACATACCATTTTCTTTGGGTCCCTCCTGTTCAGCAGAACTGTTCCTGGTTGGGTTGAGAGAGTTCATCTTCCACTGAATTCTGGAGTCCAAAGTCAGGTCTGATCAGAAATGATTGATATCCTGGAGGAGTTGTGGATGAATTACAACTACAAACTCTTCTTATACTAGAGAGCCTGGGTTGGAGCAAGTAACTGCTTTGAATGATTGGACAAAGAGAACAATACAGCCATCTCTACACCAATCACAACCTAACATACTTCTACATTACCCTACATGTGCTCCGCCCCTCCCCCAGACATGCTCCATGCATGCAACCTTTAACTTTCTGTTAAGAGGACCACAAGAGCATCCATTTGTGGATTAATTGATTTGTAATCTTCATGCAATTCAAATATGTCTTAATTCTTATGAGATTAATATAAAATATATGAATATGACACACTATGTTTATAAATGCATATATTATGAAATGCATTTACAGTAAATAGACAATCAGTATCTTCAGACTTAAACAAGGTTGTATTCACTCATGAATGAATATATGAGTGAATATGAAATAATTCTCTCATCAGAGTCAGGTCTTAAAATGGGATTTACAATGTTCTGCTTATTAGTCCATTGTCATGGTGAGAGGTCAAGGTGCCATATCTGACCAAATTAGATGTTTTATTGTCACAGCATTTTTCTGTCGAAGTTGTTTTCGTTTGAAGTATATTAAAGTTTTTTCTATGTTTTTAACCCTGGTGGTGGTGGGATGCTTTGCGAATGTAATGTGATGAATTAAGTTACCATAAACACATTACATAAACGGTTCAAGAGTTAAAGGCCAAAACGTAAAGTGTACTGTTATAGCGCCACCATCAACTCTTACGGTTTCTGAGAAAAAAATACTTGAATGCGAGTCTTTTCATTTTTCCATTAAAGTGGATGGGGAAATGTAATGCACTAATAAATAAATATCAATAAAAGTATGTAACCAATCCCTTAGAAAAATACACGCACACGATTCCCGGTGAGGCCGGTCATTTTGACATATAGCACCAAATTGGGAAAAATAAACTGTGGGAGGAGTAGCGGGACAAAATAAAGTTTATCTAGAAAGAATAATAAAGGGGGAAGAGTACTATAGTCTGGTTTCCCTGTTAGGGCAACCAGACTGCCCTGTTAGGGCCCTGTTAGGGCAACCACACTAATACACTTTTTTTTGTAACCACCACACTCTGATTTCTTTGGTGTGATATCCTCTTAAATCAACATTTATAAAGGTAATGTATTCACACGTTTGTTTTATACTTGTCGAAAGAATGTTTGTTGTTTTGACAAGTATAAAAAAGGAAACTCACTCTTGTCACTCATGATATTGACCCATTACATCTATAAATGTTGTCACAAACCACCAAATTACTACTTTGAATGGTCATTACAACAAGATAAAGATTACAAATATGTCCAAACTATTTTAATGCATAATATTATTATAAACTCACTGCCTACATAGATAATATCAGCACCTTGAATATGTATACTATCCCCTCTATAGATATTTTGAATTAAGTTGCAATGTGAAGTCAATCTTTAGATGTATTTCACTTTGTTTTTACAGAGTGTGTATATACCTGGTCAGATCTTGCATATTAATGCATCCCAGGTGTCAAGACCCACTGTTGTAATAATACAACATTTGTATTTTATCAAAAAAGGGGTATAAATAATTTGTTTTCCTGTTATTCCTCTTTTTTAGCAAAACATTTTGGTAATGTTTGTGATTAGCAATCAGTGTATGGTAATTGTTCATGGGAGTCGCCCAGTTAAGACTCTCTCAGTTCATGTGATGGGTTTTGGGGATTGCCCACTTACAGCCATCCTCGATCCCTTTGTTAGGCTAAGCACCATCAGTGATGATGGTGCTTATAGTGCAAGCGTTTCGGGCCATATTTTGATGGAATCGTGCACTTTACGATACAAGAATGAAATTTGGCACACAGTTAGGGTATGCCATAAGGAACATTTTTGGCTATAGGGCCATCGCAGATTTATCCTGTGGTAACCATATAGCCATTTTCCAAAATGGCCTCCATCTGCTGTTATTTTACCAATAACTCAGGTTCTTGACCACCTAGGATCTTGATTCTGGTGACTAATCCTACATTTTCAAGGATGAGGAATACAGTGGTACTATTTCGATTTGTCCTGTGGTAACCATGGCAGCCATTTGTCAAAATGGCCGCCACCTGCTGTCATTTTACCAATACCTCAGGTGCTAGACCACTTAGGATCTTGATTCTGGTGACTAATCCTACATTTTCAAGGATGAGGAATACAGTGGTACTATTTACAACATGCTAGTAACTACCTAACTACATATATCTGGCATTCAGTTAATTGAATACTAGTAAACCCATCAAAATATGTACTAATGTAGTACTGTACATATTTTCAAACTGTGACACGTGAGTCAAGAATGCAGTACTTCACTGTTTCTTTTATTAGTATTGCATAATTATTTTCAACAAAGGCAGAGTGCTCTCTGCCTTTCTAGCTGCACAGTCCACCACAGTAGCAAAGGGCAGTACACTGAAGTGCTGCCTTAACACATCTGCAGTGTCCACTGCATCCCTTTTTGCAACCACAGCGGAGGAGTTCCCGACAGGCCTGGCTCGCTTCTGGCAGTGTGGTCCAGTGCACTTCCCATCCACCTGTCAAAATTAGAATCAGCTTTATTGTCAGATCACAGGTTTACACGTGTGGATTAAATTATTTGTATTCACCTGTCTCCTTCCTCTTCCACCCCCATTCACCTGGGGATGGGAGTTCAGGGGCTGCAACCATCGCCTGTCCCCAGCAGTGGCCAGCTTGGTAGGCTGCCCTCTTTGTATGTTGCATCAGTGCAGCTCGTGTTGGGGGGAGTCCATCAATTGTTCTGCCCTTCTGGGTGAATAGCTGCTTCCGTGCCTGATTCACTGATGCCTGGCCGCTAGTGCGGTCATAGAGCAGTATCACAAATCGCTCCAGAGGCTCCATCCAGTCATCTATTTTGTCTGGGGTGGCACCTAAGGAACTGAAGGCACTTGTGACGTCACCATATGTTTTCCAGGTCTCCCATGCCGTCTTCTTGCCTCTGCCTCCAAAAGATGACACTGTGTCACATCCAGTAAAGGCATGGAACATGGGTAAGGCTAAGCATCGATCTGGGCCTAATGCCCTTGCCATCTCATGAGCTGCTAAGTTACGGAAAGTTTTCCCAGTTCCAAAAGCAACCCACAGCTCAGTCAAGTGGAGGCGTTGGGCTGCCGTTACTGCCAGGACCAGCACATCTGTGTCTACTGTGCGTATTGTCACCTTGCTATACCCTTCCTTCACAGCATCTTCTAGGTGTAATATGACGCGAGTATCAGCCTCCTCATGTGTGCATGGTGCAAGACCTGATACATCACGTTGCTGAGTACAAAGGACCTCAGCATGATGGGTGCTAATGATCTGTTTCTCAGTGGCAAGGGATGTCACACTAGTTGCCAGGAATGAGAACAGCTCAGCCTTGTTTTCGTCTATGCGCAGAAACTCTGCCCAGTTTCCAGGAATAGCACTGGATGGCTCAACACGCCTGCGAACTCCCTTCCCTCTCTTGCTGCGTGTTTCAGCCTTCAACGTTTCAGGGAGGTATTCATCCCACACAACATCCACTCTGTAGACACGCTCCAGCTGATACAGGATGTATGGTGAGAACACTTGCTGTGCATAATCCGAAAATGTCTTAGCGGCTCCAGGTCGTAGCATGTTCACGATAGCAGCCCCATCAAGGATGATGACCTGTACTGTGGGAATGGATACATTTTCTTGTGAAGGAACCAGGTCCATCAAACAGCCCATCAAGTCTGACTTGGTACCAGTTCTCAGCTTGCCCATTTGTGACAGTGCTGGTGGACATGCCTGGTTTTCATGTTCAAAGAACTCGTCTAGATTTCCATCACGTGTCTGCGATGTAATGTAGAGCCTAGAGAACAGGGAACAGTCATTCTTCAGGGATGAGACTTGTTTTTGAGACCTGGATTTTTCTCGGACAGGAGGCCGGCTGAATAGAGGGAGGTTGTTCCTCTTGATGGGGTCCTTGATGGGCTTTGTCTGGTTAACCAGGCGCTCACTGACATAGGTGTCATACTGGTCCTGTCCAAGTTTCTCAATCCTTTTCACTGTCTCAATGACTGCAGCGTCTGCAAGATCTCTGGTATCCAGGACGAGAAGATCCACACTGCTCCTTTCACAGAATGGATTGCCCATGTCTTCTATAGCATCACTTAGTGCTTTGACATCTCGTGCAAATGCCATCTGTGCATGTTTGGTCTGCTCGTGGTGCCGGGTGTCAGACTGCTTTCTCCTCTCAATGGTGGCCTCAAATTCTCCGACCAAACGTGCCATCTCAGGCCCAGACACCATCCAGCGTTGCAGAGCAGCAGGGTTCTCTGTCAGGCCCACAGCACCACCATCACCTTTCACAGAGGCATTGTTCTGTTCGTGGGCCTGGTCAATGGCAATAGCGGAGAATCTGTTTGTTGTTTTCTGGACAACAAAATTTCCTTTCAGAAACTCACAGTTGACTTCAGGTTGAGTATCTTTCAGCGTAATCATGTCACGCAAGTGGACTGGTATCCACCTGGCATAATGGGTGTGGTCCAAGGCAAAGAACCAAGGCACCAACTTGGTCAGGGCATCTATGTAGAGTGGGAAGTCGGCCTGTCTTATTGATCGCACAAAGATCATTACTTCTAGCTCCAGCTGCAGTATTGTGGACCAGAATTTGAACTGGGGACATGTCAAAGCTCTGTCAGTGCACCAGTCTTCCAGGGACATTACATTGTTTCCCTCGTCCAGGTCATTGCTGTACTCAGTGTAGGCCTTCTGCAGGAGAACATGTAGGCTGCTGGCTGTGATCTGATGAGTGCGTCGGGTACGGGTCACATGGGAGGCTTTCAAAAATGAATCTGCTGTTCCAGGAGTAGCAACCCCCGCTTGTACAAGTGCGCCTGTCCATCCGCTCCCCTCCAGGAGGTCACCAAGTGTCTTGAGCGCTGCCATCTCAATGTGAAGCCCACCAAACATCACAATAAAGTGATCTTCGCCGTGAGTCGCTGGCCAGCTCCACTGTATTTGTTTTGCCACCATGTACAGAGGTTGATCCACAGTAATGATGGGTACCTGACCAGGATTCAAAATCTCCACTGCCTGCTTCACCACATCCATTGAATGGCGAATCATGGCGATAGATTTGGCCTGGTCATAGAAGAGGGGAAGTAGAGAAGTGAGCGTGACACTGCTCTCTGGTACTTGTGGATGAAGGCTAGCATGGTATGCAGCCCATGAGACCGTGTCATTCCCTTGAAGGGTGTCATTGGACATCACAGTCTTCATCTGCTCAAGCCACCTGTGAAAGAAAATGCAGAGATATGCTTAATTCATTGGGGTGTAAGTAGTTACATTAAGAGATAGTACTCAATGTGTACTGTTTACCTGTACTCTTTCTGCATGGCTTGAGGCATCAACTTACAGTCTGCTTTGTTGGGTCCCTTAATCTTTGGTACTGGATTATCCTGTCTGGGCAAAGCAACAGGGGGCACATTGGTATATGTGTATGGCAGCTTAGCTAACTTTCTCTTGGGACAACTGTGAGTGTTGTCTGGATTGGTAGCAACATTTCGCGGAACCCCAATGAAAGACTCATCTGGATGTTGGAAGAGGGAGATCCCAGTTCCATGGAATGAGTCGTGTGCACTAGTGGAACTGGGGTTGTGGTCAATATTGTCCACTGCGGCAGTTGTAAACAGGCCACTCTTGAGTTTGAGAGGACAGACAACTTTTTCCATCTCATAGTGTTGGCAGATCTTGTTTCCAAGTTCTGTGGAGATGTCCTGCACCCGTTGATAGGGAATACACAGTCCTAGGTCACTGAGGGTGTCCACAAGGGCTCTTTTGCGGGTATTTGTGTGTATCATGATGCCCAGGTAGATGGGTAGTGGTGTCTCCAAATCTTGCTTGTGCCTGATAGGAGGTCTTGTGGTCTTCTTCGAGCATACAGAACTGTTGTACATAAGTAGCTGTGAGAATGTAAGAACTGGTTGAGGCATAGATGCAGAGCTGGACTGGGTTGTGATGTTTGGGCCATACAACACCATGGACACAAGTGCCAAGAGTGAAGCTGGCACTGACTTCTCCTGGCAATTGGCATCAAATGAGCCACTGAAATCTTGCTTTATCTTGAACATGTCTCTCCTGACAATGTTAGCAGCTTTGGCTAGATACACTGCCTCATTGTCAGCATAATCCGTACATGCTTTCCCCAATGCAGCACCAACATCCTCTTTGCACACAAGGACCACATCACGACCTTGATTGTGATCTTCCATGTCTGGGAAGTAGCTCAGTACTCTGTTTTTGAGTCTGGTCGAGTGTACACGCTCTGTCACGTGCGCTCCCAGTTGTTCCAGCCTGGTACTGTACAGCTGTACCAGGTCTGTTAGCTTGAACACTGCTGCAACATCATTGTCCATGCGCACTTCTTCAATATAGGAAACAAGTCCAGCAAAAGCAATGCCATGGTTAACATCGTCTACACTAGATTGAGATTCTTGTGTTTGCATGTCCCTTGCTTTATTGTACAGTGAAACCAGACACTGAATGTGGTACTTAGCCTTTTGGGAAATGAGGTCTCCAGCACTGAGTTTGGCTAAGAGGGGTTTGTCCTGTAATTTGTGGGCACACTGCCTCACCCGAAAGTCAAGTTCAAATGTGGATGCATTACGCAAAGCATTTTCTGCTGCAGATTTGCCACAAAAGAAGCATCTCTCTGTTGCTTGTCTCTGGGGTTCACGTCTAGTGCTCTGACGGGTGAACCTGTGGGTTTCTGGAACATCTGTGCGGGGTGCTTTCGTCTTTTCAGCCCTCTGAAGTTTTGTTTTGTTGTACTTCAGTCTGCAGGAGTCATGCCATTTGGCATTGTGACGCCGGAATGCTGCCTCAATGCCCTGACCCTCATCCAGGTGTGACAGATTGACTGTTCTTGGTAGGCAATTGATATTGTCAAATGCTGTAAGAAGCTCAGCTATGGTGTTATATCCTGCCCCGTCTGTGCCACGTGCTGAGTGAGCTGGACATTTCAGCAACTCATTTGTGTCTTCCTGACACAGAACACATTTGTTCCAGTCTGTGGTCGGGCATCTTATACCTGACATTCCAGGATCATTAGGGTCCACTACCTTGAATCGTTTGTTCATTGTTGGTCAGCTGAAATAATACAAACGTACAGATTAGGTGTTACGAGGTGTATGCAACTCCCAAAACCTCCAGGCTACTAACAACATATTTTACAGTATCATTGTGACACATGCAACACCATCAAAAGCAAGCCAGGTAATTCATTAACATCAAAACATAAACAGTTTACTGAATACTAACCACAACAACAAAAAGTATTATGACTTACCATGCAATGCAGCAGCAGACAGGTAGTCAGCTTGTGATGAAGTGATGCCAGTCCAAAGCAAGGATCTTATTTACATGTATTATTTTCTTCACCTTAACTATGAACACTGGTGACTTACATTAATGAACTGACAAGGGCTTAAATACACACAAGGTAACTGGTCACAGGTGAGCACAACAGGTAATTAACATTGGTATAGGCTGACAGACTAACTGGACACAGGTGAACCATCATTGCCAATGACTGGTGAGACAAGACAGGTAGCAACTACTAAGGAAAACAGGTAGCAACTACTAAGGAAAACAGGAAACACTAGGACATCTTTACAAAATAAGGTACACAAGTATGAATCAGAACCTAACTAAGAAACAATGCACAAAAGAAAACATAACAGGGATACAGAACTGACACGGATTGTGACAACAGCACACATTGATTTAAATGAATATTGCTACTAATTTATGTTTTTACTTTTATTGGATTCACTGAATGCCAGATATATGTACTGTAGTTAGTTAGGTAGTTACTAACATGTTACCACTGTATTCCTCATCCTTGAAAATGTAGGATTAGTCACCAGAATCAAGATCCTAGGTTGTCTAGCACCTGAGGTATTGGTAAAATGACAGCAGGTGGCGGCCATTTTGACAAATGGCTGCCATGGTTACCACAGGACAATTCTAAATAGTACCACTGTATTCCTCATACTTGAAAATGTAGGTTTAGTCACCAGAATCAAGATCCTAGGTGGTCTAGCACCTGAGTTATTGGTAAAATAACAGCAGATGGAGGCCATTTTGGAAAATGGCTGCCATGGTTACCACAGGACAAATCTGCGATGGCCCTATAGCCAAAAATGTTCCTTATGGCATGCTCTAACTGTGTGCCAAATTTCATGCTTGTATCGTAAAGTGCACGATTCTGGCCCGAAACGCCTGGGCTATTAGCCTTTGTGAGGATAAGCAAAGCACAATAGGTTGGCCAGACGGTAATGTGTGACTTGTGAAATATGTACCTGCAGTGAGATGTGCTATACTAATGTACTAAAGGTATGTCTTTATTTTCATTTCAGAAAACAAGCAAGGAGAGAGCCTCGCTTCACTGCAAGGGTTGTGTTGGATATTGTAATGAATGGAGAGTTATGTGGACTTTGACTAAAATACAAATCTTAAAAATATGGCTTATTGATGTTATTATTCATAATGTAATGTTCTGAGGCCAAATATGATTCATAATGTATACTGTTCTGAGGCCAAATAATAAACCATAACCATATAAATGAACCCTTAAGTTGAGTGAAGTATATAGACGTTATTCTGACAGTGACTAAAAGATGGCCTATATGATATATCCAGGTCTTGCAGGGTTACGTAAAAGTATCAATACTGCAGTGTATATATACTCTGTTACAAGTAAAAGTCCGGTAACCAAAGTTTACTTGAGTAAAAGTACAAAAGTATTGGCATCAAAATGCACTCACAGTAAAGTACCAAAAGTAAAAGTACTCGTTATGCATGCAGAATGTCACATTTCACAAGTTTATTATAGTTTTAGTAGTTTAAAAAAAAAAATCAGATCTACAAGCTCACAATGCAAACACATATAGGGCTGAAGTAGTTACTGTATGTTTTGTGATAATAATCTAAATCTGCAAAGTAACTAGTAACTAAAGCTGTCAAATCATTGTAATGGAGTAAAAGTTGCCTCTGAGATGTAGTGGAATCAAAGTAAAAGTATTGACTGTACAACTGTGTCTCTCACATAACATACAGGTCTAAACCCTAGTGGTGGCGTGCTACTAGAAAATGACACATGATTGCGGAAGTGACCATCCATAGTTCACCTCAAACTATCTCGGATTTGAAAAGTAACATTTAAAACAAATTGAGAATCATTGAAATATATAGGCCATTGAAGTTCCTTTAAAAACCTCAATTGTAGGTGTTATGATTGTTCTGAATTCCTTCAGAACAATACAACCTGGTGTGCTGAAGGAACAATTGTTGCTATATTGTGTTTACAGTGTGTAATTTGTACATAGCAGCACATCTTAATTTATTTGGCAAAACATATTATGTTCTATATGGTATGTTATTGCTTCCCTGACACCAAATGTCTTCTATGTGATTACATTAAATTGCCAGAAACATCTCGACTTTAATTGTTTATTACAAACTATTATTGTAACTACAGTCATCATATTGCACACACACACACACACACACACACACACACACACACACACACACACACACACACACACACACACACACACACACACACAAATTACTTTGAATGGTCTTTATAACAAGATAAAGATAAGAAATATTTGAAAGCTGTATTATTACATATTATATTGTTTAGTGCACTAACTGGAGGCACCACCAGACACCAACTTACTGTGATTGTATAATTATTACCTTGAAAATTCTTCATACGAGAAAAAAGGAGAAATAAATTTTCGATTAAGAAAGGTTTATTTGTCACTTACTTAGTACAACAAGTGAAATATTGATGGGGCATGTTCAGCAAAGACTGTGATAACACAACAATGCAATATATCAACTAGGTGTAATGAAGTTAGTTCAATTTAATCAAGCGTTGACAATCAGGAATATACAAGAAGTAAAAAGGCATACATATATAAAGCAATGTGTACTAACTGGCTTCAACACCAGACACCACCTTAGCTGTGCTTTTCTAACAATTACTTTGAAAACTACATGCACCACGTGTGTGTGTGTGTGTTAACACATTATTAAATAGTTGTCTTCAAGAGACAAGAAGGTGGCCGCACACTTGGCACTTTGGCTACCACTGTGTGCGGTCACCTTCTTGTCTCTTGAAGACCACTATTTAGTTCATTCTGCCGTGGGCCACCACTACAAGGACTGGTGTGTGCGTAGCACTCTTGTGCAGAATGTTAACACACTAGTGTCCAAACGTCTATAAAAGCAATGCTAATATACATGTAATAGGTTCATAACAGCTCAGCAGACTTAATAAACAACTGCTTAAAAGAACAACAATGGGTCATCATGTTGCATGTTTCTGATCCTTTCTAATGAAGCGCTTGTCACATTTTTCACAATAATTTGTCATTGATGTGCGTGCATGGCATTTTAGGCTGCTTAACTGAGTAAAAATAATTCCATATTGACCAGTGGTGGAAAAGGTACTCAGATATTTCACTTAAGTAAAAGTATCAATACTGCAATGTAGAAATACTCCGTTACAAGTCCGGAATTAAAAATGTACTTGAGTAAAAGTACAAAAGTATTGGCATCAAAATGTACTTAGAGTACCAAAAGTAAAAGTACTAAAATGTTTGAAAATAGCAGATGTACAAGCTCACAACGCTTCGCAATGCGTTCTGATCTTGTAGATCTGCTATTTTAAAATATTCTAGGTATAAAAGAGGGCTAGTGGTTAATGTATGTTTTATAATATAATAATTGACAATTGCAAAGTAACTAATAACTAAAGTGTTCAAATAAGTGTAGTGGAGTACAATATTTGCGAAAATTAAAAGAGAACATTTTAAATCCACAACGACCAAATTAGGATTTCTCTCCAGTGTGCATTCTCTGGTGTGTTTTAAGGTTGTGTTGTCCACACTGGTCACATCCATAGGGTTTCTTTCCAGTCTGAATTATTTGGTGTCTTTTAATACTGGACATTCGAGAGAAGTGTTGTCCACAGTGATCACATCCATATGGTTTCTCTCCAGTGTGTGAATTATTTGGTGTCTTTTAAGTCTGGACATTCGGGAGAAATGTTGTCCACACTGGTCACATCCATAGGGGTTCTCTCCAGTGTGTATTCTCTGGTGTCTTTTCAGGGTGGCCATCATAGAGAAGTGTTGTCCACACTGGTCACATCCATAGGGTGTCTCTCCAGTGTGCATTCTCTGGTGTGTTTTAAGGTTGGACATTCTAGAGAAGTGTTGTCCACACTGGTCACATCCATAGGGTTTCTCTCCAGTGTGAATTCTCTGGTGTCTTTCCAGGCTGGACTTGAAGGAGAAGTGTTGTCCACATTGGTCACACCCATAGGGTGTCTCTCCAGTGTGCATTCTCTGGTGTGTTTTAAGGGTGGACGCCATTGAGAAATGTTGCCCACAGTGATCACATCCATATGGTTTCTCTCCAGTGTGAATTATTTGGTGTCTGTTAAGGTTGGACATTCGGGAGAAATGTTGTCCACACTGCTCACATCCATAAGGTTTCTCTCCAGTGTGCATTCTCTGGTGTCTTTTCAGGGTGGCCATTAGAGAGAAGTGTTGACCACACTGGTCACATCCATAGGGCTTCTCTCCAGTGTGCATTCTCTGGTGTCTTTTCAGGGTGGCCATTAGAGAGAAATGTTGACCACACTGATCACATCTATAAGGTTTCTCTCTAGTGTGAATTACCATGTGTCTTTCCAGGCTGGACTTTTGAGAGAAGTGTTGTCCACACTGGTCACACCCATAGGGTGTCTCTCCAGTGTGCATTTTCTGGTGTGTTTTAAGGGTGGCCATCGTAAAGTATTTTTTTCCACAGTGGTCACATCCATAGGGTTTCTCTCCGGTGTGCATTCTCTGGTGTGTTTTAAGGGTGGACATCATTGAAAAGTGTTGTCCACAGTGATCACATCCATATGGTTTCTCTCCAGTGTGAATTATTTGGTGTCTGTTAAGGTTGGACATTCGGGAGAATTGTTGTCCACAATGGTCACATCCATAGGGTGTCTCTCCAGTGTGCATTCTCTGGTGTCTTTTCAGGGTGTCCATTAGAGAGAACTGTTGTCCACACTGGTCACATCCATAGGGTTTCTCTCCAGTGTGCATTCTCTGGTGTCTTTTCAGGTTGGCCATTTGAGAGAAGTGTTGTCCACACTGATCACATCCATAGGGTTTCTCTCCAGTGTGCATTCTCTGGTGTGTTTTAAGGGTGGACATCTTTGAGAAATGTTGTCCACACTGATCACAGCTATGTCGTTTTGGTTTAGCCACGCCTCTTTGTTCAATCACTGCTGGTAGCACAGGGAAGCCAGACTGATGACCCAGCACTGGATTGCAGACAGACAAAGAAAATATGGTTGAGAATTGGGAATAGAGTACAAATGTACAATTTCATTGCATAAAGCTGTTCCCTAGAGTATTGGAAGGTAACCACCAGCCAACCATGGTTATATCTATATATCTAGATATAACCATGGTTGGCTGGTGTTTTTTGCTCTTTATTGTTGCTTTGTCTCATTTGTTGTTTATTTGATGTGAGTTCACATACTAGAGCATGTCTGACATACATTTCAGAGCTCATACATGTAAATATGAAATAAATGCATAAACATGTAGTACAATATAAGGTTAGAGCTAGCATTGCTAACTAAATCCTCAGTTTCCTTCCAAACATCACAACATCGCAGTAAATCGTTTTGAAAGGTATCACTAGTCTGTTGGCTTGTGTCTAAAGTATATATCAATTGTATTAACAATCATATTTTGTTAAAACTGTTGTTAAAACGTATCTATGTTAGTCCTCCTGAACCAGGCAGTTCCAGCAGGGGGCATTGGCAAACACGTCTCAGAGAGCATGCATAACAAAGAGAGCCTTGGAAACAAAACAAATGCATCCCCCGCTATGCATAATGGGATTGATAGCCCAGTAGTGGTACTCTGAAAGAGAGCCATTGAAGTGGTGTTTTCTCTACTCGAGAGTTTTGTCTTGATTTAACTTGACTTCAGTTCTATAAGCTTTAGTTTCAAAACTATTCACTCAATCTTAACCAATAAATCATTATTTTGATTCCCTGCTTTCATGACATGAAAAAAAGCTAGATGACTGTCTCCCAGTCAAATTTGGTCACATATATACACACATATATATCAAACGAGCAACAGCTGAGACAACACATGCGACAAAGCAGCAATACAGAGCAGAACTAGTTTGAGACACAAGTATAAGATTCAGTCAAGCAGTGAGACTGCTTAATTTAAAAATGTAAAGTAATAGAACAATTGTACAACAGAGCAGGGAAATTCAAACTAGAAAGGAGGTAGACAAAGGAACATACCATTTTCTTTGGGTCCCTCCTGTTCAGCAGAACTGTTCCTGGTTGGGTTGAGAGAGTTCATCTTCCACTGAATTCTGGAGTCCAAAGTCAGGTCTGATCAGAAATGATTGATATCCTGGAGCAGTTGTGGATGAATTACAACTACAAACTCTTCTTATACTAGAGAGCCTGGGTTGGAGCCAGTAACTTCTTTGAATGATTGGACAAAGAGAACAATACAGCCATCTCTACACCAATCACAACCTAACATACTTCTACATGACCCTACATGTGCTCCGCCCCTCCCCCAGACATGCTCCATGCATGCAACCTTCTAGAAACTGTAATTAGAAAACGTTAACTTTCTGTTAAGAGGACCACAAGAGCATCCATTTGTGGATTAATTTATTTGTAATCTTCATGCAATTCAAATATATCTTCATTCTTATGAGATTAATATATAAATATGACACCCTGTGTTTATAAATGCATATCTTATGACATGCATGTACAGTAAATAGACAATCAATATCTTCAGCCTTAAAAAAAAACGTTGTATTCACTAAAAATATGTCCAAACTATTTTAATTAATAATATTATTATAAACTCACTGCCTACATAGATAATATATCAGCTCTACATATTTTGAATGAAGTTGCAATGTGAAGTCAATCTCTTAGATTTATTTCACTTTGTTTTTACATAGTGTGTATATACCTGGTCAGCATTGTATATCAATGCATCCCAGGTGTCAAGACCCGCTGTTGTAATAATACAACATTTGTATTTTATCAATAAAGGGTATAAATAATTTGTTTTCCTGTTATTTTTTCACCTCTTTTTTAGCAAAACATTTTGGTAATGTTTGTGATTATCAATCAGTGTATGGTAATTGTTCATATGGGAGTCGCCCAGTTAAGACTCTCTCAGTTCATGTGATGGCCCACTTACAGCCATCCTCATCCTTGTTAGGCTAAGCACCATCAGTGATGATGGTGCTTAGCCTTTGTGAGGATAAGCAAAGCACAATAGGTTGGCCAGACAGTATTGTGTGACTTGTGAAATATGTACCTGCAGTGAGATGTGCTATATGTACTAACAGTATTTATTTATTTTCATTTCAGAATGCTACAAGCAAGGAGAGAGCCTCGCTTCACTGCAAGGGATGTGTTGGATATTGTAATGAACGGAGATAGTTATGTGGATACAATACAAATCTTAAAAATAAGGCGTATTGATGTTATTATTCATAATGTACTGTTCTGAGGCCAACTATTATTCATAATGTATACAGTTCTGAGGCCAAATAATAAACCATAACCATATAAATGAACCCTTAAGTTGAGTGAAGTATATAGACGTTATTCTGACAGTGAGTAAAATATGGCCTATATGATATATCCAGGTCTTGCAGGGTTAAGTAAAAGTATCAATACTGCAGTGTAGAAATACTCTGTTACAAGTAAAAGTCCGGTAACCAAAGTTTACTTGAGTACAAGTACAAAAGTATTGGCATCAAAATGCACTCACAGTCAAGTACCAAAAGTAAAAGTACTCGTTATGCATGCAGAATGTCACATTTCACGAGTTTATTATAGTTTTTTTTTTTTAATAGCAGATCTACAAGCTCACAATGCAAAAAAATATAGGGCTGAAGTAGTTACTGTATGTTTTGTGATAATAATCTAAATCTGCAAAGTAACTAGTAACTAAAGCTGTCAAATAATTAAAATGGAGTAAAAGTTGCCTCTGAGATGTAGTGGAATCAAAGTAAAAGTATTGACTGTACAACTGTGTCTCTCACATAACATACAGGTCTAAACCCTCGTGGCGTGCTACTAGAAAATGACACATGATTGCGGAAGTTACCATCCATAGTTCACCTCAAACTATCTCAGATTTGAAAAGTAACATTTAAACCACATTGAGAATCATTGACATATATAGGCCATTGAAGTTCCTTTAGAAACCTCAATTGTACGTGTTATGATTGTTCTGAATTCCTTCAGAACAATACAACCTGGTGTGCTGAAGGAACAATTGTTGTTATATTGTGTTTACAGTGTGTAATTTGTACATAGCAGCATCTTAATTTATTTGGCAAAACATATTATGTTCTATATGGTATGTTATTGCTTCCCTGACACCAAATGTCTTCTATGTGATTACATTAAATTGACAGAAACATCTCGACTTTAATTGTTTATTACAAACAATTATTGTGACTACAGTCATCATATTGCACACAAACACACACACACACACACACACACACACACACACACACACACACACACACACACACACACACAGCGCTCCTCTAGACCAGTGGTTTTCAAAGTGGGGACAGGGGGGGCAATTAGAATGTAGTGAGGTGGGGGGGTATCTGAAGTGAAGTGTATATTAGGATGGACATTGAAAGACTGAACACTGACCTAAAAACATGTTTGTCCTCAGATTACAATTGGACTTTTTTGTAAATAAAAAAATACAAATTAAGTAAAAGTGACGGTGGTTAACACATCGGGTGCCGAACACGGTCTGAACCGTGTGTTTACATAGTGGCGCTTCCGCCGCTTCGGTGCCTAACACGGTCTGAACCGTGAGTTTAGTCTTTTTGTTTTTTTCGTTTTTCTCCGCGCGGGCGGGGCTAGAGCAGCTCTGGGAGCACCCATTGTAATCCTGCGAAGGAAGTGCCAGATCGCTCACCGGAAACATATTTTTTTTCCCCCATCCGCTTCCTGTCTATTTCCTACTTTGAAACGCCTATATCTCCGAATCTGTTTCCTGTGGGGAAAACCGGTCATGCGCGATCCCCCCCCGTTGTAACTCGCGGAGGGAAATGTTATGGTTCCAGGCTGTAGCCAGGCTCATGGCACAACATGAATCGATGCTTTTTTTTGCGTGGATTTGCTTGTAACGCACACGGAAGCTTTAAACAGCAAAGCGCAGTCAATGGGGAGAATGCTGGCACCCACGGTAAGTTGTTATGAAAAAATGCTGGCACCCGATGTGTTAAGTGGGTGTGTTTTTTTTTTTAAACTGAACCAACAAAAAGTATTAACAAGACCTTGTGAATAGATAACATTGGATCCATTACCTGTAAAGTACCAGTGTTGTACATTCAAGGTTTTCCACCCGACAACGATGATAATATGGATGGTGAAGGTTATTCAGCCTTCATTTATTTCTCAGAGATATTAATGAAGGCTGCGTGAATGGAAGACTTACAGATTCCTCTAACATGAAGATAAACACCCTACAGCACCTGTCTGGAAAACAGAGCACACACACTTTGAAGTTACCATGGTCATTAAGACTTCAAACCTCACTCTTTTCTTTCACACAACTTTATTGTTTAAAAAAAAAAAGTATCCCCAGTCCCCTCCTCAAAAGCCAAACCGAAACAGAAAAAAACTAACAAAAAAAAGACCATTCCAATAACCAAGAAGACAAATCAAATGGAAAGCAAGACAAGGAAATAATGATTAAGAAAATAAAACTTCAAACATCATAAACCACTTAAACCTTATATGCTTAGTCGAAGAAACAAAACACATCCATTCTTTATTATGCCACAGTCTGGGGGCTCAGCGTGTCTCTCACGCTGTTCCCCGTTAGCCCTACGGGTGGCGCCCCCATCTGCAACGTCTCGTTTTCTACTCACATCTTCGCTGTCATCATCTCACAACTAATACTAGGCCCCCACTTTTTGACTGTCTACACTATTAAATCTTTCAGCAAAAGTAGCCGATCTGCAAGGTTGCGACGTATTGTGGGCTTGTAGACCGGCTATTTTTCGCTGAATGTTTGCCACTAGAACAGGGACACTAGTGTTCCAGTGGTTAGGAAAGCATTAAGAGCCACTTTCCTATTTTTTACATCTGAGAAGCACAAGCTGGACTTTCTAAGTCCAGCAAAACTCCGTCCCGGCAGGGAGGGAGTTTTACAAGCAGGAGGCACATCGTCAATACCGCAGCTAGGAGGAGAGAGGGAGGAGGGGGGGTGTCAGGCGATGGTTTGTCGACTGAAGAGGTCAAGGGTCACCGCCGAGAGGAACGCCGGGAAGCTCTTCTGGTGGTGCAGATGGAGGTTGACCATCTCGCCCAGGGTCTTGGCGAACTCCGTCTCCATCAGCTCCATTCCTCCGTGGGAGCGCTGTGGGGACATGAAGAACACACACGTTACTATACTAGTGAGGACGTCAATGTTTTTCGGGTGACGATTTAGTGAATGACATTTAGACCTGAAGCCAAATCTAAAAATGTCTGCTAAATCCTAGCGGTTTTCTGAAAAACCTATGTTTCTATGTCAGTGGTTCTCAATCTTTTTCATGTCAAGGACCACCCAAAATGTTATGTATTTGGCCGCAGACCCCCATCTCAAAATATGTTGTTCCAGGGACCCCCCCCCAGAAGCAAATATTTGAGTTGTTCACTGTTCACTTTAAAAATAATATATATTCAAAGATTTGCACACATTTTCACGATTTCTCAAAAATAGCAGATCTACAAGCTCATAGCACGGCACTCGGTGCCGTGCTATGAGCTTGTATATCTGCTATTTTTAAATCGCCAAAGTATAAAATGATGGTTTAAGTGGTTACACAGATGCGTTCCCGATTTGAATGGGTTAAAACAAATAAAATGATAACTTTTTTTTTTACCGTAACACCGAAAATAGCAGATCCACAAGCTCACAACGTTGTGAGCTTGTGGATCTGCTATTTTCGGTGCGCAATACTGGCACAGAACTCTAAATATCAAATCCTAACCGGATCTTTTCCTAATTGTAAACCTAACTCTAAACTTATTTGTCTTTACCATAAAACAACCATTTATCTTGTGAGGACCAGGAAAATGGTTCCTCAACATGTCTGTTTCTTAAATTGTACTATACTTGTGGGGACATTTGGCCCTCACAAGTGTAGAAATACAAGTACACACAGACACACAATCACTCACACACACACACACACACACACACACACACACACACACACACACACACACACACACACACACACACACACACACACACTGACTTTGTATGGTCTTTATAACAAGACAAAGATATGAAATATTTGAAAACTAAATTATTAAATAGTATATTGTTTAGTGCACTAACTGGAGGCACCACCAGACACCAACTTACTGTGATTGTACAATTATTACCTTGATCATTCTTCATATGAGAAAAAAGGAGAAATACATTTTCAATCAAGAAAGGTTTATTTGTCACTTACTTAGTACAACAAGTGAAATATTGATGGGACATGTTCAGCAAAGACAGTGATAACACAACAGTGTAATGAAGTTAGTTCAATTTAATGAAGAGTTGACAATCAGGAATATACAAGAAGTAAAAAGGCATACATATAAAGCATTTTTTACTAACTGGCTTCAACACCAGACACCACATTAGCTGTGCTTTTCTAATAATTACTTTGAAAACTACATGCACCACGTGTGTGTGTGTGTGTGTGTGTGTGTGTGTTAACACACTATTAAATAGTTGTCTTCAAGAGACAAGAAGGTGGCCGCACACTTGGCACTTTGGCTACCACTGTGTGCGGTCACCTTCTTGTCTCTTAAAGACCACTATTTAGTTCATTCTGCCGTGGGCCACCACTACAAGGACTTTGGTGTGAGTAGCTTTCTTGTGCAGAATGTTAACACACTGGTGTCCAAACGTCTATAAAATCAATGCTAATATACATGTAATAGGTTCATAACAGCTCAGCAGACTTAATAAACAACTGCTTAAAAGAACAATGGGTCATCATGTTGCATGTTTCTGATCCTTTCTAATGAAGCGCTTGTCACACTTTTCACAATAATTTGTCATTGATGTGCGTGCATGGCATTTTAGGCTGCTTAACTGAGTAAAAATAATTCCATAGTGACCAGTGGTGGAAAAGGTACTTAGATATTTCACTTAAGTAAAAGTATCAATACTGCAATGTAGAAATACTCCGTTACAAGTCCGGAATTAAAAATGTACTTGAGTAAAAGTACAAAAGTATTGGCATCAAAATGTACTTAAAGTACCAAAAGTAAAAGTACTAAAATGTTTGAAAATAGCAGATGTACAAGCTCACAACGCTTCGCAATGCGTTCTGATCTTGTAGATCTGCTATTTTAAAATATTCTAGGTATAAAAGAGGGCTAGTGGTTAAGTGGTTAATGTATGTTTTATAATATAATAATTGACAATTGCAAAGTAACTAGTAACTAAAGTGTTCAAATAAGTGTAGTGGAGTACAATATTTGCGAAAATTAAAAGAGAACATTTTAAATCCACAACGACCAAATTATGATTTCTCTCCAGTGTGCATTCTCTGGTGTGTTTTAAGGTTGTCGATTCTAGAGAAGTGTTGTCCACACTGATCACATCCATAGGGTTTCTTTCCAGTCTGAATTATTTGGTGTCTTTTAATACTGGACATTCGAGAGAAATGTTGTCCACAGTGATCACATCCATATGATTTCTCTCCAGTGTGTGAATTATTTGGTGTCTTTTAAGGCTGGACATTCGGGAGAAATGTTGTCCACACTGGTCACATCCATAGGGTTTCTCTCCAGTGTGTATTCTATGGTGTCTTTTCAGGTCGGCCATTAGAAAGAAGTGTTGTCCACACTGATCACATCCATAGGGTTTCTCTCCAGTGTGCATTCTCTGGTGTCTTTTCAGGGTGGCCATCATAGAGAAGTGTTGTCCACACTGGTCACATCCATAGGGTGTCTCTCCAGTGTGCATTCTCTGGTGTGTTTTAAGGTTGGCAATTAGAGAGAAGTGTTGTCCACACTGATCACACCCATAAGGTTTCTCTCCAGTGTGTATTCTCTGGTGTGTTTTAAGGTGGGACATTCTAGAGAAGTGTTGTCCACACTGGTCACATCCATAGGGTTTCTCTCCAGTGTGAATTCTCTGGTGTCTTTCCAGGCTGGACTTGAAAGAGAAGTGTTGTCCACACTGGTCACACCCATAGGGTGTCTCTCTAGTGTGCATTCTCTGGTGTGTTTTAAGGGTGGACGTCATTGAGAAATGTTTTCCACAGTGATCACATCCATATGGTTTCTCTCCAATGTGAATTATTTGGTGTCTGTTAAGGTTAGACATTCGGGAGAAATGTTGTCCACACTGGTCACATCCATAAGGTTTCTCTCCAGTGTGCATTCTCTGGTGTCTTTTCAGGCTGGCCATTAGAGAGAAGTGTTGTCCACACTGATCACATCCATAGGGCTTCTCTCCAGTGTGCATTCTCTGGTGTCTTTTCAGGCTGGCCATTTGAGAGAAGTGTTGTCCACACTGATCACATCCATATGGTTTCTCTCCAGTGTGCATTCTCTGGTGTGTTTTCAGGTTTGCCATTCGAGAGAATTGTTGTCCACACTGATCACATCCATAGGGCTTCTCTCCGGTGTGCATTCTCTGGTGTCCTTTCAGGTGGGCCATTCGAGAGAAGTGTTGTCCACACTGGTCACATCCATAGGGTTTCTCTCCAGTGTGTATTCTCTGGTGTCTTTTCAGGTGGGCCATTTGAGCGAAGTCTTGTCCACACTGATCACAGCTATGTCGTTTTGGTTTAGCCATGCCTCTTTGTTCAATCACTGCTGGTAGCACAGGGAAGCCAGACTGATGACCCAACACTGGATTACAGAAAGACAAAGAAAATATGGTTGAGAATTGGGAAGAGTACACATGTAAAACTTCATTGAATAAAGCTGTTCCTTATAGTATTGGAAGGTAACCACCAGCCAACCATGGTCTCTCTCTCTCTCTCTATATATATATATCTATATCTATATATCTATATATCTATATATCTATATCTATATCTATATCTATATCTATATCTATATCTATAGAGCATGCATAACAAAGAGAGCCTTGGTAAGAAAGCACAAAAAATGTAAATGAAAAAATGCTAGATGACTGTCTCCCAGTCAAATTTGTATACACAAGTCACTTATATACACAAACATATATATATATATATATATATATATATATCAAACAAGCAACACCTGAGACAACAAATGTGACAAAGCAGCAATAAAGAGCAGAACTAGTTTGAGACAAAAGTATAAGATTGAGTAGATCAAGTAGTGTGACTGCTTAATTTAAACATGTAAAGTAATATAACAATTGTACAACAGAGCAGGGAAATTCAAACTAGAAAGGAGGTAGAGAAAGTAACATACCATTTTCTTTGGGTCCCTCCTGTTCAGCAGAACTGTTCCTGGTTGGGTTGAGAGAGTTCATCTTCCACTGAATTCTGGAGTCCAAAGTCAGGTCTGATCAGAAATGATTGACATCCTGGAGGAGTTGTGGATGAATTACAACTACAAACTCTTCTTATACTAGAGAGCCTGGGTTGGAGCCAGTAACTGCTTTGAATGATTGGACAAAGAGAACAATACAGCCATCTCTACACCAATCACAACCTAACATACTTCTACATGACCCTACATGTGCTCCGCCCCTCCCCCAGAATGCTCCATGCATATAACCTTCTAGAAACTGTTGACTTTTTGTTAAAGGGCAAGACCACTTTGGTAGAGGTTTGGGTTGTGTAGTAACCTTGCCATGATGTAACTCCAAAGGTGGACAACAAATCAAACTAATTGCTCCATTTATTAGAAATTGATCATTCTAAATTTTCTCCTCATTGACTTACATTGTACCGTAAAACAGCTCTCAAAGTCACTCTTTAAGCACATAAACAAACACGAACAGAGTTGATTCAGACAATATAGAACATCACCAAACCCAGTACTGTTTGTTTTTTTAATAAAAATGTTAACATCCTACTGGTTTTACTATTTGAAGCCTCTACCAAAGTGGTCTTGCCCTTTAAGAGGACCACAAGAGCATCCATTTGTGGATTCATTGATTTGTAATCTTCATGCAATTCAAATATACCTTAATTCTTCTGAGGTTAATATAAAATATATGAATATGACACCCTGTGTTTTAAATGCCTATATTATGATATGCATTTACAGTAAATATACAATCAGTATCTTCAGACTTAAACAAGGGTTGTATTCATTCATTAATGAATATATGAGTGAATATGAAATCATTCTCTCATCATAGTCAGGTCTTACCACCACACTCTGATTTATTTGGTGTGATATCCTCTTAAATCAACATTTATAAAGGTAATGTATTCACACGTTTGTTTTATACTTGTCGAAGCAACGTTTGTTGTTTTGACAAGTATAAAAGAGGAAACTCACTCTTGTCACTCATGATATTGACCCATTACATCTATAAATGCTGTCACAAACCACCAAATTACTACTTTGAATGGTCATTACAACAAGAAAAAGATTACAAATATGTCCAAACTATTTTAATTCATAATATTATTATAAACTCACTGCCTACATAGATAATATCAGCACCTTGAATAAGTATACTATCCCCTCTATAGATATTTTGAATTAAGTTGCAATGTGAAGTCAATCTTTAGATCTATTTCACTTTGTTTTTACAGAGTGTGTATATACCTGGTCAGATCTTGCATATTAATGCATCCCAGGTGTCAAGACCCACTGTTGTAATAATACAACATTTGTATTTTATCAAAAAAGGGGTATAAATAATTTGTTTTCCTGTTATTCCTCTTTTTTAGCAAAACATTTTGGTAATGTTTGTGATTATCAATCAGTGTATGGTAATTGTTCATGGGAGTCGCCCAGTTAAGACTCTCTCAGTTCATGTGATGGGTGTTGGGGATTGCCCACTTACAGCCATCCTCGATCCCTTTGTTAGGCTAAGCAACATCAGTGATGATGGTGCTGAGCCTTTGTGAGGATAAGCAAAGCACAATAGGTTGGCCAGACGGTATTGTCAGACTCGTGAAATATGTACCTGCAGTGAGATGTGCTATACTAATGTACTAAAGGTATGTCTTTATTTTCATTTCAGAATGCTACAAGCAAGGAGAGAGCCTCGCTTCACTGCAAGGGATGTGTTGGATATTGTAATGAATGGAGAGTTATGTGGACTTTGACTAAAATACAATACAAATCTTAAAAATATGGCTTATTGATGTTATTATTCATAATGTACTGTTCTGAGGCCAACTATTATTCATAATGTATACTGTTCTGAGGCCAAATAATAAACCTTAACCATATAAATGAACCCTTAAGTTGAGTGAAGTATATAGACGTTATTCTGACAGTGAGTAAAATATGGCCTATATGATATGGTCTTGCAGGGTTAAGTAAAAGTATCAATACGGCAGTGTAGAAATACTCTGTTACAAGTAAAAGTCCGGTAACCAAAGTTTACTTGAGTAAAAGTACAAAAGTATTGGCTTCAAAATGCACTCACAGTCAAGTACCAAAAGTAAAAGTACTCGTTATGCATGCAGAATGTCACATTTCACGAGTTTATTATAGTTTTTTTTTTTAAATAGCAGATCTACAAGCTCACAATGCAAAAAAATATAGGGCTGAACTGAACTGAACTGTTACTGTATGTTTTGTGATAATAATCTAAATCTGCAAAGTAACTAGTAACTACAGCTGTCAAATAATTAAAATGGAGTAAAATTGCCTCTGAGATGTAGTGGAATCAAAGTAAAAGTATTGACTGTACAACTGTGTCTCTCACATAACATACAGGTCTAAACCCTCGTGGCGTGCTACTAGAAAATGACACATGATTGCAGAAGTTACCATCCATAATTCACCTCAAACTATCTCGG
The DNA here is from genome assembly GCF_963454915.1 of Gymnoscopelus microlampas. Classification (NCBI taxonomy): domain Eukaryota; kingdom Metazoa; phylum Chordata; class Actinopteri; order Myctophiformes; family Myctophidae; genus Gymnoscopelus; species Gymnoscopelus microlampas. The sequence goes on from NC_139939.1 coordinate 12,727,941, forward strand.
ATTTGAAAAGTAACATTTAAACCAAATTGAGAATCATTGAAATATATAGGCCATTGAAGTTCCTTTAGAAACCTCAATTGTACGTGTCAGAACAATACAACCTGGTGTGCTGAAGGAACAATTGTTGCTATATTGTGTTTACAGTGTAATTTGTACATAGCAGCATCTTAATTTATTTGGCAAAACATATTATGTTCTATATAAGTACAAGGTATGTTATTGCTTCCCTGACACCAAATGTCTATGTGATTACATTAAATTGACAGAAACATCTCGACTTTAATTGTTTATTACAAACCATTATTGTAACTACAGTCCTCATATTGCACACACACACACACACACACACACACACACACACACACACACACACACACACACACACACACACACAAATGACTTTGAATGGTCTTTATAACAAGATAAAGATAAGAAATATTTGAAAACTAAATTATTACATAGTATATTGTTTAGTGCACTAACTGGATGCACCACCAGACACCAACTTACTGTGATTGTATAATTATTACCTTGAAAATTCTTCATATGAGAAAAAGGGAGAAATACATTTTCAATCAAGAAAGCTTTATTTGTCACAATACAAATCAAAAATTAAACATTAAATTGAGCAAAAGTACAAAAGTATTGGCATCAAAATGTACTTACAGTACCAAAAGTAAAAGTACTAAAATGTTTGAAAATATCAGATCTACAAGCTTACAACAGTCACGATGCGTTCTGAGCCTGTAGATCTGCTATTTTAAAATATTCTAGGTATAAAATAGGGATAAAGTGGTTAATGTATGTTTTATAATATAATAATTAACAATTGCAAAGTAACTAGTAGCTTTCAAATAAGTGTAGTGGAGTAAAGTACAATATTTAAAAGATACATTTTTAATTCCACAATGACCAAATTAGGATTTCTCTCCAGTGTGCATTCTCTGGTGTGTTTTAAGGTTGGCCATTCTAGAGAAGTGGTGTCCACACTGATCACATCCATAGGGTTTCTCTCCAGTGTGCATTCTCTGGTGTGTTTTAAGGTTGGCCATTCTAGAGAAGTGGTGTCCACAGTGGTCACATCCATAGGGTTTCTCTCCGGTGTGCATTCTCTGGTGTGTTTTAAGGTTGGCCATCGTAGAGAAGTGTTGTCCACAGTGGTCACATCCATAGGGTTTCTCTCCAGTGTGCATTCTCTGGTGTGTTTTAAGGGTGGACATCATAGAGAAGTGTTGTCCACAGTGGTCACATCCATAGGGTTTCTCTCCAGTGTGCATTCTCTGGTGTGTTTTAAGGTTGACCATCGTAGAGAAGTGTTGTCCACAGTGGTCACATCCATAGGGTTTCTCTCCAGTGTGCATTCTCTGGTGTCTTTTAAGGCTGGACATTCGGGAAAAGTGTTGTCCACACTGGTCACATCCATAGGGCTTCTCTCCGGTGTGCATTCTCTGGTGTCTTTTAAGGTTGGCAAATAGAGAGAAGTGTTGTCCACACTGATCACATCCATAGGGTTTCTCTCCAGTGTGCATTATCTGGTGTGTTTCAAGGTTGGCAAATAGAGAGAAGTGTTGTCCACACTGGTCACATCCATAGGGCTTCTCTCCTGTGTGCATTCTCTGGTGTCTTTTCAGGTTGGTCATTTGAGAGAAGTGTTGTCCACACTGATCACATCCATAGGGTTTATCTCCAGTGTGCATTCTCTGGTGTCTTTTCAGGTTGGTCATTTGAGAGAAGTGTTGTCCACACTGATCACATCCATAGGGCTTCTCTCCAGTGTGCATTCGCTGGTGTTTTTTAAGTGTGGACAGCATAGAGAATTGTTGACCACACTGATCACAGCTATGTCGTTTTGGTTTAGCCAAGCTTCTTTGTTCAATCACTGCTGGTAGCACAGGGAAACCAGACTGATGACCCAACACTGGATTGCAGAAAGACAAAGGAAATATGGTTGAGAATTGGGAATAGAGTACAAATGTACAACGTAATTGCATAAAGCTGTTCTCTAGAGTATTGGAAGGTAACCGCTAGCAAACCATGGTTATATCTATATCTATTTATATATCTCAAACACGCAACAGCTGAGACGACAAATGAGACAAAGCAGAAATAAAGAGCAGAACTAGTTTGAGACACAAGTATAAGATTATGTCAAGCAGTGAGACTGCTTAATTTAAAAATGTGAAGTAATAGAACAATTGTACAACACAGCAGGGACATTCAAACTAGAAAGGAGATAGAGAAAGTAACATACCATTTTCTTTGGGTCCCTCCTGTTCAGCAGAACTGTTCCTGTTTGGGTTGAGAGAGTTCATCTTCCACTGAATTCTGGAGTCCAAAGTCAGGTCTGATCAGAAATGATTGATATCCTGGAGGAGTTGTGGATGAATTACAACTACAAACTCTTCTTATACTAGAGAGCCTGGGCTGGAGCCAGTAACTGCTTTGAATGATTGGACAAAGAGAACAATACAGCCATCTCTACACCAATCACAACCTAACATACTTCTACATGACCCTACATGTGCTCCGCCCCTCCCCCAGACATGCTCCATGCATGCAACCTTCTAGAAAATGTAACTAGAAAACTTTAACTTTCAGTTAAGAGGACCACAAGAGCATCCATTTGTGGATTAATTGATTTGTAATCTTCATGCAATTCAAATATATTGTAATTCTTGTGAGATTAATATATAAATATGACACCCTGTGTTTATAAATGCATATATTATGAAATGCATGTACAGTAAATAGACAATCAGTATCTTCAGACTTATGAAGAGGTTGTATTCACTCATTAATGAATATATGAGTGAATATGAAATAATTCTCCCATCAGAGCCAGGTCTTAAGATGGGATGTACAATGTTCTGCTTATTAACCCCTTTGTCACGGTGAGAGGTCAAGGTGCCATATCTGACCAAATTAGATGTTTTATTGTCAAGGCATGTTTCTGTAAATGTTTTCATTGAAGTATATTAAAGTTTTGTTCTATGTTCTAAACCCTGGTGGTGGTGGGATGCTTTGCAAATGTAATGTGATGAATTAAGTTACAATAAACACATAACATGAATAGTTCACCTCAAAACTATCTCTCTGATATGAATAGTAAAATATACATCTAATTATTATTCTTCTGTAATGGTCATCACTGCTAGACATTTCTCATGTCCTGCTTTCATTTACAATAAACAACTCTAGTCATGTCCTTGTGTGGATGAGTCTCTCTCATCTCAACATAGCTACTCAAGCAGAGCCATTAAGAAAGATAGACCATTCAAGTTCCTATTTTACACGAAATTACTTCAGAACAATACAACCTGGTGTGGTCAAGGAATAACTGCTTGCTATATTCTGTTCATAGTCTTCATTGTACATCACAGCATCTTCATTCATTTGGCAAACATCTAATGTTCTCTAGAATTACAAGGTCTTTAGAAATATCTCCCTCACCCACTTCACACCTGCACGGCAACGTTCCTTTTGTCTTGTAAATGATGCTTAGCTGTCTTTAGAAAATGACCTATATCCATGCAAATGTGGTCATTGATTACATGATGTGTCACTGTCTCACCAGGTGGCCCTGGTGTGTGAACAACTGACAGGAATAATTTGACTCCAAATAACAGGCCTTTGTGGATTAACATATTTTGTTTCCAGAAGAACATTTTGGAATGTTAAAGTTACACGTGTGTATGCATGGACTATTTAGGGGAAATCAAGGAAGGGGAGCCATCTGAGAGCTTCATGTTTAAAGTTAAATTAATTCTGTCAGTTCTGTCAACAATCTGTCATTTTGACCTTCATTTATTTCACTTGAGTATAGCTACCTTCTCTTTTAGTCTTTAGTCTGGTCTGATTCTCTACAGAACTGTTGTTATTGTTATTATTGTATAGTCTTACATTATGTGTAAGACTGTACAACTGTGTCTCTCACATAAAATACATTGCAGGTCTGTTGCTATATTGTGTTTACAGTGTGTAATTGTACATAGCAGCATCTTAATTTATTTGGCAAAACATATTATGTTCTATATAAGTACAAGGTATGTTATTGCTTCCCTGACACCAAATGTCTTCTATGTGATTACATTAAATTGCCAGAAACACAGTAAACCAACACATGGCAAGCTGCATCTTGAATGTTTATTACAAACAAGTCAAAAGACACAGCCTACATAAATAGTCCATTGTGAGTGTATATGGGGTCCACTGTTATAGCTTAGAAGTAGTCACAGTGTAGTAGTAATAGTAATACTAAATAAGGAAAAGTGCATCCCTTATCAGTTCAACATGTTTGGGGTTGTGTTTATTGTAACTACAGTAATCATATTGCACGCACACGCGCACACACACACACACACACACACACACACACACACACACACACACACACACAAATGACTTTGAATGGTCTTTATAGCAAGATAAAGATAAGAAATATTTGAAACAAAATGATTACATAGTATATTGTTTAGTGCACTAACTGGACGCACCACCAGACACCAACTTACTGTGATTGTATAATTATTACCTTGAACATTCTTCATACGAGAAAAAGGAGAAATACATTTTCAATGAAAAAAGGTTTATTTGTCACTTACTTAGTACAACAAGTGAAATGTTGATGGGACATGTTCAGCAAAGACAGTGATAACACAACAATGCAATATATCAACTAGGTGTAATGAAGTTAGTTAAATTTAATCAAGCGTTGACAATCAGGAATATACAAGAAGTAAAAAGGCATACATATATAAAGCAATTTGTACTAACTGGTTTCAACACCAGAAACCACCTTAGCTGTGCTTTTCTAACAATTACTTTGAAAACTACATGCACCATGTGTGTGTGTATGTGTTAACACATTATTAAATAGTTGTCTTCAAGAGACAAGGTGGCCGCACACTTGGCACTTTGGCTACCACTGTGTGCGGTCACCTTCTTGTCTCTTGAAGACCACTATTTAATTCATTCTGCCGTGGGCCACCACTACAAGGACTTTGGTGTGAGTAGCATTCTTGTGCGGAGTGTTAACACACTAGTGTCCAAACATCTATAAAAGTAATGCTAATATACATGCAATAGGTTCATAACAGCTCAGCAGACTTAATAAACAACTGCTTAAAAGAACAACAATGGGTCATCATGTTGCATGTTTCTGATCCTTTCTAATGAAGCGCTTGTCACAGTTTTCACAATAATTTGTCATTGACGTGTGCGTGCATGCCATTTTAGGCTGCTTAACTGAGTAAAATCAATTCCACATTGACCAGTGGCGGAAAAAAGTACTCAGATATTTTACTTAAAGTATCAATACTGCAATGTACAAGTAAAAGTCCGGAATTAAAAATGTACTTGAGTAAAAGTACAAAAGTATTGGCATCAAAATGTACTTAACGTACCAAAAGTAAATGTACTAAAATGTTATCAGATGTACAAGCTCACAACGCTTCGCAATGCGTTCTGAGCTTGTAGATCTGCTATTTTAAAATATTCTAGGTATAACATAGGGCTAGTGGTTAATGTATGTTTTATAATATAATAATTGACAATTGCAAAGTAACTAGAGTGTTCAAATAAGTGTAGTGGAGTACAATATTTTAAATCCACAATGACCAAATTAGGACTTCTCTCTAGTGTGCATTCTCTGGTGTGTTTTAAGGTTGGCGATTCTAGAGAAGTGGTGTCCACACTTGATCACATCCATAGGGTTTATTTCCAGTGTGAATTATTTTGTGTCTTTTAATGCTGGACATTCGAGAGAAGTTCTGTCCATAGTGGTCACATCTATAAGGTTTCTCTCTAGTGTGAATTACCATGTGTCTTTCCAGGCTGGACTTTTGAGAGAAGTGTTGTCCACACTGGTCACACCCATAGGGTTTCTCTACAGTTTGCATTATCTGGTGTGTTTTAAGGGTGGACATCATTGAGAAGTGTTGTCCACAGTGATCACATTCATATGGTTTCTCTCCAGTGTGTGAATTATTTGGTGTCTTTTAAGGCTGGACATTTGGGAGAAATGTTGTCCACACTGGTGACATCCATAGGGTTTCTCTCCAGTGTGCATTCTCTGGTGTCTTTTCGGGGTGGCCATCATATAGAATTTTTTTCCACAGTGGTCACATCCATAGGGTTTCTATCCAGTGTGAATTCTCTGGTGTGTTTTAAGGGTGGACATCATTGAGAAGTGTTGTCCACAGTGATCACATCCATATGGTTTCTCTCCAGTATGAATGATTTGGTGTCTGTTAAGGCTGGACATTCGGGAGAAGTGTTGACCACACTGATCACATCCATAGGGTTTCTCTCCGGTGTGCATTCTCTGGTGTCTTTTCAGATGGGCCATTAGAGAGAAGTGTTGTCCACACTGATCACATCCATAGGGTTTCTCTCCGGTGTGCATTCTCTGGTGTCTTTTCAGGTGGGCCATTCGAGAGAAGTGTTGTCCACACTGATCACATCCATAGGGTTTCTCTCCAGTGTGCATTCTCTGGTGTCTTTTCAGGGTGGTCTTTTGAGAGAAGTGTTGTCCACACTGATCACATCCATAGGGCTTCTCTCCGGAGTGCATTCTCTGGTGTCCTTTCAGGTGGGCCATTCGAGAGAAGTGTTGTCCACACTGATCACATCCATAGGGTTTCTCTCCAGTGTGCATTCTCTGGTGTCTTTTCAGGGTGGTCTTTTGAGAGAAGTGTTGACCACACTGATCACAGCTATGTCGTTTTGGTTTAGCCATGCCTCTTTGTTCAATCACTGCTGGTAGCACAGGGAAGCCAGACTGATGATCCAACACTGGATTGCAGAAAGACAAAGGAAATATGGTTGAGAATTGGGAATAGAGTACAAATGTACAACTTCATTGCATAAAGCTGTTCCCTAGAGTATTGGAAGATAACCACCAGCCAACCATGGTTATATCTATACATCTATATATAACCATGGTTGGCTGCTGGTTTCTGCTCTTTAGTGCTGCTTTGTCTCCTTTGTTGTCTCGGCTGTTGCTTGTTTGAGATATCTATCTATCTATCTATCTATCTATCTATCTATCTATCTATCTATCTATCTATCTATCTATCTATCTATCTATCTATCTATCTATCTACATCAAACAAGCAACAGCTGAGACAACAAATGAGACAAAGCAGCAATTAAGAGCAGAACTAGTTTGAGACACAAGTATAAGATTGAGTCAAGTAGTGAGACTGCTTAATTTAAAAATGTAGTAGTAAAAGTAATAGAACAATTGTACAACAGAGCAGGGAAATTCAAACTAGAAAGGAGGTAGAGAAAGTAACATACCATTTTCTTTGGGTCCCTCCTGTTCAGCAGAACTGTTCCTGGTTGGGTTGAGAGAGTTCATCTTCCACTGAATTCTGGAGTCCAAAGTCAGGTCTGATCAGAAATGATTGATATCCTGGAGGAGTTGTGGATGAATTACAACTACAAACTCTTCTTATACTAGAGAGCCTGGGCTGGAGCCAGTAACTGCTTTGAATGATTGGACAAAGAGGACAATACAGCCATCTCTACCCCAATCACAACCTAACATACTTCTACATGACCCTACATGTGCTCCGCCCCTCCCCCAGACATGCTCCATGCATGCAACCTTTTAGAAACTGTTGACTTTCTGTTAAGAGGACCACAAGAGCATCCATTTGTGGATTAATTGATTTGTAATATTCATGCAATTCAAATATATCTTAATTCTTATGAGAATAATATAAATATATATGAGTATGACACACTGTGTTTTAAATGCATATATTATAGGGTCTACACCATGAATTTTTACTTTTTCTTGTTTTTTGTGTGTTTTTGGTCTCCCCTACCTCTCTTCTATCCTCAAAAATACCCCACTTTGAACACTCAGGCTTTCACAGCAAATCTGGGGTTTTCTGTAAATTGGTCTAAAAACAGGCCAAACTGATTTGGTCCTGCTAGTGATTTGTTTTAGTATATTTAAGTTTTTTCTATGTTCGAAACCCTGGTGGTTGTGGGATGCTTTGCGAATGTAATGTGATACATCTAATTATATATTCTTCTGTAACGGTCATCACTGCTAGACATTTCTCATGTCCTGCTTTCATTTACAATAAACAACTCTAGTCATGTCCTTGTGTGGATGAGTCTCTCTCATCTCAACATAGCTACTCAAGCAGAGCCATTAAGAAAGATAGACCATTCAAGTTCCTATTTTACACGAAATTACTTCAGAACAATACAACCTGGTGTGGTCAAGGAATAACTGCTTGCTATATTCTGTTCATAGTCTTCATTGTACATCACAGCATCTTCATTCATTTGGCAAACATCTAATGTTCTCTAGAATTACAAGGTCTTTAGAAATATCTCCCTCACCCACTTCACACCTGCACGGCAACGTTCCTTTTGTCTTGTAAATGATGCTTAGCTGTCTTTAGAAAATGACCTATATCCATGCAAATGTGGTCATTGATTACATGATGTGTCACTGTCTCACCAGGTGGCCCTGGTGTGTGAACAACTGACAGGAATAATTTGACTCCAAATAACAGGCCTTTGTGGATTAACATATTTTGTTTCCAGAAGAACATTTTGGAATGTTAAAGTTACACGTGTGTATGCATGGACTATTTAGGGGAAATCAAGGAAGGGGAGCCATCTGAGAGCTTCATGTTTAAAGTTAAATTAATTCTGTCAGTTCTGTCAACAATCTGTCATTTTGACCTTCATTTATTTCACTTGAGTATAGCTACCTTCTCTTTTAGTCTTTAGTCTGGTCTGATTCTCTACAGAACTGTTGTTATTGTTATTATTGTATAGTCTTACATTATGTGTAAGACTGTACAACTGTGTCTCTCACATAAAATACATTGCAGGTCTGTTGCTATATTGTGTTTACAGTGTGTAATTGTACATAGCAGCATCTTAATTTATTTGGCAAAACATATTATGTTCTATATAAGTACAAGGTATGTTATTGCTTCCCTGACACCAAATGTCTTCTATGTGATTACATTAAATTGCCAGAAACACAGTAAACCAACACATGGCAAGCTGCATCTTGAATGTTTATTACAAACAAGTCAAAAGACACAGCCTACATAAATAGTCCATTGTGAGTGTATATGGGGTCCACTGTTATAGCTTAGAAGTAGTCACAGTGTAGTAGTAATAGTAATACTAAATAAGGAAAAGTGCATCCCTTATCAGTTCAACATGTTTGGGGTTGTGTTTATTGTAACTACAGTAATCATATTGCACGCACACGCGCACACACACACACACACACACACACACACACACACACACACACACACACACACAAATGACTTTGAATGGTCTTTATAGCAAGATAAAGATAAGAAATATTTGAAACAAAATGATTACATAGTATATTGTTTAGTGCACTAACTGGACGCACCACCAGACACCAACTTACTGTGATTGTATAATTATTACCTTGAACATTCTTCATACGAGAAAAAGGAGAAATACATTTTCAATGAAAAAAGGTTTATTTGTCACTTACTTAGTACAACAAGTGAAATGTTGATGGGACATGTTCAGCAAAGACAGTGATAACACAACAATGCAATATATCAACTAGGTGTAATGAAGTTAGTTAAATTTAATCAAGCGTTGACAATCAGGAATATACAAGAAGTAAAAAGGCATACATATATAAAGCAATTTGTACTAACTGGTTTCAACACCAGAAACCACCTTAGCTGTGCTTTTCTAACAATTACTTTGAAAACTACATGCACCATGTGTGTGTGTATGTGTTAACACATTATTAAATAGTTGTCTTCAAGAGACAAGGTGGCCGCACACTTGGCACTTTGGCTACCACTGTGTGCGGTCACCTTCTTGTCTCTTGAAGACCACTATTTAATTCATTCTGCCGTGGGCCACCACTACAAGGACTTTGGTGTGAGTAGCATTCTTGTGCGGAGTGTTAACACACTAGTGTCCAAACATCTATAAAAGTAATGCTAATATACATGCAATAGGTTCATAACAGCTCAGCAGACTTAATAAACAACTGCTTAAAAGAACAACAATGGGTCATCATGTTGCATGTTTCTGATCCTTTCTAATGAAGCGCTTGTCACAGTTTTCACAATAATTTGTCATTGACGTGTGCGTGCATGCCATTTTAGGCTGCTTAACTGAGTAAAATCAATTCCACATTGACCAGTGGCGGAAAAAAGTACTCAGATATTTTACTTAAAGTATCAATACTGCAATGTACAAGTAAAAGTCCGGAATTAAAAATGTACTTGAGTAAAAGTACAAAAGTATTGGCATCAAAATGTACTTAACGTACCAAAAGTAAATGTACTAAAATGTTATCAGATGTACAAGCTCACAACGCTTCGCAATGCGTTCTGAGCTTGTAGATCTGCTATTTTAAAATATTCTAGGTATAACATAGGGCTAGTGGTTAATGTATGTTTTATAATATAATAATTGACAATTGCAAAGTAACTAGAGTGTTCAAATAAGTGTAGTGGAGTACAATATTTTAAATCCACAATGACCAAATTAGGACTTCTCTCTAGTGTGCATTCTCTGGTGTGTTTTAAGGTTGGCGATTCTAGAGAAGTGGTGTCCACACTTGATCACATCCATAGGGTTTATTTCCAGTGTGAATTATTTTGTGTCTTTTAATGCTGGACATTCGAGAGAAGTTCTGTCCATAGTGGTCACATCTATAAGGTTTCTCTCTAGTGTGAATTACCATGTGTCTTTCCAGGCTGGACTTTTGAGAGAAGTGTTGTCCACACTGGTCACACCCATAGGGTTTCTCTACAGTTTGCATTATCTGGTGTGTTTTAAGGGTGGACATCATTGAGAAGTGTTGTCCACAGTGATCACATTCATATGGTTTCTCTCCAGTGTGTGAATTATTTGGTGTCTTTTAAGGCTGGACATTTGGGAGAAATGTTGTCCACACTGGTGACATCCATAGGGTTTCTCTCCAGTGTGCATTCTCTGGTGTCTTTTCGGGGTGGCCATCATATAGAATTTTTTTCCACAGTGGTCACATCCATAGGGTTTCTATCCAGTGTGAATTCTCTGGTGTGTTTTAAGGGTGGACATCATTGAGAAGTGTTGTCCACAGTGATCACATCCATATGGTTTCTCTCCAGTATGAATGATTTGGTGTCTGTTAAGGCTGGACATTCGGGAGAAGTGTTGACCACACTGATCACATCCATAGGGTTTCTCTCCGGTGTGCATTCTCTGGTGTCTTTTCAGATGGGCCATTAGAGAGAAGTGTTGTCCACACTGATCACATCCATAGGGTTTCTCTCCGGTGTGCATTCTCTGGTGTCTTTTCAGGTGGGCCATTCGAGAGAAGTGTTGTCCACACTGATCACATCCATAGGGTTTCTCTCCAGTGTGCATTCTCTGGTGTCTTTTCAGGGTGGTCTTTTGAGAGAAGTGTTGTCCACACTGATCACATCCATAGGGCTTCTCTCCGGAGTGCATTCTCTGGTGTCCTTTCAGGTGGGCCATTCGAGAGAAGTGTTGTCCACACTGATCACATCCATAGGGTTTCTCTCCAGTGTGCATTCTCTGGTGTCTTTTCAGGGTGGTCTTTTGAGAGAAGTGTTGACCACACTGATCACAGCTATGTCGTTTTGGTTTAGCCATGCCTCTTTGTTCAATCACTGCTGGTAGCACAGGGAAGCCAGACTGATGATCCAACACTGGATTGCAGAAAGACAAAGGAAATATGGTTGAGAATTGGGAATAGAGTACAAATGTACAACTTCATTGCATAAAGCTGTTCCCTAGAGTATTGGAAGATAACCACCAGCCAACCATGGTTATATCTATACATCTATATATAACCATGGTTGGCTGCTGGTTTCTGCTCTTTAGTGCTGCTTTGTCTCCTTTGTTGTCTCGGCTGTTGCTTGTTTGAGATATCTATCTATCTATCTATCTATCTATCTATCTATCTATCTATCTATCTATCTATCTATCTATCTATCTATCTATCTATCTATCTACATCAAACAAGCAACAGCTGAGACAACAAATGAGACAAAGCAGCAATTAAGAGCAGAACTAGTTTGAGACACAAGTATAAGATTGAGTCAAGTAGTGAGACTGCTTAATTTAAAAATGTAGTAGTAAAAGTAATAGAACAATTGTACAACAGAGCAGGGAAATTCAAACTAGAAAGGAGGTAGAGAAAGTAACATACCATTTTCTTTGGGTCCCTCCTGTTCAGCAGAACTGTTCCTGGTTGGGTTGAGAGAGTTCATCTTCCACTGAATTCTGGAGTCCAAAGTCAGGTCTGATCAGAAATGATTGATATCCTGGAGGAGTTGTGGATGAATTACAACTACAAACTCTTCTTATACTAGAGAGCCTGGGCTGGAGCCAGTAACTGCTTTGAATGATTGGACAAAGAGGACAATACAGCCATCTCTACCCCAATCACAACCTAACATACTTCTACATGACCCTACATGTGCTCCGCCCCTCCCCCAGACATGCTCCATGCATGCAACCTTTTAGAAACTGTTGACTTTCTGTTAAGAGGACCACAAGAGCATCCATTTGTGGATTAATTGATTTGTAATATTCATGCAATTCAAATATATCTTAATTCTTATGAGAATAATATAAATATATATGAGTATGACACACTGTGTTTTAAATGCATATATTATAGGGTCTACACCATGAATTTTTACTTTTTCTTGTTTTTTGTGTGTTTTTGGTCTCCCCTACCTCTCTTCTATCCTCAAAAATACCCCACTTTGAACACTCAGGCTTTCACAGCAAATCTGGGGTTTTCTGTAAATTGGTCTAAAAACAGGCCAAACTGATTTGGTCCTGCTAGTGATTTGTTTTAGTATATTTAAGTTTTTTCTATGTTCGAAACCCTGGTGGTTGTGGGATGCTTTGCGAATGTAATGTGATACATCTAATTATATATTCTTCTGTAACGGTCATCACTGCTAGACATTTCTCATGTCCTGCTTTCATTTACAATAAACAACTCTAGTCATGTCCTTGTGTGGATGAGTCTGTCTCATCTCAATATAGCTACTCAAGCAGAGCCATTAAGATAGATAGGTCATTCAAGTTCCTATTTTACACGATTATTCCAAATTCCTTCAGAACAATACAACCTGGTGTGGTCAAGGAATAACTGCTTGCTATATTCTGTTCATAGTCTTCATTGTACATCACAGCATCTTCATTTATTTGGCAAACATCTTATGTTCTCTAGAATTACAAGGTCTTTAGAAATATCTCCATCACCCACTTCACACCTGTACTGCAATGTTCCTTTTGTCTTGTGAATGATGCTTAGCTGTCTTTAGAAAATGACCTATATCCATGCAAATGTGGTCATTGATTACATGATGTGTCACTGTCTCACCAGGTGGCCCTGGTGTGTGAACAACCGACAGGAATTATTTGACCCCAAATAACAGGCTTTTGTGGATTAACATGGTCATATTTTGGAATGTTAAAGCTACACGTGTGTATGCATGGCCTATTTAGGGCAAATCAAGGAAGGGGAGCCACCTGCGAGCTTCATGCTCAAAGTTAAATGAGTTATGTCAGTTCTGTCAACAATCTGTCATTTTGACCTTCATTGATATCACTTGAGTATAGCTACCTTCTCTTTTAGTCTTTAGTCTGGTCTGATTCTCTACAGAACTGTTGTTATTGTTGTACAGTCTTACATTATGTGTAAGACTGTACAACTGTGATTACATTAAATTGCCAGAAACACAGTAAACCAACACATGGCAAGCTGCATCTTGAATGTTTATTACAAACAAGTCAAAAGACACAGCCTACATAAATAGTCCATTGTGAGTGTATATGGGGTCCACTGTTATAGCTTAGAAGTAGTCACAGTGTAGTAGTAATAGTAATACTAAATAAGGAAAAGTGCATCCCTTATCAGTTCAACATGTTTGGGGTTGTGTTTATTGTAACTACAGTAATCATATTGCACGCACACGCGCACACACACACACACACACACACACACACACACACACACACACACACACACACACACACACACACACACACACACACACACAAATGACTTTGAATGGTCTTTATAGCAAGATAAAGATAAGAAATATTTGAAACAAAATGATTACATAGTATATTGTTTAGTGCACTAACTGGACGCACCACCAGACACCAACTTACTGTGATTGTATAATTATTACCTTGAACATTCTTCATACGAGAAAAAAGGAGAAATACATTTTCAATGAAAAAAGGTTTATTTGTCACTTACTTAGTACAACAAGTGAAATGTTGATGGGACATGTTCAGCAAAGACAGTGATAACACAACAATGCAATATATCAACTAGGTGTAATGAAGTTAGTTAAATTTAATCAAGCGTTGACAATCAGGAATATACAAGAAGTAAAAAGGCATACATATATAAAGCAATTTGTACTAACTGGTTTCAACACCAGAAACCACCTTAGCTGTGCTTTTCTAACAATTACTTTGAAAACTACATGCACCATGTGTGTGTGTATGTGTTAACACATTATTAAATAGTTGTCTTCAAGAGACAAGGTGGCCGCACACTTGGCACTTTGGCTACCACTGTGTGCGGTCACCTTCTTGTCTCTTGAAGACCACTATTTAATTCATTCTGCCGTGGGCCACCACTACAAGGACTTTGGTGTGAGTAGCATTCTTGTGCGGAGTGTTAACACACTAGTGTCCAAACATCTATAAAAGTAATGCTAATATACATGCAATAGGTTCATAACAGCTCAGCAGACTTAATAAACAACTGCTTAAAAGAACAACAATGGGTCATCATGTTGCATGTTTCTGATCCTTTCTAATGAAGCGCTTGTCACAGTTTTCACAATAATTTGTCATTGACGTGTGCGTGCATGCCATTTTAGGCTGCTTAACTGAGTAAAATCAATTCCACATTGACCAGTGGCGGAAAAAAGTACTCAGATATTTTACTTAAAGTATCAATACTGCAATGTACAAGTAAAAGTCCGGAATTAAAAATGTACTTGAGTAAAAGTACAAAAGTATTGGCATCAAAATGTACTTAACGTACCAAAAGTAAATGTACTAAAATGTTATCAGATGTACAAGCTCACAACGCTTCGCAATGCGTTCTGAGCTTGTAGATCTGCTATTTTAAAATATTCTAGGTATAACATAGGGCTAGTGGTTAATGTATGTTTTATAATATAATAATTGACAATTGCAAAGTAACTAGAGTGTTCAAATAAGTGTAGTGGAGTACAATATTTTAAATCCACAATGACCAAATTAGGACTTCTCTCTAGTGTGCATTCTCTGGTGTGTTTTAAGGTTGGCGATTCTAGAGAAGTGGTGTCCACACTTGATCACATCCATAGGGTTTATTTCCAGTGTGAATTATTTTGTGTCTTTTAATGCTGGACATTCGAGAGAAGTTCTGTCCATAGTGGTCACATCTATAAGGTTTCTCTCTAGTGTGAATTACCATGTGTCTTTCCAGGCTGGACTTTTGAGAGAAGTGTTGTCCACACTGGTCACACCCATAGGGTTTCTCTACAGTTTGCATTATCTGGTGTGTTTTAAGGGTGGACATCATTGAGAAGTGTTGTCCACAGTGATCACATTCATATGGTTTCTCTCCAGTGTGTGAATTATTTGGTGTCTTTTAAGGCTGGACATTTGGGAGAAATGTTGTCCACACTGGTGACATCCATAGGGTTTCTCTCCAGTGTGCATTCTCTGGTGTCTTTTCGGGGTGGCCATCATATAGAATTTTTTTCCACAGTGGTCACATCCATAGGGTTTCTATCCAGTGTGAATTCTCTGGTGTGTTTTAAGGGTGGACATCATTGAGAAGTGTTGTCCACAGTGATCACATCCATATGGTTTCTCTCCAGTATGAATGATTTGGTGTCTGTTAAGGCTGGACATTCGGGAGAAGTGTTGACCACACTGATCACATCCATAGGGTTTCTCTCCGGTGTGCATTCTCTGGTGTCTTTTCAGATGGGCCATTAGAGAGAAGTGTTGTCCACACTGATCACATCCATAGGGTTTCTCTCCGGTGTGCATTCTCTGGTGTCTTTTCAGGTGGGCCATTCGAGAGAAGTGTTGTCCACACTGATCACATCCATAGGGTTTCTCTCCAGTGTGCATTCTCTGGTGTCTTTTCAGGGTGGTCTTTTGAGAGAAGTGTTGTCCACACTGATCACATCCATAGGGCTTCTCTCCGGAGTGCATTCTCTGGTGTCCTTTCAGGTGGGCCATTCGAGAGAAGTGTTGTCCACACTGATCACATCCATAGGGTTTCTCTCCAGTGTGCATTCTCTGGTGTCTTTTCAGGGTGGTCTTTTGAGAGAAGTGTTGACCACACTGATCACAGCTATGTCGTTTTGGTTTAGCCATGCCTCTTTGTTCAATCACTGCTGGTAGCACAGGGAAGCCAGACTGATGATCCAACACTGGATTGCAGAAAGACAAAGGAAATATGGTTGAGAATTGGGAATAGAGTACAAATGTACAACTTCATTGCATAAAGCTGTTCCCTAGAGTATTGGAAGATAACCACCAGCCAACCATGGTTATATCTATACATCTATATATAACCATGGTTGGCTGCTGGTTTCTGCTCTTTAGTGCTGCTTTGTCTCCTTTGTTGTCTCGGCTGTTGCTTGTTTGAGATATCTATCTATCTATCTATCTATCTATCTATCTATCTATCTATCTATCTATCTATCTATCTATCTATCTATCTATCTATCTATCTATCTATCTACATCAAACAAGCAACAGCTGAGACAACAAATGAGACAAAGCAGCAATTAAGAGCAGAACTAGTTTGAGACACAAGTATAAGATTGAGTCAAGTAGTGAGACTGCTTAATTTAAAAATGTAGTAGTAAAAGTAATAGAACAATTGTACAACAGAGCAGGGAAATTCAAACTAGAAAGGAGGTAGAGAAAGTAACATACCATTTTCTTTGGGTCCCTCCTGTTCAGCAGAACTGTTCCTGGTTGGGTTGAGAGAGTTCATCTTCCACTGAATTCTGGAGTCCAAAGTCAGGTCTGATCAGAAATGATTGATATCCTGGAGGAGTTGTGGATGAATTACAACTACAAACTCTTCTTATACTAGAGAGCCTGGGCTGGAGCCAGTAACTGCTTTGAATGATTGGACAAAGAGAACAATACAGCCATCTCTACACCAATCACAACCTAACATACTTCTACATGACCCTACATGTGCTCCGCCCCTCCCCCAGACATGCTCCATGCATGCAACCTTTTAGAAACTGTTGACTTTCTGTTAAGAGGACCACAAGAGCATCCATTTGTGGATTAATTGATTTGTAATATTCATGCAATTCAAATATATCTTAATTCTTATGAGAATAATATAAATATATATGAGTATGACACACTGTGTTTTAAATGCATATATTATAGGGTCTACACCATGAATTTTTACTTTTTCTTGTTTTTTGTGTGTTTTTGGTCTCCCCTACCTCTCTTCTATCCTCAAAAATACCCCACTTTGAACACTCAGGCTTTCACAGCAAATCTGGGGTTTTCTGTAAATTGGTCTAAAAACAGGCCAAACTGATTTGGTCCTGCTAGTGATTTGTTTTAGTATATTTAAGTTTTTTCTATGTTCGAAACCCTGGTGGTTGTGGGATGCTTTGCGAATGTAATGTGATACATCTAATTATATATTCTTCTGTAACGGTCATCACTGCTAGACATTTCTCATGTCCTGCTTTCATTTACAATAAACAACTCTAGTCATGTCCTTGTGTGGATGAGTCTGTCTCATCTCAATATAGCTACTCAAGCAGAGCCATTAAGATAGATAGGTCATTCAAGTTCCTATTTTACACGATTATTCCAAATTCCTTCAGAACAATACAACCTGGTGTGGTCAAGGAATAACTGCTTGCTATATTCTGTTCATAGTCTTCATTGTACATCACAGCATCTTCATTTATTTGGCAAACATCTTATGTTCTCTAGAATTACAAGGTCTTTAGAAATATCTCCATCACCCACTTCACACCTGTACTGCAATGTTCCTTTTGTCTTGTGAATGATGCTTAGCTGTCTTTAGAAAATGACCTATATCCATGCAAATGTGGTCATTGATTACATGATGTGTCACTGTCTCACCAGGTGGCCCTGGTGTGTGAACAACCGACAGGAATTATTTGACCCCAAATAACAGGCTTTTGTGGATTAACATGGTCATATTTTGGAATGTTAAAGCTACACGTGTGTATGCATGGCCTATTTAGGGCAAATCAAGGAAGGGGAGCCACCTGCGAGCTTCATGCTCAAAGTTAAATGAGTTATGTCAGTTCTGTCAACAATCTGTCATTTTGACCTTCATTGATATCACTTGAGTATAGCTACCTTCTCTTTTAGTCTTTAGTCTGGTCTGATTCTCTACAGAACTGTTGTTATTGTTGTACAGTCTTACATTATGTGTAAGACTGTACAACTGTGTCTCTCACATAACATACTGTGCAGGTCTGTTGCTATATTGTGTTTACAGTGTGTAATTGCACATAGCAGCATCTTCATTTATTTGGCAAAACATATTATGTTCTATATAAGTACAAGGTATGTTATTGCTTCGCTGACACCAAATGTCTTCTACTGTATGTGATTACATTAAATTGCCAGAAACACAGTAAACCAACACATGGCAAGCTGATTAACCAGAATGTATTATTTATAAGTAATTAACTAGACTAACTTTACTTCTAAAACGTGGGGACTATATATTCAACATCACTTTTTGCACTTGGAGGGTTTAGTTTAGAACAGAACACGTATTTGACAAACACAAACACTAAATCATAATGTAGAAGTAGTTGTAATGTATTCTAGAGAGTTTTTGTCATCACACAAGGTTCTATTCATTAGGCTATGCAACTACATGTACCAGTGATTCTCTGATGGAATTCAACAATTCCAACTCCTCTATAATTCAATGTTATTTATTTTCACCTAATTTATATTTTACGTAGTTGTTATTCTGGATATCTGGGAAATTATTACCTTTCAAACACTATGTATATTTATTCATATGAAAGGTCCCAAGGTTAATTAAAGGCCATGTTCCCATCATTAGTGCATGTAATGTAATCAATAGAAAAGGGTAGAACCATCTTTGGTGAATAACTGTTTGTTACAATGTGTTTATATGATTGGTTAAAAATGCAGCTTTTCTATGACTGATCACAAATAAACTTGTTTTGTAACCACCACACTGACTTCTCTGGTGTGATATCCTCTTAAATCAACATTTATAAAGGTAATGTGTTCACACGTTTTTACATGTCAAAACAACACACATTTGTTATTTTGACAAAAAAAAGTATAAAAGAGGAAACTCTTGCCACTGAGTGTGACCCATTACATTTATACATGTTGTTGATCACACACCAAATTACTACTTTGAATGGTCATTACAACAAGATGGCAAACATCTTATGTTCTCTAGAATTACAAGGTCTTTAGAAATATCTCCATCACCCACTTCACACCTGTACTGCAATGTTCCTTTTGTCTTGTGAATGATGCTTAGCTGTCTTTAGAAAATGACCTATATCCATGCAAATGTGGTCATTGATTACATGATGTGTCACTGTCTCACCAGGTGGCCCTGGTGTGTGAACAACCGACAGGAATTATTTGACCCCAAATAACAGGCTTTTGTGGATTAACATGGTCATATTTTGGAATGTTAAAGCTACACGTGTGTATGCATGGACTATTTAGGGCAAATCAAGGAAGGGGAGCCACCTGAGAGCTTCATGCTCAAAGTTAAATGAGTTATGTCAGTTCTGTCAACAATCTGTCATTTTGACCTTCATTGATATCACTTGAGTATAGCTACCTTCTCTTTTAGTCTTTAGTCTGGTCTGATTCTCTACAGAACTGTTGTTATTGTTGTACAGTCTTACATTATGTGTAAGACTGTACAACTGTGTCTCTCACATAACATACTGTGCAGGTCTGTTGCTATATTGTGTTTACAGTGTGTAATTGCACATAGCAGCATCTTCATTTATTTGGCAAAACATATTAGGTTCTATATAAGTACAAGGTATGTTATTGCTTCGCTGACACCAAATGTCTTCTACTGTATGTGATTACATTAAATTGCCAGAAACACAGTAAACCAACACATGGCAAGCTGATGAACCAGAATGTATTATTTATAAGTAATTAACTAGACTAACTTTACTTCTAAAACGTGGGGACTATATAATCAACATCACTTTTTGCACTTGGAGGGTTTAGTTCAGAACAGAACACGTATTTGACATAAACACAAACACTAAATCATAATGTAGAAGTAGTTGTAATATATTCTAGAGAGTTTGTGTCATCACACAAGGTTCTATTCATTAGGCTATGCAACTACATGTACCAGTGATTCTCTGATGGAATTCAACAATTCCAACTCCTCTATAATTCAATGTTATTTTCACCTAATTTATATTTTACGTAGTTGTTATTCTGGATATCTGGGAAATGATTGCCTTTCAAACACTATGTATATTTATTCATATGAAAGGTCCCAAGGTTAATTAAAGGCCATGTTCCCATCATTAGTGCATGTAATGTAATCAATAGAAAAGGGTAGAACCATCTTTGGTGAATAACTGTTTGTTATAATGTGTTTATATGATTGGTTAAAAATGCAGCTTTTCTATGACTGATCACAAACCACAAATAAACTTGTTTTGTAACCACCACACTGACTTCTCTGGTGTGATATCCGTTTTTACATGTCAAAACAACACGCATTTGTTCTTTTGACAAAAAAAAGTATAAAAGAGGAAACTCTTGCCACTGAGTGTGACCCATTACATTTATAAATGTTGTTGATCACACACCAAATTACTACTTTGAATGGTCATTACAAATTAAAAATATGTCCAAACTATTTTAATTAATAATATTATTATAAACTCACTGCCTACATAGATAATATATCAGCACCTTGAATGTGTATACTATCCCCTCTACACATTTTGAATTACGGTAATTTGCAATGTGATGTCAATCTTTAGATTTATTTCACTTTGTTTTTACAGAGTGTGTATATACCTGGTCAGCATTGCATATCAATGCATCCCAGGTGTCAAGACCCGCTGTTGTAATAATACAACATTTGCATTTTATCAAAAAAAGGGTATAAATAATTTGTTTTCCTGTTATTTTTTCACCTCTTTTTTAGCAAAACATTTTGGTAATGTTTGTGATTATCAATCAGTGTATGGTAATTGTTCATATGGGAGTCGCCCAGTTAAAACTCTCTCATCAATGTTCATGTGATGGCTGTTGGGGATTGCCCACTTACAGCCATCCTAAATCCCTTTGTTAGGCTAAGCACCATCAGTGATGATGGTGCTTACTAATGTACTAAAGGTATTTCTTTATTTTCATTTCAGAATGCTACAAGCAAGGAGAGAGCCTCGCTTCACTGCAAGGGATGTATTGGATATTGTAATGAATGGAGAGAGTTATGTGGACATCGACTCAAATAAAATACAAATCAAATATGGCTTATTGATGTTATTATTCATAATGTACTGTTCTGAGCCCAAATAATAAACCATAACCATATAAATGAACCCTTAAGTTGAGTGAAGTATATAGACATTTGCCATGTTATTCTGACAGTGAGTAAAAATGGCCTATAAGAAATTCTGCTACCCGTTAGACCCAATGTTGTAATATTACAACATTTCAATAAAACCTTACGAAAACTTAAAGAAAAAAACAACAACTGTATTTTCCTCTCCAAAGCACTCCTACAACAGCATCTGAAAGGTTGACATTTTCTTTTGCAAGTAGAAATATATCCGGGTCTTGCAGGGTTAAGTAAAATTATCAATACTGCAGTGTAGAAATACTCTGTTACAAGTAAAAGTCCGGTAACCAAAGTTTACTTGAGTAAAAGTACAAAAGTATTGGCGTCAAAATGCACTCACAGTAAAGTACCAAAAGTAAAAGTACTCGTTATGCATGCAGAATGTCCCATTTCACAAGTTTAAAAAATAATATATTTTGAAAACAGCAGATCTACAAGCTCACAATGCAAACATATATAGGGCTGAAGTAGTTACTGTATGTTTTGTGATAATAATCTAAATCTGCAAAGTAACTAGTAACTCAAGCTTGTCAAATAATTGTAATAGAGTTATTTGTGTGCTTTAAGCCATCTCTACTTCCCTTTCTCTCACATTATACATATCAACCTAGCCCCTGCCACCACCACCAAAACAACAACAACAGCAAACTAAACCTATTGATGGCATGGGTGTTTATTCGCTGATGGAAAAGAAAAGAGAGAAAAGAAAAGAAAAAAACAGAAGGGAAATTAATTGAATAATCAGAAATATGCAGATGAACAGCTTTCAATTTAAATGCAGATTTTGGCATTTTGCTGCAGGCGGCGGAGGAGGATGTGAGAGAGAGAGAGAGAGAGAGGAGCCAAAAATAATGCAATCAATGAGTGATTTGTTATTTGTTATTTATTATTCATACCACTCATCCTTTTCCACACCGTTTGTCTGCGCTTCGTTTAAGTCATCAGCAATGTCTGACTGTGCTCGTAAGATGACTACGTACTGTAGATCAGAAAGCAGAGATCCATCTACTGTACGTTTCAGTGATGTGACCCCCCCCAATATAAATCATATTTGAACTGGGGACCCCCCATCCTGACAAGCACTTGGAATTGTAGACATTACATTTAGTTCGACTCGGTTCCAGAGATAAACATTGTGAAAATAGCCAATTAACTCGGAGAGTAAATGGACCCTTAAAGGACAACTTTAGTTTTTTACAACCAAGGTTTATATTTTAGCTTGTAATTAAAGTAAATAAAAGATGAGTGTTATTTTTTTTTCATTTACTGCTATCTATAGTTTTAGCAATTTTTGCGATATTTTTTACAGTGGGCGGGGGCATTCTGTCCGGTGGCTACATATGCCTTTTTTACACAATAAAAAAGGTCCTGTGGTCTTTGATGGCCAGATGTGAGTTATTGGGGGCTAGAAGAGCTACTGTAAATAATAATAAAGAAAACACCTGGTTATTGTGTAAAAAAAAGGCATATTTAGCCACCGGACAGAATGCTAAAATATAAACCTTGGTTGTAAAAAAACAAAGTTGTCCTTTAAAGGGTCCATTTGGTTCATTTCATCGGGTCATGTCTTTTTGGGGGTAGTCCAAAAATATTAAACATTTTGCAAAAAATCATAACTTACTTTCATATCATTCATAGCTCACAACACGCCACATCGCGAGTGAGCTTGTAGATCGGCTATTTTCGCCATTTGTCATACAAGAAGTATAGCCTATTAGGGCTTAAAAGGTAGGGTAAGTGATATTTTTTGGTTAAAACAAAACGTTTTTTTGTTAAAACATTAAAGCGCTATAAGGCGCACACAAGCCCTTACAGAGGCACACACAACTGATGTAGCTGTTCATGGACAACAATATAGTTATATAGCAGGAAAGAAGTTCAATAGGAGCGGGTGGCTTAACACATTGGGTGCCAAAACCGCGATTTACCGTGTTATCAAAGAGTAGCGCTTTGGTGCCAAAACCGGTAAAAACCGTGTTATCAATCTTTTTGTTTTTTTCGTTTATTTTTGACAAGGGGGGGGGCTAGCGCAGCTCTGGAATCAACCACGGTGACTCTGAGAAGGAAGGGAGAGATGGATCACCATGCCAAAAAACCTGGCTACAGTGGGGAAGACGAGTCCCGTTCGATCCGAGATCACTCCGCCCTGTGCTAAAAGAGTTTGTGTAACTCGGAGAGCGAGAGGGTACACATGCATGGTCATGGACCACGGGTCCATTTGGTTCCATTTGAACCCTCTCGGAGTTAACCCATTTAGACCTGAGGGACCGATTCTAAAGACGGCCTTCAAATCCTGACCTAAGATTTCTGAAAAACTTAAAAATATTTATTCAAAACTTTCAAACTCAGTGGTGGAAGAAGTATTCGCATATTTGACTTAAGTAAAAGTAGCAATACCACAATATAAAAATACTCTGTTACAAGTAAAAAAGGTCTGTGTTCAAAATGTTACTTGAGTAAAAGTACAAAAGTATTGGCATCAAAATATACTTAAAGTATCAAAAGTAAAAGTACCAAAATGTTTGAAAATAGCAGATCTACAAGCTCACAACGTGTCGCGTTGTGAGCTTGTAGATCGGCTATTTTCAAATAGCCTATGTATAAAGAAGGGCTGAAGTGGTTAATGTATGTTTTATAATGTAATCATTTATATCTGCAAAGTAACTAAAGTTTTCAAATAATTGTAGTGGAGTAAAAGTACAATATTTGCCTCTGAGATGTAGTGGAGTTGAAGTAAAATGTTTGTGTCAGCAAATACAATAAGCCCCAGAATCGGCATTTGAGTCAACAAACAGTTGAAAATTCAGACAGACAACCCGACCAGTTACCAACAGCTGCTGTGATGGACACAAACACACGGTCGGTGGCCAAATATAATATGGAGAGCTGGATTAAGAAACTCTGGTGGTTCTGGCAAACATTATTTTGGCTGAATATGCTTCAGTTTACAAATGTGTGTACGGAAACACGTCTTCCGCTGCCTTTATTGATATTGTAGTCTGTTGCTGCTGCGCTACAATATTATTCATTCATTTCATTGATGAGGAAGACAGGCCTACAAATCAGCAGGAATCACCGCCGTAATTTCATTTTCTAATACATGTTCATATACAAGACCAGCAGTGGTGGAAAAAAGTGCTCAAATGTTTTACTTAAGTAAAAGTATCAATACTGCAATGTAGAAATACTCTGTTACAAGTAGAAGGCTTGCGTTCAAAATGTAACTTGAGTAAGAGTACAAAAGTATTGGCATCAAAATATACTTAAAGTACCAACAGTAAAAGTACTAAAATGTCGCGTTGTGAGCTTGTAGATCTGCTATTTTCAAATAGCCTATGTATAAAATAGGGCTGAACTGGTTAATGTATGTTTTATAATACAATAAATTATATCTGCAAGGCAACTACGTAGTAACTAAAGTTTTCAAATAAGCAATGTTTGCTCTTATTTTAACACGTTCTTTTCCACTTTGAAATTGCACTGTAAATAAAGTGTGGGGTCACCAAAAAAAATCACAAAATGGGGTTGTGGTACTTTTGTACTTTTACTCAAGTAAATTTTGATGACCGAACTTTCACTTTTCTACACTGCAGTATCGATACTTTTACTTAGATGTGAGTACTTTTTTACACCAGGGGGTAAAAAGGTTGAGGACGACTTGGCTTTAAACAAATGCTCTCAAACTTTTACCCGACAACCATGGCCCCTGGACTAGGTCCAGGCTCTCCACGGGCGCCCTCCAAAAAGATTAAGGAGCACAGGACTCTTCTGGAATTCACTGCCAGCCCCAGATGGTTACCTTGGGGCATAATGTGGCAGGATGTGGTGGCACTGAATCTGCAGTTATACGGCAGACTCTGGTGATTAGGCTCCAGCAGCCACAGGACTTTATTAACCCAGTGAGACCGGGAACGCATCTGTGTCATTTTAGATTTGAGCTATAACTGTTATTTTATACTTTGGCTGTTCAAAAATAGCAGATCTACTTGTAGATCAGCTATTTTTTGAAAAATCGTGAAGATTTGTGCAAATCTTTGAATATATATGTTTTAAAGCGGACATTTGTAACTCAAATCTTTGCTTCATGAGGTCCCTTATGCATTATTATGCATCAAAATAGATGAGATGAAATTCATTCAGTTTTAACACATTGTTTTTATCTGGGTATGCTTATTTAACATGAATTCTTATTTTTAAGGACTTTTTATTCAGGTCGATAGGGTATGTTTCTGCACTGTTTGTTTTTATTCTTTCATGAATGCTGCTGTGTTTTACTAGGAGAAACATCGTTTTGTTTATTTTCTAACACTGCTTGCAGATGGAAAACAAATTACAAATAGAGCAATCTTGAATTTCTTGGAACAAAAATATTTTACAAATGTTCGCTGTAAAAATATATATTCACAGATTTGGACACCAATTTTTCAAAAATAGCAGATCTACAAGCTCATAGCGTGGCACTCGGTGCCGCGCTACGAGCTTGTAGATCTGCTATTTTTTGAACAGCCCAAAGACATCTAAAATGACACGGATGCGTTCCCGGTCTTAATGCATTAATGACACCTCTAATTCCTCCGAGCCCATTTTCCATTCCAAAAAGACGCTCAGATTTATCAGGCTTTTAACAACTATCGCCCCCCAAAGCATTTCAGACAGAAGCCACGGCAACACACAGAAAAAGGAGGATGAAGACTCAAATAAAGCATGCCACGTCCAATCGTATGAATAAACCAATACATCCTGCATTATTGAATTGAAGTAAACCGTTTAGAGTTTTTATTCTTGTCACTGCACTATGTGAGCATTATGTATTGAGCCAGGGCTGCGTTCGGTTGCATGAATTCAGCAACAAGCTTCCTTCGTGCACGACAATCTATCTTCATCGGGAATGCCGGGAATTCTTATAATTGTGTCTGACGTTCAAGACGTCGACCTGCACTAATGGTGCACTCACACTTATGAATGAGCAAGAGACTGATCGTGTGTTGTGATTGAGTCTGCGAAATGTATTCGCCGGCCGACAGACTTAAAGGTAGGGTAAGTGATTTGCGTTGGTTAAAATAATTGTCAAATAGCTCTATATTCTGATAGTACTCATTGCTATAGAGTGTTTGTTCAGTAAAAGGAGTCTCCATGTCTCTCCACCTCTTTATTAAACAGAAAATGCATTTTCGTTTCAGTTTCAGTTTCATTTCCAATTTTATCCAACCAGGATAGAGAACTCAATCAGGATATAGATTAAACAAGTGAAATTGGAAGTGATGACACTAAGAAATGAGCAGACAAAATTGGAACTGGAACACTATACAAATTAAGCTTAAAAATGGGTACTTTCTCCTGATTGGCTGAGATTTTGACACCTACCGGAAAATGTATTTTCTGTTTATTAAAGAGCTGGAGAGACGGGGAGACTCCTGTTACTGAACAAACACTCTATAGCAATGATTACTATCAGAATATAGTGCTTTAACCTTTTAACAAAATACTTTTTGTTTTAACCAAAAAATATCACTTACCCTACCTTTAACACGGCAGTCGTTAAGTGGTCAGATCGATGGGTGGGCCGCGTGAATGTTCGGAGCATTTTAGTTTATTTTAACGATCAATCAACCGATATGTGTTCCGGCTTGGATTGATGGAACTAACGTAATACATTTATGTTCCTGACCTTTTCATGCCAAGGACCCCCAAAATGATGTGTATTTGTCCACGGACCCCCCATCTGAAAAGGTTTTGTGCCAGCGGCACTTTCAAAATGATTAGATGTACAAGCTTGTACATCTGCTGTGTTTGAATAGCCAACGTATAAATGGATAAAGTGATTAAGATGATTATTATGCTGCATTAACACATTTCGCTGGGGACCCCCTTGGAACCCCCTCAAGGACCCCTGGGGGTCCCTGGACCCCCCTTTGAGAACCACTGCTCTAGATCAGTGCATGACGTGAATTTTTGGCTATTCAAAAATAGCAGATATACAAGCCCATAGCGCGGCACCGAATATTATACACATTTTTAACTCACTTTTTTATACTTCTCAGTTATAGAAGCAGTAATGCACAACTCCGCCTTGTCAAACGTAAGATTAGCAACACATATTACTAATATTAGCTCGTCATGGTTAACTTACTGTAAACATAAGTAGTGTTGTTTGAAAACCCTGTGTATATTCCACTGATTCTCCCGCATTGAGTCTTAGAAACTAATGTGTTACTCGTATAACGGCTCATCACAGTGATTGTGTTGCTTTGATAGCCACTGGTAGCTATCAAATAGCTGGATTAATTTGAGCTAATAAAGAAAGATTAATTGTTAAAAGTGCCTTTGATGAATGAACGGGCTAAAGACATTTTACAAGAATGGAGGGATGGTGCTACATTGATAGCTACTTATTAACACACGTCTGATGAAACCGTCTTGATCTGAGCTAATGAAGAAAAACATAATTTCAAGTAAGTTAAATGTGCTAGCACTAAATATAATTTAAAAACTAACTTGGTGGTTCCAGGTGACCTTGTCAGGGTCACTCAAGACAAAATGACGGCTACGTTTCCCAGCAGAACGGGTGTAATTCATAAACTAATCAATTGATATGTCCAAAACTGTTACTTTTCACGATTCCAATTGAAGATTTGCTGCTCCATTCACTTCTTAAAGGCTGTATCTCGGCTCCTGGGCACTTTTTTTTTTACTATGTATTTTTCAATGTTATTATGTTATTTTCAAAAGGCAGACAATTAATGTCAACAAGGTCCAATGACCTCGTTGACATTTGTGAAACCACACAGTGCAACCTTCAGTGATTAGCACATCAGGGGACCAATTATACTGGAGATAAATATTCTGTGAGTACTTGAAAAAGGTATAAGAAAATTGAAAAATTGCTGGCACAGTTCACTTTTTTTTTTTCATTGGCACTGAAAGAGTCATACAAATATGGAGATAAGAGGTTTCTGCCCGACAGCAACAATATCATATTTCCAGAGTGTTATGTGGAGTGCAATAAGCAATATTCTGCATTCTCTGAGTACCAACTCTCAGGTAGGTAAAAGGCAGACATAATGTGGGTATTGGAACGAACGTCCTCCATTCAGAGTGCGATACACAAACCGGCAGCGTAATTAAACGGTGAATGGTGCATTTACTGTACATAGCAACTTTATCCAAAGCACTTATCCCATTCAATCCGGGAACGCATCTGTGTCATTTTAAGATTTCTTTGGCTATTCAAAAATAGCAGATCTACAAGCTCGTAGTGTGGCACTGAGTGCCAAGCTTGTGGATCTGCTATTTTTGGGAAAAGTTGTGAACGTTTTGTTTCTGTGGGATTCTGCAAATGTCTTCTAAATCCTAACACTTTTTGAAAAAAACGTATATTGTTATGTATCAGTGGTTCTCAAACTTTTTTCATGTCAAGGATTTTTGACGCCGACCCCCCACCTTCATCTCAAAATATGTTGTTCCAGGGACCCCCAGAAGCAAAAGAAATATGTATATACTCAAAGATTTGCAAACATTTTCACGATTCTTCTAAAATAGCAGATCTACAAGCTCAAAGCCCGGTATGAGCTTGTATATCTGCTATTTCTGAAAAGCCAAGTACATCTAAAATGATGCGTTCCCCGGATTGAATGGGTTAAATGGTAAATGGCGCATTTATATAGCAACTTTATCGAAAGCACTTAACAAACAAGACACATTCACACACCGACGGCGGAGGAAACCATGCAAAGGCACCGACCTGCTCATCGGGAGCAGTTAACGCATTGACCGCCATTGTCGTAGATCTACACCGATTAAAAATATATATTATTGGCTGAGCTTGTAGATCTGCTCTTCTTTTTTCATCTTGAAAAGTTGTACACATTTTTATTTAATTTTTTCAAAAAGAATTATCCCGCAATTTTGTAACCCCATTTATTCACCCAGTGGCAATTGTCTAAGTAATCCTGGGCGCTACACTCCCTCCGGAGAACCTAGGGAGAACCCAGAGCTGAACTCATGCCTCCTTCAATGCATGAGGGCAAGCCTTCTTATCACCCGACGGAGGGGAGGTTCCCTGGTTGGACGTAGTGCGTGGAGGGAACACGTTATAGGCTCTATGCACAGCAGCCATATTATCACTTCCTTCCCAGGTGTTACCAATGATACTAATGAAGGCTCTGTTCCATTCAGTGTAGCACAGTGGTTTCCACGATTCACGACCCCCATAACTCTGAGAGTGTACAAATGGAACCAAATGGACCCGTAACTGTAAGGGGCCATTTGGAAGCCCATGAGGGTCCCTGGACCCCAACTTTAGACCCACTGGTGTAACAGAGTGTCTCCAGTGAGTCAACATGCACAATATCAGCACCCTGACTCTGTTTGACCAGAATGGAACAGAGCCTTCATTAGTATCATTGTCAACACCTGTGAATGTCTTCATAATATGGCTGCTGTGAATAGAGCCTATTCCAACCAGTGCCTTTCCCCTCCATCAGACGCCCCAGCTGACCGGGGGAAGGCAGTATAGAGACCAGGATTACAGCATGTTTTTGTGAGGGTAATACTGTGTGACTGGCGGTGAGTGTTCACCCACCACCAACAACACTGACAATTGTTTTCACCGCAGCGCCCGGCGAGAGGCCGGAGGCACCGCTGCCAGCGGACAAACCCGGGCGAAATAATATGCGTGGGGAGTGGGGCGAGTGTTTTACATCTTTTACTGTACAACCACTCCAACTCCCGTGGGTTGGGGAACACAGTCTCCCCAAACAGACAAAATGTACCAGTTAGCTGTCCCTTTATGAGGCGTATACTCCCACAGTGTGAATTATTGATGTTAGTTATGCAAGTTATGTCCTTCCCCACTGTATACTGGAAGTCCTGTACAGTACCTTTTTTTTTCTGTTAAAACCCTTTCTGTCCCCAACACCATTGTAGGCATGATGCTTATACTGCAATGTTCTGGAAAATAGATTTCTAGTAAAAAAAAAAAGTGAGCTTGTAGATCTGCTATTTTCCGCGGAGAAAAACAACACCGAGATAATGGCGATTTAGCGGAAGCTTTAGAGCGGCGGCGGATGGGAACGAAAATCTTCGATTGACATTCATTTCCGTTTCCGGGTGTGCTACAATGAAATGTGTCACTGCGAGAGAGTGCTACAATGAAATGTGTCACTGCGAGAGTGTGCTACAATGAAATGTGTCACTGCGAGAGTGTGCTACAATGAAATGTGTCACTGCGAGAGAGTGCTACAATGAAATGTGTCACTGCGAGAGAGTGCTAAAAAAAACGTTTTTTTTAGAAACTGCGACTACTGCAAAATGGAATGTCGCCGATTGAAAATGTCTTCTCTGGGCCAGTCACACAACTACCCTGTGTCTCTACAAACAGTTGAAGGCGCGATCATAAGTTATTTAGCGAGGTCTGTGGCGAGGTGAAAAAAACAACAATAAATCGCTGGCAGTGGTGAGTAGTACATTATGATATTAAACTCTGGCATGGAATGTGTTAATGAAAGGTGACAATACAGTATTTGAACGTGACAATGATATGCCCAAAAACAAGGGTGGTGGTTAACCCCCTATGGTTGACCGGAGTCCCTCAGGGCTCTATGCCAGTGTATGTTCTGTTCTCTGTCATTGTGGGGGAAAACTTTTGCTGAAAACAGCCGATCGAAAAACTCTGCGAGCTTGACGATCGGCTATTTTTAGCTAAAGCTTACCTGACAATACGGATGTCAGGGGTTTAAGTGGTTAAGAGAGGCCAGCTGCAGGCACATAAGAGATAATTGTAGTGAGTGAAAGGAAAAAAACACCGTCTCCGAAAACAAAACTTTCCTTTCTCGAATTGTCAAACCGAAGCATGCACTCTGTTGACTCATCCCAGACGACCGCAAGACAAATTGCTTAATTTTGTTGTCGCTTAAACCTTGAAATTGGAAGGTGCGTAAAAGGATCATGACTGAACCACGAGTCACCATGAGTTGTGCTGCCGGGGTGTCTGGCCCGCTGCTTCCCACAAAGGGACCCCAGGTGCAAGCTATTAGGCCTGATCCAATTCCTCTCTATTCAAGCTCCCACCTACAGTTAACCCATTCGGTCCGGGAACGCGTCTGTGTCATTTTACATTTATTTGGCTATTTAAAAAAAAAAGTGCAGATCTACAAGCACGGCACTCGGTGCCGCGCTATGAGCTTGTAGATCTGCTTTTTTTTTTTTAGAGAAAATGTGTGCAAATCTTTGAATATTATGTTTATTTTTTACGCGAACATTTGTAACTCTTCTGTTACAAGTATATTGCTATATCAGTGGTGCTCCGATCTTTCCATGTCAAGGCTGCGGACCCCCCATCTTAAAATCTGAAGCACAGATCGGGGTTAAAAATGTTCGCTTTAAAACATATTCAAAGATTTACACACATTTTCCACGAAAAAAATAAATAGCCGATCTACAAGCTCATAGCGTGGCACTCGGTGCCACGCTATGAGCTTGTAGATCTGCTATTTTTGAATAGCCCAAAGAAATCTTAAAAATGACATAGATGCGTTCCCGGTCTCAATGGGTTAACCCAGCACAAAATAAAACGGCCACAATTGACACCTAACAGTTACCAAGCAGAAAATAGCACGGCCTGCATGGACACCTACAGTTACCAAGCACAAGTCACCGATGGCAGATATGTGGGTCCGACGCTGATCCTGATTCAGGGGACAGACAGAAACACACAGATATCTATCTCTAGGTGTGAGGCGAAAAGTAAAAGACTTGTGGCCACTGAGAACTTTAAAGGTTCTATGACATTCATTTTCACTTTTTTTTTAAATTATTTATGTTTTTTGGGGGGGGTTTTATGACCACAATTAAACCCAAAAAAATCTGAACTTTGAACATTCAGTGGATTGGCCCTTGGGCAGTGAAGTCACAGGCCATTAATCCCGCCCACTCTCCTCCTCGCCCCTACCCTCCCCTATCCTTCCCTTTGGGGCGGGGGGGGGGGGGGTGATTGACAGGCAAAATCCCTCAACAGCGACACCCGCAGGCAAAGATTTATTTTTCCATTGCAGTTGAAAAGGCTTTAAAAACGTGAGAGAAAAACACCTGCTATGGATCACTGGAGTGGCATTTTTCTTTTTTAAACTTTTTTATACACGTTTGCCATGACAAAGACTGGTAAAACTGAACGTCATGAAACCTTTAATCCACGTTCATTTCAGGGAGTCCCACCCACAGATTACTGATGTTCTGACTGATATTTTGTGTGAATTCAGCTAAATGCATTCTAATCAATTTGAAAAACGAGTTTTTCCAAACATAGCATATCTTCTACACGTTTGAAAACAGGTTTTCTATAATGACATGGCCAAAATAGGGAAGCTAAGTTGAAAATGGTTAAACATTTGGACACAGGGTATTTAACCCTGTACCTAATCAAGCGCAGGTGTTGCCAGTGGCAGAGGCAAACAGCTTTTGACTGTGTTTCATAAGAGCTGGTGGTCTGCACCCTGTGTGTTTATTTATGTAATAAAGAACATTTGTAATAAAGAACATCCAATTACTTGACGAATAATCTCAGCTCTAGTTGCTATGAGTCAGCCCAGACAGTTCTGTTTTTGTGTTGCTTTTAAATCATGTTTGTCCAAAACTGATTAACGAATTGAGTCGTTAGACTTGTGGATGACAGCTAGTGTATAAAACAGCTTTTATTCCCTACCAGGCCCACAACGATGAAAACGTCTCAGTTAAGTTGTACAAAAACAAAAAAACACTATAACTTATCAGAGTGTGATACAACCACATCTTTCAGAGTGTGATGTATCCACATGTCTGGAATCAAAGTGGTGAATTATCGTATTCAAGTTGAAATGTTGTTGCTATCTCTCTCTTGCTTTTGTTTTGCATTACATCTCCACTGACCTACATAAACGGCCTTTCGTGACCATGATATTGTGACATATTTCCTAGTGCAGTGGTTCTCAAACTGTTTCATGTCAAGGACCCCCACATTAAATGTGTATGTGGCTGTGGACCCCCAAATTACTACGTAGCTAGTTGCTAGCGGACCCCCATCTGAAGATTTGTGCTGTTTAAAAGAAAATCACATCGCAGTGCTCAATCAAGTTCATGTTACTACCTTCAACTTCACCAAAACTATGCCTAAACCAAAATAGGGAAGCTAGGTCGAAATAGCTAGTTAACCCTAACTTCACAACCGCTATGCCTAACCCTAACCTCACAGAAACTATGCCTAAACCTAACCTCACAGAAACTATGCCTAAACCTAACCTCACAGAAACTATGCCTAACCCTAACCTCACAGAAACTATGCCTAACCCTAACCTCACAGAAACTATGCCTAAACCTAAGCTCAAAACCACGTCGACCTGGGCAGAAAAATCGGAAAAGGACAGAGTCCGATCTTACTACATTGGCTTTTACTTTACACAGTATTTCTACATTGTGGTGTTGCTACTTGTATTAACCCATTGAGACCTCTGTGTCACTTTAGATTTATTTGGCTATTCAAAAATAGCAGATATACAAGCTCATAGCGCGGCACCGAGTGCCGCACTATGAGCTTGTAGGTCAGCTATTTTTGATTTTTTTTTGATTTTTTAATAAAAAAAAAAAAATTAAGAATTTAGAAAACATTTTTTAAGAATAGCCTCAGGCCTTAATGGGTTAAGAAAACAAATCTCCTTCCACCACTGGTCCTGGGGACCGCTCAGCAGCGAGGTGCCATGTCCTCCTGGGGAACCGCACGTCAAAACACACACACACACACACACACACACACACACACACACACACACACACACACACACACACACACACACACACACACACACACACACACACACACACACACACACACACACACACACACACACACACACACACAAAGGTTGTCCACAGATACAGCAGACATATGTTCTTAACATCGACCAGAGTCAGAGAGAGACAGAGACAGAGAGAGAGAAAGTATCACAAATGCTCCATATCTCTCTCTCTCTCTCTCTCTCTCTCTCCCCCCTCAGGGCGAGGAGGAGAGGAGAGTGTCAGGAGAGATCAGAGTCAACACCCTCCCCTCTCCTGTGCTCTCACTGGGACTTTCACATTCACATTTTGTCTCCGAAGGATTCAGAACAAAAAGTCCTGTCTGTGGAAACGGCACTTCATTTATTCATGCTATGAGCTCCTCCATGGCCTTTACCAATAAATACGGTTTATTAAGGACATTTTGTTTTCTTTCTCATTGCTATCAGTAACGGAGTGTCTTTTTTTTCTTCCTTTTTTTTCCAAGATACATTTGACAACTAAACTCAAACCCCAGTATCCTTATTCTGGACAAAACTGAGCTTGTAGATAGCTATTTTCAGCAAAGATATTTAATATTGAAGGCGAAAACAGAAAAGTCACAGTATGTAGCAATGAGAGACTCCGGTCCACCAAGTATACGTTCTTATACCTGTACGCTGGTGTCGTGCGGCAAAAACAGCCGGTGAAAGTAATTAATATAATTGTGAATAATCGCATAGCTAGACGATCAGAGATCTCCGCCTACTGGTATGTCTAACACAAGAACGCTCGTCCCAAAACACGCTCGCCCCGGGTCAAATCCGACGACCTCAGAACGGTCGCAAACCAGGTATTCCTAAACTTAACCGTATTCCTAAACTTAACTTCAGTAAAACCAATACAAGAACCGCCGGGGGCGAGCGGTCCATGGAAATACATCAGGGTGAGTGTGTTTTGGGGCGAGTGTTCCGGTTACCGATATGTCTAGGGAAATCAAATCGGTTCCAGACAGTTTTAATTTTGTACTTCAAAAAAAGTGAGTGACACCTTCCATTAAAAGGATGCGATTCTTTCAAAATTGTCCTGAAAAAACATCCATCACAAGTTTTATTTCCCTTCGAAATGAGGTGTCTTACACCACCGCCATTTCGCCTTTTCTCCATTGTATATATAGCTGTTTATATTTGTTGATGCCATGCAATAATGTGTAATATGTAATATGTTGATGAATTGAATACATAGGACCACAATGGATACAGGTCACCAGGACTTTTTTTGTGTCATCCTTTTAGCCTAAGCGTCCAACTGTACCACGTGCTGTTTACACGTGCTGTCTAATAAAGTATTCAATCAATCAATCAAAGCCCACTCAATGAATGTTGATTTCTCCAGGCCATACCAGTAGGCAGTGGTGTAAAGTAACTAAGTACATGTACTCAAGTACTGTACTTAAGTACACATTTGAGATACTTTTACTTTACCGGAGTATTTCCAATTGTCTAAACGTTTACTTCTACTCCACTACATCTCAGAGGCAAATATTGCACTTTTACTCCACTACAATTATTTGAAAACTTTAGTTACTAGTTACTTTGCAGATATAAATGATTACATTATAAAACATACATTAACCACTTTAGCCCTATTTCATACATAGGCTATTTGAAAATAGCAGATCTACAAGCTCACAACGCGTCGCACCGCGACGCGTTGTGAGCTTGTAGATCTGCTATTTTCAAACATGTTAGTACTTTTACTTTTGGAACTTAAAGTACATTTTGAAACCAATACTTTTGTACTTGTACTCAACTACATTTTTAATTACGGACTTTTACTTGTAAAAGAGTACTTCTACATTGCAGTATCGATACTTTTACTTAAGTAAAACATTGGAGTACTTTTTTCCACCACTGTCAGTAGGTGAAGATTTCATCTGGCTAAAGGGGCCTAATGGATCAGTGAATGTGTCATCAACCCCTCTGATGCATATATGTAATTTCTCTCCGTCTGTTCCATTTGCAAATGTCGTGATACACTTACGGAGTTGACCCAGGTCATGGTGTGAAAGCAGGCCAGTTACAATTATGTCTGGAACTACTTATGGCATTATTATACCCTCTGTACTCCATCTAGGCAGGCGACGCATTAATGCCACTCTACTGCAAGGTCAGTGAACACTACTACTTAGACCACTGGTTCTCAAAGTGGGATCCGGGGACCCCCAAGGGTCCTTGGGGGGGTCCCCAGCAAGGGTAGTTAACCCATTGAGACCTGAAGCCGATTCTACATGTCTCCTAAATCCCAACAGTTTTCTGAAAAACGCATGTTTTTATATCAGTGGTGCTCAATCTTTTTCATGTCAAGGACCCCCACAATTATATGTATTTGGCCGCGGACCCGCATCAAAATATTTTGTTCCAGGGACCCCCCAGAAGCAAAGATTTGAGTTAAAGATGTTTGCTTTAAATATATATATATTGAAAGATTTGCGCACATTTTCACGATTCTTCAAAAATAGCAGATCTACAAGCTCGTAGCGCGGCACTCGGTGCCGCGCTACGAGCTTGTATATCTGCTATTTTTGAATAGCCAAAGTGTAAAATAAAGCTTTTTAGCTCAAATCTAAAAATGACACAGTTCCAGTTAATGGGTTAATGTAGCAATACAATCATAGTAACCACTTTATCCATTTATACGTTGGCTATTCAAAAAAAAAAATAGCAGATCTACAAGCTCACAGCGTGTCACTTTGTGTCAAGTTTGTACATCTGCTATTTTGGACCATTTTTTGGAAAAAATATCGAAAATGTTTGTTTAAATCTTCTCTTCTGGGGGTCCCTGGCACAAAACCTTTTTCAGATGGGGGTCCACAGCCAGATACATATCAACTTGGGGGTCGTTGACATGAAAAGGTTTGAGAACCACCGGCGTCCTATTATTACCCTGAACGCCATCTAGGCAGGCATTGCATTAATGCAACTCTACTGCGAGGTCAGTGAACACTACTTAAGACTGCTTGGCATAACGATGGAGAGCATATGGAAGCACTAACTGCTTTCCACCTGTAAGACTGTGATGTGACAAATAAAACTGACTCTGATTCTTAACCCATTAAGACGGGGAACGCTTACTGTGTCATTTTAGATGTTTAGCTATATAACCATTATTGTATACTTTGGGCTATTGAATAATAGCAGATCTACAAGCTCGTAAAACCTTGTACATTTGTGTTGAATAAATACATTTTTTTGAAACAACATTTTTAACTCAAATCTTTGCTTCTGGGGGGGGTTCTTGGAACAACATATTTTGATGGGGATCGGCGGCCAAAAATATATCATTTTGGGGGGGGTCCTTGACAAGAACAAGTTTGAGCACCACTGATATAGCAACAATAGTTTTTTTCAGAAAAAAATAAGACATTTGTTTTGATTTGTTAAAAAAAAAAAAAAACACGATTTTTCAAAAATAGCAGATCTACAAGCTCATAGCGCGGCACTCGGTGCCGCGCTATGAGCTTGTATATCTGCTATTTTTGAATAGCCAAAGAAATCTTAAAATGACACAGATGCTTTCCCGGTCTTAATGGGTTAAAGCCATATGGGTTCAGGAACAAGTTGCCAACGTTTTATAACCGGTAATTAAAACTAGAGACAATTATCATCTTTCAGTTCGAGGTGCAATTTACGGTGGTAAAAATAAACATAGCTAAACGACAGTTGTTGTTTTTTTGGCAGAAACAGGCAGAAACCTCTTATCTCCATTATTTTAACGTTTTGTGTTTTGTAAATTAATACCCTGCTTGAGCATACTACAGCGTAGTAAGTATCCAAAACAGTAGATCTACAAGCTCGAAACACAATCTGCTATTTTTTTTATTTGAATCCTGATAAGTACAAACATGTACAGTACACGCACACAGAATCAACACAACGGGGAAAATGTAGCCTGGGGACCAGACGAATCTGCCAGTGCAAA
The DNA here is from genome assembly GCF_963454915.1 of Gymnoscopelus microlampas. Classification (NCBI taxonomy): domain Eukaryota; kingdom Metazoa; phylum Chordata; class Actinopteri; order Myctophiformes; family Myctophidae; genus Gymnoscopelus; species Gymnoscopelus microlampas. Next base: position 12,766,381 of record NC_139939.1, read on the forward strand.
AAAAAAAAATGCCCTCTGCGATTTGGGTCTGGCAACGCTCCGTTGTGAATCCATTTCCTACTTCCTAAAAAGTACTCAAATGTCACAACGCGTCGCATCGCGTTGTAGATCTGCTATTTTCAAATAGCCTGGGTATAAAATGGGCCTAAAGTGGTTAATGTATGTTTCATAATAATATAATAATTTATATCTGCAAAGTAACTAAGGTTTTCAAATAATTGTGGTGAAGAAAAAGTAAAAAAAAAAATGCCTGTGAGATGTAGTGGAGTAGAAGTAAAAAATATTGAAAATGGGAAATACTCCAGTAAAAAAAAGACCAAAACATTTTTACTTAAAGGGTAAGACCACTTTGGTAGAGGTTTGGGTTGTGTAGTTACCTTGCCATGATGTAACTCCAAAGGTGGGCAAGAAATAAAAAATAATTGCTCCATTGATTAGAAATTGATAATTCAAAATATGCTCCTCATTGACTTACATTGTACGGTAAAACAGCTCTCAAAGTCACTCTTTTAGCACAAAAACGAACGCAAACAAAGTTGATTCAGACAATATAGAGCATCACCAAACCCAGTACTGTTTTTTTTTTAATAAAAATGTCAACTTCCTGTTGATTTTGCCATTTTTAATAAGTAGAAAACCCGGACTGGATCGGCGGATCCGGATCCAGATCTTCAAATAGTAAAATCAACAGGAAGTTGACATTTTTATTAAAAAAACAAACAGTACTGGGTTTGGTGATGTTCTATATTGTCTGAATCAGCTACGTTTGGGTTCATTTATGTGCTAAAAGAGTGACTTTGAGAGCTGTTTTACCTTACAATGTAAGTCAATGAGGAGCATATTTTGAATTATCAATTTCTAATCAATGGAGCAATTATTTTTGATTTCTTGCCCACCTTTGGAGTTATATCATGGCAAGGCAACTACACAACCCAAACCTCTACCAAAGTGGTCTTACCCTTTAAGTACAGTACTTGAGTCAACGTACTTAGTTACTTTACACCACTGGGGCCCAGCCTTCAAATTTGGGAGACTGTGATTGGTAGTTAGTTCGTAGGACTAACCAATTGCAATAGACGGATTTCCGCGCGACGTCATCACAGAGCAGAATGCGCAATCTGCGCATGCTCGGGGGAAACGAATTGTTGCGCCGTTCACTCTGTTGTTATGTTCGGGAGTTAGATAGCCATAATTCTGCTATTATAGGCATAATAAGCATAATGCTGCTATTATATACAAACAGATCCAACTTCCGACAAATAATTTTTATTGAGTAAACAAGGTATTACAAACTGCATAATTTAATCTACTTTCATTAAACCCGGTGAAGATCATTTCTTTTATGAATGGACATTTGACCAGAGCTGCTGCGGGTAATGGCGCCCTCTATGGGCTACCCCCGGATCTGCACGGTCATATCCTCTCATGTTTACTAACAGGAAACCTGTCTATACAGAGCCATTCTTTTGACCCCGCCCTTTGGAGAAAAAAAACGTCCTCATAGAAGCACCAGACTCATGTCCACACAGTGATACAGTCTGGCCACGCGAGGCTAGGAAAAAATGTGCCACGCAGGCTGTGTTTGAAAGTAAAGTGGAGAAGACTTTCAAGTCAACCAAGTTATGATGAAAGATGACAAATCAATGTACCATGCAAGCTCTGATGGCTTATAATGAGTATCTTCTTCCTATCTCAACACACACACACACACACACACACACACACACACACACACACACACACACACACACACACACACACACACACACACACACACACACACACACACACACACTCTTTGGGCCGTTGTGCTGTACTTGTGCAGTGTTAATCAACCCCAAGTGGGCTGATAAAAAAGAGAGACAGGTCATTATTACGGGTACACTGTTCATAAAGTCGACTTTATTAACCCATTGAAGACCGGGAACGCATCCGCGTCACTTTCAGATTTCTTTGGCCGTTAAAAAAAGAGCAGATATGCAAGCTCACACCGAGTGCCGCGCTACGAGCTTGTAGATCTGTTACTTTTTGTCGAAAAAAAAAATCCTGAACATTTGTGCAAATCTTTGAATATATATATATATATATATATATATAAATATATATATATATTTTTTTTTTTTTAAACTTACGTTTTTTTTGTGGTTCTCAAACCTTTTCATGTCAAGGACCCCCCAAAAAGCCAAAAAGCCAGAATGTATTTGGCTACGGACCCCCCCATCTCAAAATATGTTGTTCCAGGGACCCCCGAGAAGCAAAGATTTGAGTTACAAATGCTCGCTTAAAAAATATATATATTCACAGATTTGCACACATTTTCAGGATATTTCAAAAAATAGCAGATCTACAAGCTCATAGTGTGGCACTCGGTGTTGCGCTATGAGCTTGTAGATCTGCTATTTTTGAATAGCCAAAGAAATCTTAAAATGACACAGATGCGTTCCCGGTCTCAATGGGTTAACCGTCCTCTACTGTCACACAAACACACACACACGCGCGCGCACAGTAAACACGCCCCCCACTTGACTTGCTTTTTGCTTTTCAAAACACATCCATTCAACTTTACACTGTGTGTGTGTGTGTGTGTGTGTGTGTGTGTGTGTGTGTGTGTGTGTGTGTGTGTGTGTGTGTCTCTCTCTGGCGAGAGCGGTGATGGTTAATTGAGAGTACGTTTTAATGAGCGTGAGATCCCATCTCCTCTTTTCATTAGAGGAGAAGGGAAAACGGAGTGCATGTCAAGCCAACGGAGAGAGAGAGGGAACACAGGAGCAAGAGAAACGACTGGCGATGGAGCTTCTAAATTAAAGGTCCGTATACACACCGGGAGCAATTATTTCGTGCGGTTAATTTGCATGAATTTAAACTGCAGTTTGTATAATCGCCGAGCGCGATTATAAAGAGGCGTTATGAGGCGACGTTATTGTTTTTCAAAATAAAAATCATCAACCACGTCGATCTCATTCCCCCCAGATTCGGCACAAACATGGGGATGAATTAATTCTACTATTATGCCACCAAAATGTGGAATGCTCTACGACCAGCCATCACAAAGAGCAACTCCCTACCCTCCTTCAAAAAACACTATAGAAGAGCACCTGTCTGCAACTGGACCTATACAAGTCTTCTAGCTTTCCAAAAGACATTACTCCACTGTTTTTCTGTATTTTACTGCTCCTAGTATTGATGATTTCTTAGGACCACAATGGAAACAAGCCTTCAGGGCTGTTTGTGTTATCCTTTTAGCATCATTGGATAACTGTACCTCTGTACTTTTTGCAAACTGTTAATAAAGTATTCAATCGACCTGTATGATGAGGCATTCACCAAAATAAATGTATGAATGTGAAAGTATCGCGACGCAAATTGATAACGTTTATTCGTGTCGCTCCTGGGTGTGTAAATCAGTGCCACTGGTGGAAGAAGTACTCGGATGTTTTACTTGTACACACAAGTACACAATGTAGAAATACCCCGTTACATGTAAAAGTCCTGTATTCACAATTTGACTTGTAAAAGTACCAAAGTATTAGCATATAAATATTGCCGCCGTCAGCAGAAACCTCTCATCTCCATATTCAAACTTTCTTTCGTATATTAACGCCCTACTACAGCGTCTTGAGCTTGTAGATCTGCTATTTTTTTTAAATTTAATCATGAAAATCAAACCTTTTTTGGAAAATGGGGGAACAACAAGCTCATAAAGTGTCACATCTTGTAGACCAGCTTCTTTCAAATGACCAAAGTAATACAAAATAGGGCTTAAGTAATGAATCACAATCAAAATCAAAGCAACTAGTAACTAAAGCTTTCGCATTGTTGTAGTGGGAGAAACAAAAAGTAGAATATTTGCCTCGGAGATGTAGTGGAGTAGAAGTTTAAAGTATTAAACAAAAAAATAGAAATACTCGCGTATTCCTAAAATATATATTTTCAAGAACATAAATGACAAAGAGTTGACAGCCTCCTGTGCAGTACTGTTATACTCTGTAGGATTCAAAGATTGTGGAAGAGTTATATGGCTTCAGAGGCTATGGAGAGTTCATCTCTGTGTGTGTGTGTGTGTGTGTAGGTGTGTAGGTGTGTAGGTGTGTAGGTGTGTAGGTGTGTGTGTGTGTGTGTGTGTGTGTGTGTGTGTGTGTGTGTGTGTGTGTGTGTGTGTGTGTGTGTGTGTGTGTGTGTGTGTGTAGGCGTGTGTGTGTGTGTGCGTGCGTGCGTGCGTGCGTGCGTGCGTGCGTGCGTGAATCTTGCAATCATTAGTGCAGGTGTGCGAGGCCAATTAGCCAGTGTGCATTGGGAGATTACTGACCCAAACAAACAACTGATAGGGACTGAGTTTGTACAGAGAAAAGAACGTTCCACCGACTTAACCCTTTTTCTCAACTTGATTAATCGACCGTAGATAGATAGAATATAGAGTCCCGAAGTCCTGATGTCGCTGTCGCTACGCCTGGGGCAAGGAAGTATTAATAGGCTCTATGCACAGCAGCCATATTATCACGTCCTTCACAGGTGTTACCACCAATGATACTAATGAAGGCTCTGTTCCATTTAGTCTAGCACAGTGGTTTCCACAACCCCCATAACTCTGAGAGTGTACAAATGGAACCAAATGGACCCTTACGGGTCCATTTGGTTCCATTTGTACACTCTCAGAGTTACACACCTGTAAGGGGCCATTTGGAAGCCCATGACCCCAACTATAGACCCACTGGTGTAACAGAGTGTTTCCAGTGAGCCAATATGCACAATATCAGCACCCTGACTCTGTTTGACCAGAATGGAACAGAGCCTTCATTAGTATCATTGGTAACACTTGTGAATGTCTTCATAATATGGCTGCTGTGAATAGAGCCTATTCTTTTGAAAATCCCCATATAGGGAAATCTTAAAATCTCATCATGTAAGAACTGCGTTCCAGAAACTACACAAATCAGCCCGGCGATTGTGTCAGGTATGTATGCGACTCCGAGTCGTTTATGATGACCCCAGGGGTCCTTAGGAGGGTTCAAGGGGGTCCCCAGCAAAATGTGTTAATATATCATCACACTCATTTTATGCTTTGGTTATTTTTGAAAAATCATTTTTTGCAAATATTTGAATATAATATTTTTAAAGCGAACATTTGTAGCTAAAATCTTTGCTTCTGGGGGTCCCTGGAACGAAATATTTTGACATGGTGGTACGCGGCCAAATACATATAATTTTTGGGGTCCTTGACATGAAAACGTTTGAGAAGCACTGGTTTATGATATTCGGTTACATTTGATTTGAACATTCCACCGTCAGTTGATGCTTCATATCCATGATGAGTAAAATCGCCGGGCTGTGTTTATTTTTGGAACACGGTTCTTATATGACGCGATCTGAGATTGCCCTATGGGATTTCCAATGTAAAACAATAACTGAACCAGGGGGATAGCGCCCTCTAGCTGCAGTGATGTCAGACTTCGGTGCTCTATGCTATGTTTATCACATTTACTGCAATTTTCACACACAAAAAATCCAACAAAACAATGTTTAATTCAAACTATCAGGTTATATAAACCCTGGTTAAAACTATCTGCTTGTCCGGCTAAAATTCACATTGGACTAAAGTCACAGACACTTGCATTTCGTTTGCATAACTATCCTTTCTCCAGACACTTTTAAAAGGTGTCAAGGTTAGGCTTTTTAAATCAATCCATACTTTCAATTGGTTTAAAAAGCAATGAAAACATAACCTTGCCCCTAATAAATGAATAAAATGGGAAGTTACCGGATTTTATTTCTCGTTCACGGGTCAAACACACTGAAATGAATGGAAACTTCTGACTTCTTCATCAAAATGAAAAAAAAAAAGATATATATATATATACGCATGCACGTACACGCACGCACGCACGCACGCACGCTCACTCACTCACTCACTCACTCACTCACTCACTCACTCACTCACTCACTCACTCACTCACTCACTCACTCACTCACTCACTCACTCACTCACTCACTCACTCACTCACTCACTCTAGATTTTGATCTAGAGTGTGTGTTCCCCCCAGAATAGTTAGTTCAAATGGCTAATATATTGTTGTCGGGCAGAAACCGGTCCTCTCATCTCCATATTCAAACTGTTAGTGTTTTTTCGTACATTAACGCCCTACTTGATCATACTACAGCATCACACAAAAGTATCAAAAGTATCAGATCTACAAGCTGCGTTTCGAGCTTGTAGATCTGCTACTTTTGCAGTTTTTGATTTTTTTTGCACATAATGAGAAGCAGTACCGTATCTCAAGAGGCTGCAGGTTTTTATGGCATGGCTCTTCAGGAGTCTAGCTGTCTACGAGAGGGTCTGTCTGTGTGTCCAGAGCATAGACAGTAAAAAGTATGGAGAGCGTTACTCCCATAGACTCTACAGACCGTAAGTGAAGCCATATTTTTCAACAATTTCAAATCCGCCATCTTTCTATCTCCTATGGAAACAGATAGATAAATGCTATTGGTTGGGACCAGAGCGGGGGGTGGGGAATTAATGCTATTGGTTGTGTAGCTTGTCAATCGAATCATCGCGAGGTAGCCACGCCCCTCGTACAGCACGCCCTACTTTATCATCCATTTTAGAATAAATGGAACCATAATTTACCAAAACGCATATCATGGTGATTGAAAGAAGACTTGAAACTAGTGACTGGAAGCATAATAGTATTTATGACAACGTTTATTAAGGTAATAAAATCAAGCGTATAGTTCGGCAAAAAACCCATCCGCTTGAATGGAGCCTAATTGCTTAATTGACACCAGCAGGGCTGAGACAGCGAGACTACGGACCATTCATATGAACTGTCACTTCCTATACAGCCTCAATTTACATCTTGGATGCCATATTTGTCTTTCATAATGCGCGGCCCTCACACCTATACGTCGCACCGCCGATCCCGCCAATATGTCCGAGTCATAGTCAGGGTTGCCAGATCTGCTCATTATAAGTTCCCCGCAAAGATTGTATTTGAAAATAGCCGATCTACAAGCTCACAACGCGTCGCGATGCGACGCGTTGTGAGCTTGTAGATCTGCTATTTTCAAATAGCTGATGTATATGTTTAAAGTGCTCACGTGGCCCATAGTCGCTTCTTTTGGGCTGGTTTTCCTTAGACCTGGTTGCTTGTTTCTCTCACATAATCTGGCAACGCTGGTTGTGGATACTGTACCGTTCACACGTTTCAAAACAACCATAAAACAACCTTGAACCTTGAATAACAGTGAAAGAAATAAAAACGTGTGCGTGCGTGTGCGTGTGTGTGTGTGTGTGTGTGTGTGTGTGTGTGTGTGTGTGTGTGTGTGTGTGTGTCCAATCTGCTCTGCCGAGCCCACCTGCGACCCTGCCAGAAAAGATAATTCACTGTCAATATTTATTAACCTCAGACCACGTCTGCGCACGCACTCACACACACACACACACACACACACACACACACACACACACACACACGCACACCACAATTGTAATGCCCCGTAGTGCACACTGTCACACTCAAATGCACTTCTACTCACTCTAATCTCCACACACGCACACACACACACACACACACACGGTTACACTGCCACACATACACAGACGCACAAAGGCACGTGTGCACACACACGCGCAAACAGCAATACCTGGGTTATTAGTATTCTGTGTGAGTGTGTGTTACACACCCTGGAGGCCTGGGGGAGCACAGAGGTCTGTACTACTAATGGAATACGACAAACATACACACACACACACACACACACACACACACACACACACACACACACACACACACACACACACACACACACACACACACAGAGGAACACACAGAGACACAAATGACGGATCACACAAATTTGCACACAAAAGAGAAGAGACAAAGTAACACCCACAAGGTAACACAAATACACACAGATGAACACACACATTTAATGTGTGTGCAATACGTTTGACAAGGCGTGTACGTGTGTGTGTGTGTGTGTGTGTGTGCGTGCGAAGGGTACATCTTGGCATAAGCGCTGCTAATTGTAAGATGAGGTTAAATGAAATGGGCTGAAGGGGGAGGATTTGGGATGACACAGAAGAGTGCAGAAGTCATTACAAATAGGATTCTAATGTTATTCACCTCGGCAACCGGGTTGCCAGATAATCCCGCTAATATCCTCCACCAGTAGAAACACACACACACAAATCCCATCCTTCCCCTCCTATGGGGTAAGCTGTTTAACCTGGCACTGCAGGCACACACACAGGCACACACACACACGCACGCACCCTTTATTTCTGTTTCTCTCTCCCTCCCTCCCTCCCTCAGTCACTCCCCTTACACATCTCTTTTCTCCATCTCTCTCTCTCTCTCTCTCTCTCTCCCCCGCTGTCTCTCGCTCGCTCACTGATTAACTGGCTCAAAGTGTCTCTTATCCCGTTTCGACAGTCTCTCAGCCGGCCAGGTGACCTTCATGTTAGGTAAGAGAGAGAAAAGGGTTTAGCATGCGAGAATGTCAAGAAGGGGCAAGACAAAAAGACATGCAAGACTGGTTCTGTCTCTCTCTCTCTCTCTCTCTCATGCACACACACACACACGCACTCTGTCTGTCTTTGTCTTTCTAATCATCGTCTTGTCAGTCACCGTGACCCTCCCCGCGTGGATCTCGACGGGGGGGTTAGAGTGACACAATAAGTCTTAATTATGACTGCCAGAGACATTATTGTTTATTCAGTCTTTGCTGGAAAAGAAACTCAACCTCATCTGCGTAATTACAGCCCAGCCCGTCTTCTTCACAGCCCATTTCTACACCACGGTCTGAGTCACCACGTTGGAAAAGGAGTGAGTCGACTGACTGACTTTGGGCTGCGGAAAAAGAACTGAGTTGTGAAATAGGAAAGTGTGGGATGCATCAGTGGGTTCTCAAACTTTTTCAAGTCAAGGACTTGTAAAATATAGCAGATCTACAAGCTCATAGTGCGGCACCAAGTGCCACGCTATGAGCTTGTAGATCTGCTATTTTTTTTTAAATCATGACAAGTTGTGCAAATATTTGGGTTTTTTTTTGGCTGACATTTGCAACTCAAATCTTTGCTTCTGGGGGTTCCTGGAACTACGGTAAATATTTTACAAATGTTCATTTAAAAAAATATATAATCCAAGATTTTGCCACGAATTTTCACGATTTTTCAAAAATAGCAGATCTACAAGCTCATAGCGCGGCACTCGGTGCCGCGCTATGAGCTTGTATATCTGCTATTTTTTTGCAGATATTGAATAGCCAAATAAATCTAAAAATGACACACAGATAGATGCGTTCCCGGTCTTAATGGGTTAATACATTCAACATCTTCCAATGCTTTCAAGATGTATATATTTTTAATTAAAATATAGCAGATGCACGAGCTCTGCCATTTTGTAAAAGCCAGCGTATTTTGGATAAAGTGGTTAAAACTATTGTGATGCTGCATTAACTAATTTAGTTAATGCAGCATCACAACCCCCCCCGAAAGACCCCTGGGGGTCCCCTGACCCCACTTTGAGAACCACTGGTATACGTTCTAACCGCCGTTGGAAGTCACCACCTGCTCTACATGTACTGGACTTGTGGATTTCTCCCATTTGCGGCTCGATAAACTACAGCCGTGAGTTCTACCACACCATCCAGCAACAGTGGCATAGGTTACCTTCAGAAGCCAGATCGCTTGAGGTGACAGTTCAGCAGCGAACGCTCAGTGGAACTTTAGTTTGTGCTGACTGAACTTCTCAAAGCCATATCAGCCCTAGGGGCTAACTTAAGTAACAGCGCCACAACTCATACGACTTCTCTTCTCTCTCTCTCTCTCTCTCTCTCTCTCTCTCTCTCTCTCTCTCTCTCTCTCTCTCTCGCTCTCTGGCATACGAGGGAATATACATACATTACATTATAAGCATAACCTGAAAAAAAAAAACAAGTAACCACTTAAACCCTACAGTAGCTATTCTGTGCATGTCATAATAGGGGAACATTCTGGGATAAAAATGGCACATCTACAAGCTCACAAAGCGCCATGTGGCGAGGGGGGCCAGGATAGACCCCTGTGGGACGATGGTCAACAAACAGTATAAGGGTTTAAGAGCTTCACTTGATTACATAAGAGGAATACATTTCTAGTTTAGAGTAATGATTACAATGATCTTTTTCAGTCATGATTATTATTTTAAGTTACATCGCTACAACCCTACTTTTGGAGCTGTGATAGCCTTCTTTATTTTAAGAGACCGTAGCTTTTACCTATCCTTATTTGAGATACCATAGCTATTAGCTATCCTTATCTAAGATACCATAGCTATTAGCTATCCTTATCTAAGATACCATAGCTATTAGCTATCCTTATCTAAGATACCATAGCTACAGTATTAGCTATCCTTATTTAAGATACCATAGCTTTTATCCTTATTCAAGATACCATAGCTTTTAGCTATCCTTATTTTAAACACTGTAGCTTTTAGCTATCCTTATTTAAGACACTGTAGCTTTTAGCTATCTTTTTTTAGCCTAACAAAACTCAAGACTTCACCAGCACCAAAGCACCCCCCAGACAGAACATCACATTTCCTCTCTCATGCCACTTGACATATGGCGTCAAGCAATCCTCTAGCATCTTTTTTTAATTCGTTCTGTCTCACAAATGTTCTTTGTGATCCAATTTGTGATCCCAGCTTATTTATTTATTTTATTTTCCTTTTCTTGGCCAGTTTCAGATATGTCTTTTCCTGTGCTACACTGCCTAGGAGGCCAGCATCCTGCATTTGCCTCTTCACGGTTGATGTTGAGAAACTGGTGTTTTTGTCTGTACCATTTAATGAAGCTGCCAAGCTGAGGGCTTGTGAGGAATCTGTTTCTCAAACTAGAGACTCTGATGTACTTGTCATCGTGTTCAGTCGTGCACCGGGGCCTCCCACTGCTCTTTCTATTCTGGTTAGAGCCAGTTTGATGTGTGTTCTGTGAAGGGAGTAGTACACGCCATTGTATGAGAGATTCAGTTCCTTGGCAGTTTCTCTGACATGGAATAGCCTTGATTTATCAGAACAAGAATAGACTGACACATTTCAGAAGAAAGATATTTTTTTTCTGGGCATTTTGAGATTCTAATCAAGCACACTAAGCTAGGCTACTTGACTTGCCGAAGGAGGGCCAATTGCATTGCTTTTTTTAATCAGCACAACAGTTTTTCAGCTGCGTAACATAATTGCACAAGGGTTTTATAAGGATCAATTAGCCCTTTAAAACGATAACAATTGGATTAGCTAAAACAATGTGCGATACAGGAGTGATGGTTGCTGACAATGGACCATACTAATCCGTTTCCAGCTATAATTGTCATTTGACACGTTAATAACAATGTCTAGACAGTATTTCTGATCAATTGAATGCTGTTGTAACGGAACACAGTTAAGAGACATTTCTAAATGACACTTTGGAGCAGTATACAGATCAAAGCCATCACCCCCCCCCCCCCCCCCCCCCTTTCCCCTTAGCCCTGTTTTCAGATAAGACGTCAGATCTAGTAAGAAGCGCACAGAAACCGTAGCTGGATTTCTTTTATAAATATATGCAAAAATATGCTAACACCGGGGTAAGATTTACTGCAGATGTGACGTTTGAAATGGAAACGAGACAGGCATGTGCATATCTGCGCGTATTGACACCACTCCACGTGTGTGTGTGTGTGTGTGTGTGTGTGTGTGTGTGTGTGTGTGTGTGTGTGTGTGTGTGTGTGTGTGTCGTGTGTGTGTGTGTATTTCTAGCTCACCCCTGGGTGTAAGAGGTGTGATTAGCGACAGTGATTAGGTATTTATGATGCCACGCTCATCACTAAGATAAGAAACACCTGAGCTTGTGTGACAGTGATCTCAGCGCCAGCTTCTCTTCCTATATCTCCACCCAGCCTCGGCAGGAATTAAAAAAAAAAAGCACTGACATGCCATTTTTAAAAGTTCAGTGCAGATAAGATTATTATTATTATTATCATTATTGATCCCCAAGGGGTAATTCAGTCATTTTTAGTACCGGAGTTAACCCTTTAAGACCGGGAACGCGTCTGTGTGTCATTTTAAGATTTCTTTGGATATTCAAAAATAGCAGATCTACACACACATAGCTCCTATCTGCTATTTTTGAAAAATCTTGATAGTTTGTGCAAATCTTTGAATACAGGTATATATCCACATTGTTAATCTTTGCTTCTGGGGGTCCCTGAAACAAAATATTTTGAGATGGGGGGGGGGGGGTCCGCGGACAAATACATATCATTTTGGGGGTCCTTGACATGAAAAATGTTTGATAACCACTGATATATAATGTTATTAACATGATATATATTCAAAAGATTAGCAAAAACTTTCACGATTTAAAAAAAAAAGAATAGCAGATCTATAAGCTTGTAGATCTGCTATTTTTGAATAGCCAAAGAAATCTAAAAAATGACAGATTCTTTCCCGGTCTAAATGGGTTAAGTACAGCAGCAGCAACAAGGGAAAAAAGAAAATAATATGTTGAAAACCCCTCCCAAAAAAAAAACAGTTGGGGTATGGATTTATACTGTATAGAGTATATCGTTGCTGTCAATATTGTAACAGTTTTGTCATAAATGAACGCCATACTTCATCATACTACAGTGTCACACAGAAGTGTGACCTGCAAGCTCGTTGCAAGCTTGCAGATCTGCTACTTTTGCAATGTTTGAATCCTAAAAAGTTAGTTTTGGACATAATGAGGTTTCCAACACACAGACACATATATATATAGTAGGCTTATGTATGTGGTGTCTTCCTTTCTGAATGCCCTGAAGAAGGCCATACAGGCCAAAACACGTGGGCTTGTTTTTATTGTTCCGAGATGAACTAGCCTTTACGTTAAAGCTTTTTAAACATTTTTGGTCTGCCGTGTTCTTTTTTTTTTAACTCTGAAGGCTCCCCCTTTGTCTAACGAAAGAGCACCCTCCTACACTGTCTCTTTCATACTTTTAAGAACACTGCAGCCCTCTTAACCCATTAAGACCTGGAACTGTGTCATTTTTAGATTTGAGCTAAAAAACATTATTTTATTTTACACTTTGGGCTATTCAAAAATAGCAGATCTACAAGCTCGTAGCGCGGCACCGAGTGCCGCGCTACGAGCTTGTAGATCTGCTATTTTTGAAAAATTGTGAAAATGCGTGCAAATCTTTGAATATATATATATTTTTAAAGCGAACATTTTTAACTCTAATCTTCGCTTCTGGGAGGTCCCTGGAACAAAATATTTTGATGGGGGTCCGCGGCCAAATACACATCATTTTGGGGGTCCTTGACATGAAAAAGTTTGAGCACCACTCTGATATAGAAACATACGTTTTTCAGAAAACTGTTGAGATTTAGGAGACATGTAGAATCGGCTTCAGGTCTCAATAGGTTAAAACCATAGACTGTATAAATGAATGGACAATGCCACTCCCCTGCTTTCTACAGAACGAAAATGAAGCCGATAGTTCAGGAACATGCATTCCTCCATCGTTAATATATACAGTTGGCCACGCCGGAACTCAAACGCTATTGGTTGAGACCAGACACGTGACCAGCGAACCGGAAAACACCCCCAAAAATGCTATTGGTTGGGTAGCTTGTCAATCAAGAGCGGGGGCGGGGAATGAATGGTATTGGTTGTGTAGGTTGTCAATCAAATCATCCCGCCCCTCCTGGAGCATAGCCTACTTTATCGTCAATTTTAGAATAAATGGGACCATAATTTAGCAAAACGCATATCATGATGATTGAAAGGAGACTTTAAACTAGCGACTGGAAGCATATAGAATTTATGACAATTTTTATTACGGTAAGAAAATCTAGTCTAAAGTTTGTCAAAAACCCATTCACTTGCGCTAAAATAAATTCTTTCTGACACTTCAGGTCGGCGCAGGGTAAAACAGTGCCTCACTCTGGCCATTCATAAGCTTCCGTGTTGGCCTCATCGTAAATATCCAAGCCTTGCCCCTTGGTTAAAACTGTCGGCGATACAGCTGTAAAAATGTAATGAAGGTAGCAGGGTTAAAAAGGGCCAATGAAATGAGCCAATACATCAATAGAATACCTCAAGACTTGGTGATTTCTGACATTATTCAAATGTTGATGATTTCACTTCCATGTCCAAGGCTATATAGAAGAATGTCAACTGGAGCTGTAATTTGAATGCCGTTTTCCTTTCAGACCTTCCCGTTTTATAATGGGAACGTAATGACACTTTAATGGTGTCTTTAGTTTGAATACATTATACTCCGTGTGGGCATGCAATGAAAGCACCATGATGCACTAGTTTGTCATTCACAGAAGGGCCGGGTGTGATACTTTGCATAAAACATGCACGTGTCGCTGCGTTTGCCTGGTGTTGTGAATGCAAGAACTGTGATCTATGTGAACGACTTGCTCAACATATTCGAGATTTCCATCCAGTCTGACATTATATTGTCTTAGAAATGTGTCCTTATACAATAAAGATACACATGTAATCGTGTGGATTTTGCGATCCACGCGGGAATGCCGTGGCTCCGATGTGGAACTCGGAATTCACGCAAGGCAGGATTTAAGCCTAATCAGAGCCCCATTGACGTCCACTATACATTTAAAGTTAAATATTTATATACAAATTGAGTTAACCCATTGAGACCTGAAGCCGATTCTACATGTCTCCTAAATCCCAACAGTTGTCTGAAAAACTTATGTTTCTATATCAGTGGTGGCGCTCAATCTTTTTCATGTCAAGGACCCCCACAATTATATATATTTGGCCGCGGACCCCCATCAAAATATTTTGTTCCAGGGACCCCCCAGAAGCAAAGATTTGAGTTAAAAATTTTCGCTTTAAAAATATATATATTCAAAATTTTCACAGATTTTCAAAAATAGCAGATCTACAAGCTCGTAGCGCGGCACTCGGTGCCGCGCTATGAGCTTGTATATCTGCTATTTTTGAATAGCCCAAAGTGTAAAATAATTCTTTTTAGCTCAAATCTAAAAATGAGACAGTTCCAGGTCTCAATGGGTTAAGGGAGGACTCACACTCATGTCACTATGACTCAGACATAACCACATAAGGAGTTCCCAATGCAGCTACGCCCAAATATGGAGTGTGTTGTCTAACCTTAATGTGTCTTCATGGCATCAGGCACAAACAAATCGACTCCATATGGGCACGAAAGGGGGCATGCCTATACATATGGGCATATACTGATGACATCAGGGATCTCTGATTCCCAAACGTTTCCATTCCAAGAACATCCAAACAGCCATAGTCTCTGGCTAAATTGGTTTTAGAATAAAAGCGAAGACAGCAACAATAGCCAATATCTACAAACTCAGAATGTATAGCAACGCATTGTGATCTTTTTTTTGTTTTTTTTTGTGATTTCCCTCTCCTTTCATATTGGCCTCCCGGGCACCCCCTGGTGGCGGCCTAAAATAACGACTTATGATTCTATCCATCCAATACACATTCTATTCCAAGTTGTTCCTAAACAATAATGACTTATGATTAAAAAATGACATTCTATTCTAAGTTGGCAGATAAGAAACTCATTAGAAACAGGATGGGTGATTAAATTGGCAATATTAACACAAATAACAGACTGTCTAAATGTATGCCTTGCATTGCTTAGTGAGTAGACATAGTTTTAACAATAGGCCACGGACTATGGAGACAGATTGGTTATGCAGTAACACACACACACACACACACACACACACACACACACACACACACACACACACACACACACACACACACACACACACACATACTTTTGTGTGACACACTGACGCTGTAGTAATAGTATGATCAAGTAGGGCTTAATTTACACAAAAAGAAAAACACAAACAGTTAGAATGTGGAGATACAAGGTTTTTATCTGCCCGGCAGCAACAAAATAAGATGTCACCTACAGTATAAGGCTATAGGCTCTCCTCTTGGAAGCCATAATTTGGCCCTGCTGCACAGAACGGTGGTTTTGGCTTAGTTTGCACTTTCAGGACTCCGAGAAGTGTAAAGACGACATGTCAGTCTGTTGAACCTCAGTGTCCAGGGCAGTGGAGAGAGAGGCTTTTTTGTTTTGTCGCATCCCTAAGCCAATAATAGGCTCTATTCACAGCAGCCATATTATGAGGACATTCACAGGTGTTACCAATGATACTAATGAAGGCTCTGTTCCATTTAGTCTAGCACAGTGGTTTCCACGACCCCCATAACTCTGAGAGTGTACAAATGGAACCAAACGGACCCTTACGGGTCCGTTTGGTTCCATTTGTACACTCTCACCGAGAGGTGTAAAGACGACATGTCAGTCTGTTGAACCTCAGTGTCCAGGGCAGTGGAGAGAGAGGCTCACACTGTGTTTGGTGCCATCATGTCTGGGAGGAGGGGTTGCTCTGTAACAGTATATATATAGTGCTGAGCTGGAGGGAAAGGCCCGCCTCGGGGGGCCGACTGGAAGGAAGTAATAATCAGGGTGGACTTCAATAGACCTACCACACAGGTGGAGGTACTGCTATAGAGATTGTCATGTATTTTCTTACCCGGCTCCTGGAGACAGTTGACACGTTAAAATGCCTTAATCCGTTAAGACCGGGGAAAGCATTTTCTTTTTGTGTTTTTTTTTCTTTCTTTGGCTATTCAAAAAATTGCAGATATACAAGCTCATAGCTCAGCAGATCTCCTATTTCTTTTGAAAAATCTTGCATTTTTCAGCAAATATTTGAATATATATGTTTTTTTTCCTTTAACTAAAATCTTTGCTTCGGGGGGGGGGGGGGGGGGGGGGGTCCCTGGAACAGAATATTTTCAGATGGGGGTCCGCGGCCAAATACATATAAGTTTGGGGGTCCTTGACATGAAAAAGTTTGAGCACCACTGATATAAAGCAACATACACGTTTAGAAAAAAAAAAACTGTTAGGATTTAGAATCCCCAGAAGCAAAGATTTGAGTTAAACATGTTTGCTTTAAAATATATATGTTTGCACACATTTTTGATGAGTTTTCAAAAATAGCAGATCTACAAGCTCATAGCGCGGCACTCGGTGCCGCGCTATGAGCTTGTAGATCTGCTATTTTTTAAACAGCCAAATAAATCTAAAAAATGACACAGTGTGCGTTCCCGGTCTCGATGGGTTAAGGCTATAGCACCAGCAGTCTCCACAGGTCCGGTTTCAACACATTTTGCCCCTTTTTGTGTGACAGAGGAGCCAGACAGCGTTCCTGTCAAGTGTCACAGGCCAAGTCTCTGCTCAAAGCAGGCGGGGGGGGCTTATCACGTAGAACATGCTGTTTCCACCTTATGTGCTTACGTCCTGAACAAAGCCTGTGGGCTCAGACGTGGCCCTTTGGTTGCAGGCTAGTTCGCTTTTTTTTTTTTTACCACATCAACCCTTACCCATCCATATTCTGGGCATGTCAAAAATAAGCAAAAGGCAAAAAATATCACACTATAAGGCGATATGGTTGCGTTGCAATGTGTTGTGAGCTTGTCGATTGGCTATTTTTTTCGCTTAAAGGGGTAGTTCACCCTCAAAATGACCTTTTTACACACCCCATGGAGGCTAGAATTCATGGATTTTTTTTTGGTTTTGTCGCATCCCTAGGCCAATCATTTGATGACCGGCGGCGTCTCCGGTAGGAGACACAAAGAGTACATTTTGAGTTTCCTACCGGAGACATTAGCATACAGTATTTCCGCCAGTCGTGAAATTATTGGCTTAGGAATGCGACAAAAAAAAAAAAAAACTCCATGAATTCAAGGCTTCATGGGGTGTGTAATTGATAGAAAATAAGTTATTTTTTGGGTGAACTACCCCTTTAACTCCTTCAGTGCCTGACTTATTTCTGGCAGTTTGGCTCTGAGTGCCAGAGCCAAAAATACATTGTAAAAAAAAGTGCTTAGGAAGCGAGATACAGCCTTTTTCAGTAAGATGTTAAACAAGAAGTGAATAGCAGCACATCTTCAAATCATGATATATTGGGTTCTGAACATTTTTTTTTCCAAAAAAAAAAAAAAAAAAATTGGCACCCTGGGCTTATACAAACGTGACGTCAGCGACGTCAATGTCACTGAATGACTTAAGAGATTTAGTGTAGAGGGGGGGGGGGGGGGGAGCAGCGGATCAAGTATATACCGCTGGGAGAACCTGGTCAACAAAGTATACGGTCTCTGTCGGGTGGTTTTTCAATGCTTGGTTGCTTGGATGCGGAATCGATCAGGCACGGCCAGTGCAGCGCACAGAGGACTACACACATACCGGTACATCTGCTCTAGTAGTACGTTCGCTGCAACCATTAACACATTGGCATCTTGGTCGATATGCACGAAAAGCAATCGTTTTTGCAAGGAGGAATTTCAAACCTGACCCCACCACTCTGCCATGGTGGATGCTGTATGCATCTCTTGCAGTGGCATGGTGGGAATAATCAGTGGGGGGGGAAAGTACTCAACTGTTTTAAGTAGAAGTATCAATACTGCAATGTTTTTTTTTTTTTGTTCTTTATTTACCCAGGGTAGTAGCTGAGCACAAGTGCTCATTTTCAGCAACGCCCTGCACATAGAAACACACAGACAGACAGACACATTAAAACCTGGGAGCTGACTAGTACAACCACAGTCTTATACTGTTGGCCACTACGCAGCTCCACTGGAGCAGTTGGGGTTCAGTGCCTTGCTCAAGGGCACTTCAGTGGTGTTGGGGAAGTGGTGAACATTCACTTCCCCACCCAGATTTTTCCTGCCGGTCCGGGGATTCGAACCGGCAACCTTCCGGCAACGAGGGCGCTCCTCTAACCTTTAGGCCACCACTGCCCTAAAATGTAGAAGTACTCTGTTAGAAGTAAACGTCCGGAATTACAAATGTACTTGCGTAAAAGCGCAAAAGTGTTGATATGAAAATGTACTGTAAAGTACCAAAAGTAAAAGTACTAAAAGGTTTGAAAATAGCAGATCTACAAGCTCGGCTATTTTCAAATAGCCTATGTTTAAAATAGGGATAAAGTGGTTAATGTATGTTTTCTAACGTAATAATTTATGTCTGCAAAGTATCTAGTACCGGTAACTAAAGTTTTCAAATAATTGCAGTGGAGTAAAAGTATAACATTTGCCTCTGAGATGTAGTGGAGTAGAAGTAAAAGTATAGACAATTGGAAATACTCCAGTAGAGTAAAAGTACCTCAAAAAAGTACAGTACTTGCGTAAATGTACTTAGTTACTTTACACCACTGGTTAAGAATCCACTTCAAACTACTACCACCTATAAGATACTGAACAATCTGTCTTTGCCCTATACCTCTTCGACCTCCTCCCACTACCTCAGGTCTGGTGATGCCAACCTCTTTAAAGTCCCCAAGACCAAGTATACCGTACCTGGGGAGATGGGGCTTTTGCTGCCCCAACCCTGTGGAATGCACTCACCAACACCAGTGTTCAAAAATAGCCAATATACACGCTCCCAAAGCAGATATTCTACTCTGAACAAATCTGTGAATAGGACTTAATTGATTAAATACGATAAAGTTCAGGTTGCGTGTTTGTGTTTTATTTGTGACTGTTCGTACATTTAACCCATAAAGACCTGGAACTGTGTCATTTTTAGATTTGAGCTATCAAGCATTATTTTACACTTTGGGCTATTCAAAAATAGCAGATCTACAAGCTCGTAGCGCGGCACCGAGTGCCGCGCTACGAGCTTGTAGATCTGCTATTTTTGAAAAATCGTGAAAATGTGAGCAAATATTCTAAATATATATATTTTTAAGGCGAACATTTTTAACTCAAATCTTTGCTTCTGGGGGTCCCTGGAACAACATATTTTGATGGGGGTCCACGGCCAAATACATATAATTTTGGGGGTCCTTGACGTGAAAAAGATTGAGCACCACTGATATAGAAACAAACGTTTTTCAGAAAACTGTTGAGGTTTAGGAGACATGTATAATCGGCTTCAGGTCTCAATGGGTTAAAACACAAGGGGGCTGGGGTGCTTGAAATTAAAACGTTTACAGCTCGGAATCCATCATCTTCGGTGACAAGCGCGTTTAGGACACCATCTGTCAAAACAGCTGCTTGCCGTGCATCGCGCTTTGGTCCCCAGCAAGTAGCGCTCATGGCGAGTTTATTTTATTTATTTATCTTCTGAAATGAGAAACGCACTACGAGTAACACATGAAGGTGAAATTGACATGAAACACAAAACATGCCTCGTTTTAATTGGCAGTTTGCTTAATGAAAAGGATGGGCGGTGGTGGGCGGTAACCCAGAAAACCAAGTACAACAGATATCGTCTCTGTCGGGTGGAAACCTCATATTTCCAAAACTGTTACTTTTCAGGATTAGGAGGATTCATAAGCATCAAAAGTAACGACTTTTGTCTTTTGTGTGACGATGTGGGTTGGGAGAATGGAGTTGTGTGACACAGTATGATGAAATAGGGGCTAGTGGTTCTCAACTAGTGCTCCGGGGACCACCGGTGGTCCTTGAGGGGGTTCCAGGGGGTCCCCAGCAAAAAGGTTTTAATATGTTTTCAGCTATTTTTGAACTTTTTCGAAAAATCTTGAAAGTGTTTTGTAGAATTTTGCATTTTTTAACTCAAATCTTCTCTTCTGGGGGTCCCTGGAACAACACATTTTCAGATGGGGGTCCGCGGCCAAATATATATCAATTTAGGGGTCCTTGGCATGAAAAAGGTTGAAAACCACTAAAGTAGGGCATTCATTTATTTATTTAAAACAACACAAACAGTTAGAATATGGAGATAAGAGATTTCCGCCCGACAACAACGCTATACCCAAAACAATACAATTTTGTCCTAGCTTACTTCTTACATGAAATAGTGTCTCAAACCTACCCAATTCCAGCAAATTAACACTTTGGAATAGCTTAATCATTAAATTGCCATAATAGAAATGTGATTAGCTGTAAAAAAAAAAGTGTTAAGTGTTAATTAGCTTGGCAGCAGCAGCGCCTCTGCTCTAGCACTATAGTGTAAAAAACGGGAGCACCCGTAAAAAACACTCCTTCATGCAACATCAAAGTCAAATGTAACTTAACGGACCGGTTCAAGCTGGATCGTGAGCAAACGCTAACCGTTAGCAACACGTGACTGCGGTGCTCCCATGATGCCATGCAAGATCACCGACGTGCTCCCATACTGTACGTTAGGGCTGGTAAATCAATATTAGAATTTCGAATATTCCTCGAATATGGGGAAAATATAATCTATATAATGTTATATCATTTTTCTTTTCAATGTTTATTTGACAGGGACAATACCAAAAACAATGTATTATTGGACCCGAGCACTTGAAACATAGTTTTTTGTAGTGTCCCTGTCAAATAAACATAAAAAAATATATTTAATTATGTGCGTGTCTTCTCCTCCGCGTCATCAGCGCCCATACCCTAGGTGGGGTTGGCGAAAGGGCCTACTCTGTGTGGAGTTTGCATGTTCTCCCCGTGTCTCCTAGGGTAGTTAATACCCTCACAAAAACATGTAGTAATCCTGGTCACTATACTGCCTCCCCCTGGTCAGCCGGGGCGCCTGATGGAGGGGAAGGGAACTGGTTGGAATAACGTGTTCCTTCCACGCGCTACGTCCAACCAGGGAAACTCCCCCCTGTCAGGTGACAAGAAGGTCAGTTGGCTCTCATGCATTGAAGGATGCATGAGCTCGGCCCTGGCCTCCCTAGGCTGGTGGGGGGAGTGTAGTGCCCAGGATCACTTAGCAAATTGGCACCGGGTGAAAATTACAAAATCGAGGGATAAAAATTATTTAAAAAAATAATAATATAATAATATATATATATATATATATATATATATATATATATATATATATATATATATATATATATATAGATACAAATGAGCAATTCCTGTGCACTTCTAGAATGGAGGAGGTGCTGGCCCGGGTAAGCAGGTAATGTATCAGACAGGTGAGATGAGGCCGCACACTCCAATGATGAGATGGACTTTTATATTTTCATTGCTTTTATTTGTGCACAACGCGTTTCGCCTTCTGGCTTCGTCAGGTGCATTCTGATTAGGCATGGTACATACCCTCATTTATAGAATTAGGCAACACCCTGTGATTGCAATGCTCCACCCACTGATCAGTCAATTTCATGCTCTTGAGTAGGTGGGTCAAGGCAACAAATATACATGTTACAGACATACACATTTCGTCTTGAATAATATTTGTAGAAAAGTATAGAAAAACATTTAAAATAGAAGAAGATAATATTTACAAATTCATGGTTAGAAGTATACATAAATATATATATATCTATCTGTACCATTGGATGTGTGTGTGTATATGAATACACACTCACATCCACAAAAGAGACTTAGGTTACCTCAGATGAATGTAAGACATGGGCTGTGGACCATGGACATTTTTACAAATAGGAGCTCAAGTCCAAATTTTCATTGAGGCCATGGGGTTCCATAGTATTTAGCAGGAAGATCCATTGAGCTTCTTTCTGAAGTAACAATTTTATATGGTTACCTCCTCTGGGTGGCAGCGTGACCTTTTCTATCCCTATAAATTTCAGGGTGGCTGCTGAACCATGGCTTTTCTCCTTGTAATGTCTTGCAATGGCATAATCCATATTCCCATGTCTTATTGCTGCTTTGTGTTCTGCTATACGTATCTTAAGGTTTCGTTTTGTTTGACCTATGTAAACCATACCACATGGACATTTTAACATGTAGACAACGTGTGTGGTGTTACAGTTTATGAAGTCCTTGATTTCATATTTTTGGCCTGTGTGTGGATGGTAGAAAACTTTTGTGGTGTAGGTGTTTGAGCAATGAGTACATCGCCCACACGGGTGGTTGCCACATATACCTTCACTTAGCCAATTGGAACTAGTGCTGGGTGTTCTGTACATAGATGTCACAACTTGATCTCTGATGTTCTTGCCTCTAGTGAAACAGAACCTAGGAGGTGTTGATGCTATGTTTTTGAGTAGAGGATCACATACCAGCATTCTCCAATGTTTAGAAATAATGTTTTTGACAGTTTGTGAAGAAGTATTGTATTCAGACACAAAAGTGACTCTGTTACCGTCTTCTTTTCTCTTTACCGGATTTAGGAGGGACTCCCTCTGTACCTGTTTAGTTTTATTTCTAGCTGTGCGTATCACATGTTCACTGAAACCTCTATTCTTAAATCTGTGGTGCATGTCTTCTGCTTGAACCTCAAAATCTCTTGGGTCATTACATATACGTTTGAGGCGTAGAAATTGACCATATGGGATGTTCTCAATGAGTCGTTTGGGATGATGGCTATTTGCATGTAAAATACTGTTTCTGTCAGTTGGTTTTCGATAAATAGTAGTGTTAAAATGACCATCCTCATTCAGTGATATACGCAAGTCTAGAAAATCAATTTGTTTTAGACTATGTTCCATTGAGAATTTCAAAGTTGGATGGGTACTGTTGAGATACCTACTAAACTCAAATAAATCAATTTCTGAAGAAGCAAATACCACAAGTATGTCATCTATAAATCTTTTATATAAAATGACCTTGTCCAACAGAGGGGAGGCAGCCTTGTCATATATAAATTGAGATTCCCAGAAGCCCATAAATAAATTTGCGTAATTGGGTGCAAAGGTAGAGCCCATGGCTGTGCCTTGAGTTTGAATATAGAATTTGTTATCAAACATAAAATAATTAGATTTTAGAATGAAGTTAGTCATACTGAGCAATAGATCTGAGGGGATCTCATTCTTAGACTTAAGATAGTGTGACATGGCTGCCAAACCGTCCTCATGTGGTATGTTGGTGTATAGACTTTCAACATCAAATGTTACCAGGTATGAACCTTGTGGAACCACTATGTTGTTCAGTGTTTTAATAACATCTCTGGTATCAGCAACATAGGAGGGTAATGTTTTGACAATTTCTTTAATGAATATATCAACAAATTGACTCAAGGGTTCTGACAAGGAATTGTTGCCTGACACTATAGGTCGGCCAGGCGGATTAATCAATGACTTGTGAATTTTTGGTTGTAAATATAGGACAGGTGTAGTGATCGATTCAACCTTTAAAAACTCATACTGCTTGGGTGTAATTTGTTTATCATGGAGAGCAACATCCAGAATCTCATTTCTGTCTTTTAGTAGTTTTTCGGCTGGATTGTGTGGGAGGGCTTTGTAAAAAGTGGTATTCAATTGTCTCGTTGCCTCAGCCACATAGTTTTTTGTGTTTTGTACCACTATTGAGCCACCTTTGTCTGCAGGTTTTACTATAATGTCTTTGTTTTGTTTTAGCTCCTTGAGTGCCTCTTTTTCAAGTATAGACAGATTGTAGCGTTTATGTACATAATTTGACTTATTGAGTTTCTGGATGTCTCGCTCTACCATTTTGCTGAATGTTACTAAAGTGGGATTCAAGGTACTGGAAGGAGGATGGAAAGTAGAAGACTTATACAATGTATTCAATGGTTTAACAGAGATTGACTGGTCTGCATTTCTGAAATGATATTTAATATGTAGCAGTCTAAAAAACTTGTAGCAGTCCACTTTCATCTTGAATGTATTAATTTTATTTGTAGGGACAAACGAGAGGCCTTTGCCTAATACTGAGGTTTGGGCAGGAGTAAGAGTGCAGTCTGATATATTAATTACCGCCGGTTGTTGCTCTGGCTCCTGGTAGTGACGGTGCTGGTCGGTGGGTCGTGGTTTCTTCTTCCCCCCCCGCCGCGTCCTCTTCCTCGCTTTTATTTGTAAAAATGTCCATGGTCCACAGCCCATGTCTTACATTCATCTGAGGTAACCTAAGTCTCTTTTGTGGATGTGAGTGTGTATTCATATACACACACACATCCAATGGTACAGATAGATATATATATATTTATGTATACTTCTAACCATGAATTTGTAAATATTATCTTCTTCTATTTTAAATGTTTTTCTATACTTTTCTACAAATATTATTCAAGACGAAATGTGTATGTCTGTAACATGTATATTTGTTGCCTTGACCCACCTACTCAAGAGCATGAAATTGACTGATCAGTGGGTGGAGCATTGCAATCACAGGGTGTTGCCTAATTCTATAAATGAGGGTATGTACCATGCCTAATCAGAATGCACCTGACGAAGCCAGAAGGCGAAACGCGTTGTGCACAAATAAAAGCAATGAAAATATAAAAGTCCATCTCATCATTGGAGTGTGCGGCCTCATCTCACCTGTCTGATATATATATATATATATATATATATATATATATATATATATATATATATATATATATATATATATATATATATATATATATAATTTAAATCTATTTTTTTTAAATAATAGAATAATATTCGAATATATTTGAACTTCTGCTCAAAAGCTGAATCCTTTGAGTCCTGAAAAGAAACAGTTTTGGACAGATATAGTTTACAGAAATGTTTATAGACAGATTTATAGACCAGTAATGCATTTGGCTGTGGAACCCCATCAGCAAATATGTTGTGAGGGGACCGCAGGGACCGCCAACCATACAAGATTTAGTATTGTTAAAATTTCTTTCCACAAGTTTTTTTTTTTTTTACAATAGCAGATCTACAAGCAAATAGCCAATGTACTGTACTGTATACAGGGACTTATGCTGCTATAGGCTCGACTGCTGGGGAACCGGGAACGTTGCCTGATTTTTCAAGCTCCTCTCTCCTCTCCATCTGTACGCATGTATGTCCCATCAGTGCATGTTACTAACTTGTGTTGAGTTTGTGTGCTTCTTGTGTCACAGGCTTCCATGGATCATGATTACTGACCCACCCCAACTGCAATGAATGAGGGTTTCTACGGACTATAGATGCAGTATGTTATTATAGTATAGCTGTTATTGTTATCACAGCTGTAGCTGTGCATCTCTGTGTCTCCTGTTCTTCTGTCTCTCTCTCTCAACCCAACCGATCAAGGCAGATCCCTGCCCCCCTACAGCCAGGTTCTGCTAAAGGTTTCTTCCCATTAAAGACAATGGAATGGCTTCATTGTTAACATGTTTTGCTAACCCAGAAACAGGGGTGTGTTTTTCTTTGACCAATCACAGTGTCAGCCGATGGTGCCATTCCCTCCGGGCAATGGGATCTCTGAACTCCACACACTGCACTGAGTGCATAGGGAGAGGGGAGCAATTCTACCAGCACTTTTATGTGTTGCATTACTTATTTCTCACTCCAATGTTTTCATATACACATTTCAATGTACTGTTTAGGTTTAAAACGAGGAATGCACCATCTGGCCGTCGTCTTGAGTTAAATAAAGAAGGCAGCAGCCCATGAGTGTCTCCCTAATTAAAATCAGGTGCGAGTGGAGGAACGTGCAGCTATGGGAATCAAACAGGTGAATGAAATCAAGATTAATTTATATTCATAAGGGTCTACTCTATATCTATGTCATCACAGAGTACATCTTAGTTTACAGAAAGTAATTACAAATTGACTTTTAGGGAATCGAGCGCAGCGATAGTTGCAGGTAGGCTCGGCAGGCAGGAGGGTAAACCGTAGTATCACGAGTCACACCGCCAAACTGAATGCAATAGCGTTGCAATAGATAATCATTCCTGACAAAAGCGTCTAACTGAACTATTGACATAATACACACAAATAGATTTTAAAAAAAAGATTAAAACAAAAATGCTTGGGGCATCTAATGATAGATATGTCCTCATTATGACCGTGGGTGTGCTTTAAAAGTGTGAAAAAAAGTTTAAAAAAAAACATTTTTCATTTCACCACATCTTTAAAGGGGAGTGTGTCCTTGCCACCATTGCCAAATGCTTGCTCATGAGGGTAATAGTTGGGTCTCTGCAAATTATAGAGTATGGTCTTGACTTGCTAAAACATCATGAAATAACTTTTGTTGTGATTAGGCGCTATATAAATACAACTGACTTGACATGCACACACGCACACGCACACACACGCATTCAAACTGAAGCACAAAAAAACATGACACTGTTACGCAGCTAAGTAAAAAATACACATACTGTAAACACACACACAGACAGGAAAACAGACATGCACACACAAAAAGACAAACAAATGCACGCAGACATTTAGAACTGGCAGATGCACACACGCACGCACACAAACAAACACACACACTTCGAACTGGCAGAATGCACAGAGAGACATATTACACACACACACACACACGTTTGTATTACTATACTTGTGAGGACTTCAACGTTATACAGCAGAACAGCAATTGTATGAATGCAGTATACATTTAGCAATTTATTTTACCAAAAGCCTAAAAGTAGCTGATGTACAAGCTCACAACGTGTCGAGCTGCGATAGTTGTGCGCTTATAGATCAGATATTTTTCGGTGCATGACACTGTTACGCAGCTAAGTAACACACACACACACACACACACCAACAGAGAGGGCCTGTGCGGTTGGTACTGTTCTCATGTACGTGACTGAGTCAGACACACGGCTACAACAATGCCAAGAAATTGCACCCGGAGCTCAGACAGTACAGGAACCCGGGGAGGGGGGGGGGACGGTGGGAGGGGGATTACATAAACGCCCCCTGGAGGTCACCATTCTTCACTCTATGAAGCGCCGGCGATGTCGGGGGCGGGCGGGCGGCGATACTCCCGAC
The DNA here is from genome assembly GCF_963454915.1 of Gymnoscopelus microlampas. Taxonomy (NCBI): domain Eukaryota; kingdom Metazoa; phylum Chordata; class Actinopteri; order Myctophiformes; family Myctophidae; genus Gymnoscopelus; species Gymnoscopelus microlampas. The sequence continues at coordinate 12,794,028 of NC_139939.1, forward strand.
AGACGCAGTGACCCGTGCAAACATCGCCAAGGACGGCCGGCCGTTTGTTCCCGCGTTGTACTGTACCACACACTTCCACTTCCCCACAGCACAGCCCTGATGTGCATGCAGGAGGTATACACACGCTATCCATGCTCTCTAGTGTGCGTGTGTGTGCGTGTGTGTGTGTGTGTGTGTGTGTGTGTGTGTGTGTGTGTGTGTGTGTGTGTGAGTGTGTGTGTGTTGCTATGCGTACATACTGTAGAGGTTGAGTCTATAACAGTGGGTCTCGAATGTTTTCATCTCAAACATATTTTGTGCCAGGGAGGGACCTCCAGAAGCAAACATTTGAGTAAAAAAAATGTTTGCTTTAAATATATATATATATATGTGTATGTATATATATTCAAAGATGTGCACGAAATGTTCATGATTTTTTCCAAAAATAGCAGATTTACAAGCTCATAACGCAGCATTAAGTGACACGCCGTGAGCTTGTATATCTGCAATTTTTTGGAATAGCCACAGTATAAAATATGGTTAAAGTGGTTAAAATTATTGTGACGTTACATTAAAAAAAATTGCTGGGGACCCTTGGTACGCCCAAAAGGACCCCTGGGGGTCCCCCACTTTGAGAACCAATGGTATACGGTATCTGCTGTCAGTGGTGTGTGTGTGTGTGTGCGCTATGCGTATACAGAGAGGTTGAGTCTATAACAATACTGCTGCAGGACTTGGGAGATAGGGCTAAAAGACGCTTATGGCATTTTTTTTCTTACCGCAGTGAAAAAAAGGTATGAACGTTAGCTGTACTATAGGGAGGAGGATGGCTGATTTAAGCAGACACACCTGGCCCGAAACAGAGACTAATTGGACTCGTCGGAGCCGGGTGTGAATTACAAACCTGTTGTAGTCCATGCACACGAGATAAATTAGCCGTCTCCATACATATTCTGATGGGGGAGACGGAGCCTCTGTTTTATGCAAGTGTTTTTTTTTTAGTCCTCGTTGCTGTGCGTCGTTCAAGTCTGTTCGGGGTTCCCACCCATTTTTAACAACACATTTTCAAAACTTTACCACAACTTTCCATAACGATCCAGTATTTTCAACCCATTTCCAGGACTATAGCAATCACATGGCGCAACAAGGCTCTTACTCCAGTGTGCTATCAATGCCCCAAGACAAACTCGAGCGACTGTGTCATATAACAAAAAATAGAAGATATACAAGCTCATAGCGAGTGCCGCGCTATGAGCTTGTAGATCTGCTATTTTTTTGAATAGCCCCAAAGTATAAGATAATGGTTAAAAGTGGTTCAAATCTAAAATGACAGATGCATTTCCCCGGTGTTAATGGGTGGGGAGTTTGCCCATATGGTCGTACTCTATAAACACAGCATGTTTGTGGTGAGTTCCCGAACAGCATGCACAGGCAGGCACCGTGCAGAGAGAGAAGCGAGTCTCGGAAAAGGCTCCCGGTTCGATTCCCAAGCCCCCCCCCCCACCACCACCCCTTGTGTTAGTATATCGCAGCGTCCTTGAGCAAGACTTAACTGTTAAGCCCATATAACTGCTCCCGGCGAACGGGTCGGTGAGTCGTACCGTTTCCTATGCCGTCAGCATATCAATGTGCGCGCGTGCGTGCGTGCGTGCGTGCGTGCGTGCGTGCGTGCGTGCGTGCGTGCGTGCGTGCGTGTGTGTGTGTGTGTGTGAATGTAAATCCCTTTGGATAAAGGGCACGATATAAATGCACCATTTATTTTGCCATTTTAACAGGCGTGTGGCGATGCATATGTAGGCAGACAGGCGTGTGTGTGTGTGTGTGTGTGTGTGTGTGTGTGTGTGTGTGTGTGTGTGTGTGTGTGTGTGTTTTATTTGACCTTCATGTATACAGGTAAAATCCCACTGAGATACAAGATCTCTTGAGGGAGCCCTGTATGTGTGTGTGTGTGTGTGTGTGTGTCTGTGCGCGCGTACAGTACCTTCTTGAAGAGCAGCGAGTCGTCCATGTGCTCGGCGTACACAGAGGTGAGCCTGTAGTGGTTCTCGGTGGTGGGGTCCATCTGGTAGCCCGTCAGCATGTAGCACACGGTGCGGAACTCCTGGATCTTCATCTGGAACACCTCCTTCAGCCTGCGGTTCTTCAGCTCGGCGCTCTCCAGCTGCTTGCGGAGGTCTGCGCGGCGCGGGGACGTTACGTTTAGGTTAGTTAAGACACTCACTTACAGGACAGTTAGGCCTGTCACAATTATTAACCCATTGAGACCTGAAGCCGATTCTACATGTCTCCTAAATCCCAACAATTTTCTGAAAAACGTATGTTTCTATATCAGTGGTGCTCAATCTTTTTCATGTCAAGGACCCCCACAATTATATGTATTTGGTTGCCGACCCCCATCAAAATATTTTGTTCCAGGGACCCCCCAGAAGCAAAGATTTGAGTTAAAAATGTTCGCTTTAAAAATATATATATTCAAAGATTTGCACACATTTTCACGATTTTTCAAAAATAGCAGATCTACAAGCTCGTAGCGCGGCACTCGGTGCCGCGCTACGAGCTTGTATATCTGCTATTTTTGAATAGCCCAATGTGTGAAATAATGCTTTTTAGCTCAAATCTAAAAATGAGACAGTTCCAGGTCTCAATGGGTTAAATGTGCTATAGAAATAAACTTGGCTTGATTTGTATATAGAGATCTCTGTATCTGTCTGTCTACCTGTGTCCCTGATGCCCATATATGGAGAGTTCTGTATCCATCAGTCCTTGTACCTTTTATACCCATATATGGAGGCCCCTGATGTCATTGTATATGCCCATACCTTGTATATTGACATGCCCAAATATGGGCATGGCGGTCGGCTCTGTGGCTCTGGACTTTTTTTTCGTGTCAAGGACCCCCAAATTGATATGTATTTGGCTACTGACCCCCATCTGAAAAGAGTTTGTGCAAGGGACCCCCAGAAGAGAAAATGTATGTAAAGAAAAAATCACACCCTGTGTGAAGGTAGCGGCGCCTTTGATACAATTTGTCATCGATATGTATGTTTATAATGTGTTTATAGCCATGTGTCACGTGAAGCTTGACCAATCACTTTGTTGACGGGTCTGACCAATCAGAGCGTTGACGGGTCTGACCAATCAGAGCGTTGACGGGTCTGACCAATCAGAGCGTTGACGGGTCTGACCAATCAGAGTGTTGACGGGTCTGACCAATCAGAGCGTTGACGGGTCTGACCAATCAGAGCGTTGACGGGTCTGACCAATCAGAGCATTGACGGGTCTGACCAATCAGAGCATTGACGGGTCTGACCAATCAGAGCGTTGGCGGGTCTGACCAATCAGAGCGTTGGCGGGTCTGACCAATCAGAGCGTTGACGGGTCTGACCAATCAGAGCGTTGACGGGTCTGACCAATCAGAGCGTTGACGGGTCTGACCAATCAGAGCGTTGACGGTGAACACGGACAAAGTCAGGTATAGAGCAGGACCCGATCTATACCTAAAGGTATAGAGCGGCTAGCGCCGCTAAAAATGCACAAACTGAGCTTGTAGGTTTTGAATAGCCAACAGATACAGTAAATGGATAAAGTGGTTAAAATTATTGTGACGCTGTATATTAACTACTTTTGGTGGGGACCCCCTGTCTCCATGGGGAGACAGGGGGTCAATGGGCTAGGCAATGTGAAGGTAAAATTCAGGCAGCGAATGCATAAATGCATGAGCATATGTATACAGTATGTTTCCTTTTAAGTTGGAAATGAACTAAGGGGGGGTGAGGGGGGGCTATATCGTGGAACCTTCATGATAAGTCCAAAATGGTTACTTTTCAGGATTCAAATAAAAATAAAACCGCAAAAGTAGCAGATCTACAAGCTCAAAAGCTTGTAGATCTGCTACTTTTCTCTTCACATCATCACCTTCCATGCAGCTGAAAGCTGACTCACTCCAAAGTCCCTGATCTGAGTCATACAGCGATCCACTGACAGCTCTGTATGGAATAATGTACCGGCCAGGCTCTGCTCATCTAATCATTAACCCATTCAATCCGGGAACGCATCTGTAGTGACTGTCATTTTAAGATTTCTGTGGCTATTTTTGGGGCGGTGTAACCGCCCCCTATAAGTGAGTTTTGGACACTGACCAATCCTGCACCGTGATTGGCAAATAGTCTACAACGCAGTCTACACCCCTAACCCTTCCACAGTCAATGCAAATCTATACTTTTGCAAAGTCAGCCAATCACATTACAGCTAGTGTCATCACCACTAGCTGTAATGTGATTGGCTGACTTTGCAAATTCAGGACTGTGATTGGCTAGCGAAACACATGACACATGTGCAGCCCTATGAATAGCAGTATGGACTTAAAAAAAAGTCGTTTATCCTTTTTTTTAAGTGAGTCATGTTGTGATGACCACACACCGCCCACTTCACACTGGGTGTGATTTTTTTTTGTTATCGTTGAATATATATACATTTTGGGGGTCCATGGAGCAAAATATTTTGAGATTGGGGGCAAATACATATCATTTTGGGGGTCCTTGACATGAAAAAAGTTCGAGAACTGCTGATTATTATGGCAACATACATTTAAAAAGAAAAAAAAAATAGTATTTAGACGACATTTGTAGAATCCCCAGAAGCAAAGATTTGAGTAAAGAATGTTGCTTTAAAAATATATATATATATATTCAAAGATTTGCAAAAAAGAAATCACGAGAAAAAGAAATGCTGATCTTTAGTAGCGCGGCACTCGGTGCTTGTAGATCTGCTATTTTTGAATAGCCCAAAGTAGCCGATAAAATAATGGTTTCGCAAAAAAAAATCTAAAATGTCACAGATGCGTTCCCGGTCTTGGTGGGTTAACCCATTAATACCTGGAACGCATCTGTGTCACGTTTTCATTTGAGCTAAAAAGCATTATTTTACACATTGGCTATTCAAAAATAGCAGATATACAAGCTTGTGGCGCGGCACCGAGTGCCGCGCCACGAGCTTGTAGATCTGCTATTTTTGAAAAATCGTGAAAATGTGTGCAAATTGAATATATGTATTATTTTAAAGCGAACAACTCAACTCTTTGCTTCTGGGGGTCCCTGGAACAACATATTTTGAGATGGGGGTCCGCGGCCAAATACATATAATTTTGGGGGTCCTTGACATGAAAAAGTTTGAGCACCACTGATATAGAAACATAGGTTTTTCAGAAAACTGTTGGGATTTAGAAGACATTAGTAAGAATCGGCTTCAGGTCTTAAAGGGTTAAGGGTTTAGAAACACTATTAGAAAGAGAGTGGTTAAATCACTCAGCGGCCTCTCTCTCTCCTTTCAGCCTGGCGGTGAGGAGGAATCGTGACTGTGGAGGAGGAGGTACCGTTATAGGAGGAGGCAGGGACGTGGGGGTGCACCTCCAAAAGCAGCTGGAAAATATCAATTTGTGATAATTACCCTAATTTGAGAGACTTTGATTGGAGCAGGGGGAAGAGCAATGAGTTTGTCTGAGCAGTGGGCGCGCACACACACACACACACACACACACACACACACACACACACACACACACACACACACACACACACACACACACACACACACACACACACACACACACACACACACACACACACACACACACACACACACACACACACACACACGCACACACACACGCACACGGTTCATTAAAGGAGGGGAATTATTTATGTGTGTTCGCTGCATAAAATAGTTAACACGGATGGATATGTTGTTGCAACAAAAATAGCAGATCTACAAGCTCATAGCGCGGCACCGAGTGCCGCGCTATGAGCTTGTAGATCTGCTATTTTTGAATAGCCAAAAGTGTAAAATAATGTGTTTTAGCTCAAATCTAAAAATGACACAGTTCCAGGTCTCAATGAGTTAACTCAATAAATAGATAATGCACCCTTACGGATCCATTTGGTTAAATATTTACACTCTTAACCACTTAAGCCCTATATCGTTGCTGTCGGGCTGAAATCTCTTATCTCCGTATTCTAACGTGTTGTGTTTTATCGTAAATTAATTCCCTACTACCCCTTCCCATACTACAGCCAGTACAGCGTCACACAAAAGTATACAAAGTAGCAGATATACAAGCTCGAAACGCGGCGCTTTACTTGGATCCTGAAAAGTAACTGTTTTGGACATAATGAGGTTTCCACCTGATGCTTTTGGCACAGATTATTTGCATTTTGTTTTATTCTTCCATAATGCCTCAAGGTGACAAGTCGTTTTCGGCTAACCAGTATGTTGCTATATCAGTGGTTCTCAAACTTTTTCGTGTCAAGGACCCCCAACATGATATGTATTTGGCCACGGACCCCCCATCTAAAAATATGTTGTTCCAGGGACCCCCCAGAAGCAAAGATTTGAGTTAAAATGTTCGCTTTAAAACAATATATATTCAAAGATTTGCACATATTTTCACAATTTTTCAAAAATAGCAGATCTACAAGCTCGTAGCGCGGCACTCTGTGCCGCGCTACGAGCTTGTAGATCTGCTATTTTTGAATAGCCCAAAGTGTAAAATAATGATTTTTTGCTCAAATCAAAAAAATGACACAGATGCGTTCCAGGTCTCAATGGGTTAATGGGTTATGGCCAGAGCGCGGTGGTATAGATATGTTTGTAATTGTGTGTTCTGTAACGTTTGCTGAGCCATCACCATAATACTTTCTTCTGTGGCTAATAGAGGAAGGAAACAATCTCAAGTCTACTCTGCTGGCGGTGCCTCTAGTGGCGGAAGGTGAGTATTTACATGTTCAACTCATTAGGCTTCTACTCCACTACATATCAGAGGTAATTGTTAGCGGTGCCAACCGCTCTAAGCTTGACTTTGTCCGTCCGTATGTCCGTCTGTCCGTTTGAGCACGGGCTTTAAACAGCTATAACTCCAGTTCGCAGCATGCCAGCAAGTCCAAATTTGGTATGTGGACTTAGACCACCAATAGGGACGAGCATTGACTGCTGAAGCCCCGCCCCGCCCTATTATAGCGCCACCAGGAGGCCACTGGCTTTAAACAGCTATAACTCCAGTTTGCAGCATGCCACCAAGTCCAAATTTGGTATGTGGACTTACACCACCAATAGGGACGAGCATTAATTGCTTAAGCCCCGCCCCGCCCTATTATAGCGCCACCAGGAGGCCACTCATCAAAGGCACCGCTTCCTTCACACAGGGTGTGATTTTTTTTCTTACTCTTGACCGTGTGGGTCCGTCCGTCCGTCCGTTTGAGCACGGCCTCAACAGCTGCAGCTGATTGCAACACAAGGATGCAACCAGTTACACTAATTCAAAGGCACCACTCTCTTCACACTGGGTGTGATTTTTACTCAACGTCAGCTATTTGAAAACTTTAGTTACAAGTTACTTTGTAGATAGATTAGATTATTATTACAAAACATACATTAACCCCCCAACAAGTCAAAGCCAGTTTGGCTTGAGGAAAAGGTTTTTGTGTATTTATGTAAAATATGTATTTTGATGCCAATACGTAGTGAACATTTACATTTACAGGCCTTTTACGTGTAACAGAGTATCTCTACACTGTGGTATTGCTATACGTAATAAAGCGGGAGTATATTTTCTTTGCACCACTGAATGCATTCTGTGTGATGGTATCAGGAGCTCGACTCCCCGTGTTCAGCTCCCCACGATGACGTCCCTGTGCCCACTGCCGTCATCAACTCTTATTAAAACATCTCTGACACTCTGCAATTCACACGCACGCACACACACACACACACACACACACACACACACACACACACACACACACACACACACACGCACACGCACACGCACACGCACAGAACATCCATGTATCAACTAAGGGGCCGTTATAGGAGTGACTGTAATTGTGCATTTTATTCATGAGTCAGGTTCCCCAATGCCATTACTGACAATTACATCTTCCCACCTTGCCCTCTTCTTCACCTATAACTTCATCTCCTCCATTTTACACCCACTCACCCACCCACTCACTCACATGCAAACTACATGGTCAGAGGCTATAAGCTGTGTGTGTGTGTGTGTGTGTGAGAGAGAGGGAGGGAGGGGCAGAGAGAGAGAGAGAGAGAGAGAGAGAGAGAGAGAGAGAGAGAGAGAGAGAGAGAGAGAGAGAGAGAGAGAGAGAGAGAGTGTCTATCTTTGGTGACTGGGGCAGACTGTCAGTCAGAGTTGATGATCATTGTTGGCAGAGTTATGGATGGTTGACGAGACCGTCATTGGTTGGCAGCTGTCAAGACGCCCCAAAACGCCTGTTAACCCATTCCAACCGGGAAACCCTTTTAGATGTTTTAGCGTTGGCTACCTTTTAGATGTTTTAGCGTTGGCTACCTTTTAGATGTTTTAGCGTTGGCTATTTTTGAACATTTTTGAAAAATCTTGTAAGTGTTTGAAACAAATAAATAAATAAAAAAGTATTCCAATTTTTTGTCTTTTAACACAAATCTTCTATTCTGGGGGTCCCTGGCACAAAACATTTTCAGGTGGGGGGGTCCGTGGCCATATACATATCATTTTGGGGGTCCTTGGCACGAACAAGTTTGAGAACTACTGGTTTAGAAGGCATTTGTAGAACCGGCCACAGGTCTTAATGGGTTAATTTACCACCGATCGACTAGGGAACACATCAACTAAATATGTGTGTGTGTGTGTGTGTGTGTGTGTGTGTGTGTGTGTGTGTGTGTGTGTGTGTGTGTGTGTGTGTGTGTGTGTGTGTGTGTGTGTGTGTGTGTTTGTGTGTGTGTGTGTGTGTGTGTGTGTGCACACGCGCGTGTATGTCTGAATGTTTAGTCAGTAAATCAAAGCACTGTCAGAGTAGAACATTGCCCCGCCAGCCCAGCCCACCCCCACACCCTCCCACCCACGAAGCCAGAGTTTCCAGAAAGACTTTCAGACTTTTTTTTGCCATTAATTGATCCCTCAGGGGTCTTGGGGGGGGGCTGCTGTCTCTCAAAAGCTTTTCTGGGGGTCGTGCTCGCCCTCTCACAGCTTTGTTTCACAGGAAACTAAAAAAAACATTACTGATCCAAAAAGACATTAGAAATCATTCATAGATGTCGAATGTCCTTGATCTTTTCTTAAACCAAATTAGGGATGCCACAATCTGACCTTCAGCCAATTCGAAATTCGGACAGCCCTGGCGAATATTTTTCGATTATTCGACGGCGCCGTTTTTTGAAAAATATTTTTCAAAAAAAAATTTTTTTTTTTTTTTTTACATTTTTTTTTTTTTTTGCTCCTGTTTTAGCATTATGATGGTCATTTCCGGGTTGCGCGGCCCAATTATTAGTTACGTTAATGTTTGGGCTGGGATGCTTTCCAGCAGGGGCCTCAGTGCGGCTGCAGAGTTCATGTTTGGGCTGGGCTGAAACAGTGAAACGCTCTGAAACTGTGGCCATTTAGAATTATTAAGACTATAATATTACTATTATTAGTATTAGCATATATTTTGATTGAAACTAAGGCATACAAAAGTAAAAAGTAAAAAAAAAAAAAAGTAAAAAGTAAAAAAAAAATTTTTTTTTTAAAAATATTAATAAAAAAAATATATAATTAAAATCGAATTTTAAAAATCATTTTCGATTATGGAGACTGTAACGAATATTCGAAAATTCGAATATTCGGTGGCATCCCTAAACCAAATCAATCCCATTCTGAATCGCGTCACATCTTTCGCATGTGGAGCCTATGCCTTCAACATACTGTTGAAGGGATAGGACCCACAATAGGCTCTATGCACAGCGGCCATATTGGAAAGAAATTGGGCTTCTTCTTACTTCCTTCACAGGTGTTACCAATGATACTAATGAAGGCTCTGTTCCATTCTGGTCAGGGTGCTGATATTGTGCATGTTGGCTCACTAGAAACGCTCCATTTTGGTTCCCAAATGGCCCCTTATGGTGGGTGTGTAGCTCTGAGAGTGTACAAATGGAACCAAACGGACCCGTAAGGGTCCATTTGGTTCCATTTGTACACTCTCAGAGTTATGGGGGTCCTTGAAAATAAGACAACCACTATGCCACACTAAACGGTACAGAGCCTTAATTAGTATCATTGGTAACACATGTGAAGGAAGTAAGGAAGGGGCCCCAATTCATTCCCAATATGGCTGCTGTGCATAGAGCCTATTGTTTCTGTAGACACTAGATGGATTCAAGTGTGAATACAGTTTCTTTTTTTTGTTTTCCTTTCTTTGACGGCGAGACACCAGAAACCAGGTTGATTGATTACCACGCCAATATCACGTCAAACGAACAATCACAGAGACGGCACACAGGTCCAGGTGTGAAGAAGATTAGGTTTGGAAGGACAATATACAAGACAAGAGTGACAAGAAGGAGTGAAGACAGAGACAAGGAGCCAGAAAGAGAGGGGCGTGTGTGCGTGTGTGCGTGTACGTGTGTACGTGTGTACGTGTGTGTGTGCGTGTGTGTGTGTGTGCGTGTGTGTGTGTGTGTGTGTGTGCGTGTGTGTTGGGGGGGAGGGGGGGGTGCTCAGTTCCAATAATAAGCAGGTTTTATTTATTCATTGTCTGTTGATGAGAGACTAGCCTGTCACCACGCAAAACAATAAGACAATATGCCTGTGGGTTCCGTACTCTGTGGGCGAGAGACACACACAGGGAGAGAGGGAGGGAGGGGGGGAGAAAGAGAGAGAGAAAGAAAGAGAGTGTTCATGTGGCTCTCAGGAGATAAATTAAGTCTGCAGACTTGCTCTGTTCTGAACTCCAATTAAATATTTAACCCTGTCACAACTATACATTCCTCCCACTCTGGCTCACACACACACACACACACACACCATTACCCACACAGCTAACACGGGACACACGGTACCTATAATATGCCCTTCTCTTCCCTGAGACACCCTGGCCATCGCACCATGTCCTCTAGACCTGCGGTTCTCAACCAGTGGTCCGGGGGAACCACCAGTGGTCCTTGAGGGGGGTTCCAGGTGGTCCCCAGCTACATGATGGAGAGTTGGTAACCAAATGGACCTTTATATGTCTTTAACTCTTGAGAGCGTAAAATTGCACGCTCTCAAGAGTTTAATCATTGTTAAAAATCTGCATTACTTAATTAAAGGATTGTTATTTTGATCAACGTTTGGCTGTGTTATCTCTCCTATGGTACCGACATCAACACAGCAGACAAAATCGTATCCAACGGCAACAAAATATTCCAAGTCTTGGGTCTGAGAGGTTAAATCTCATGAAACGGTGCTCCGTGGCTCAAATGCCGAATAAATAATGGACCTTGCTATGCAAAGGGTTGAAAAGCACTGCTCTAGACTCGTCTCCCTCCAGGCTCGCAGGCTGTGGAATGACCTCCCTTCTAGCCAGGACTGCAACACTCACTTCCCCCTTTTTACACAGCGGTCTGAAAACGCACCTCTGCACACTCTACCTCACTCCCTGTAGCAATCCTCCATTGCTGTACCACTTGACTTCTTGTTAGCCATGTTTCAGTAACCAAGGTGATAATGATGACCTGCACAAATCTGCAAGGTGCACAGCATAGCATATCGTTGCTGTCGGACAGGAACCTCTCTTTGATGTCGAGCGGTCAGACAGGCGGTTTCTACAGATACGAGAAGGACAGATACACACGCACACAGAGGTCTCCTGCAGTTGTAGTTAGATGGGCACTGCACTAAGACAACGGGTACAACTGGTTTGCTTATCCAAACGGGCATGCGTTCCCAACGGGCGTCGACCGCCTTAGTTAAATCTAAAGGTAGGGTGAGTGATGAAACAAAAAGTGTCTTTGTTACCCTTTAAGACCTGAGGGCGCTTCTAAGAATTTTCTAAATCCTAACAGTTTTGTGAAAAAAATCCCCAAAAATATTGTTTTCACGATTTTTCAAAAATATCAGATCTACAAGCTCATAGCGCGGCACTCGGTGCCGCGCTATGAGCTTGTATATCTGATATTTTTGAATAGCAAAAGAAATTTAAAGTGACACAGATGCGTTCCAGGTATTAATGGGTTAAAAGGTTAAAGTACTATATTCTGATAGTAATCATTCCTATAGTGTTTGTTCAGTAACAGGGGTCGCCCTGTATCTCCAGCTCTTTGATAAACAGAACAGTTTCAGGTAGGTGAGAAAATGTCAGCCAATCAGGAGAGAGTACCCATTCATCAGCTTCATTTTCATCGTGTTTCAGTTCCCATGTTGTCTGCTCATAACTTCCAATTCCACTTGTTTAATCTGTATCCTGTCTGAGTTCTATATCCTGATAGGATACAATTGGTATTCTGACCTGAAAATGCATTTTTGCCTGGCACCTGGCACACATTGGGTGCCAGGTTTTTTTAAAAACAGAGTACACTGAGTGCCAGGGTTTTTAACCATTTTTTTAGGAGCCGAGATACAGGCTTTTGAAGTCATAAGTTAACCAGAAAGTGGATTGGAGTCAAAATCTTCGGAAAATGATATCTCCTGGGGCTTAGAAGGTAAAAAAAAAAAAAAAATTGAAAAAAAAAAAATGATTTTTTTTTTTTTTTTTTCATTTTTTTTTTTTTTTTTCAAAAAACGTATATATACGGTTTTGGCACTCCATGTAAGTATTGCAAAAAACGTATATATACGGTTTTGGCACCCAATGTGTAAAGAGCTGGGGAGACATGGGAACTCCTTATACTGAACAAACACTCTATAGCAATGAGTACTATTAGAATATATAGCTACTGAATATAACACTTATTTTTACCAAAGAAAATCACTTACCCTACCTTTAAACTTAGAATATTTTAAATCACCCCATTTTTCACTACAAGAAAATGTGCCAGGACAGTAGAATATTGTAATTGGATTTCGGTCAGTCATGCACTTCCCTACTTGTAAAGCTCTTTGTATAAAAGCCGCTAATACAAATGCAGACCATTTACCGATATTATTCAGTCGCCCGCCACTCTCGACAGAGGGAAGTGCCGCTGAAACTTACTTACACACACACACGCACACACACACACACACACACACACACACACACACACGCACACACACACATGCCATTACTCGACAACAGTGCAATAACGGTAATGGGCATCGGGCCTGGGACAATTTAACCCATTGATACCTGGAACGCATCTGTGTCACTTTAGATGTCTTTGGCTATTCAAAAATAGCAGATATACAAGCTCATAGCGCGGCACCGAGTGCCGCGCTACGAGCTTGTAGATCTGCTATTTTTGAAAAATCGTGAAAATTATTTTTTTATGTCTTTTTCCGAAAAATTTTTAGGATTTTGAATTTTTTTAGACGCGGCCTCAGGTCTCAATGGGTTAATAATTGTGGGTGATGGAGACAGCGTGAGATGGCTCCGCTCAGACTGAGCTGATCCTGTCCGTAGTTTCCTCACAGAGACACAATAGCCTGTAATATCATTACCGAAACCTCTTGCCTCCATATTTCATACTTTTTTTTTTGGGGTTCTTTTGTAAATGAATGCCCTGCTTCGTCATACTACATAGTGTGTCACACAAAAGTAGCTAAAGAAATCTTTTCTGAAAACAATTAACTCATTGAGTGCCACAATCCGTCAAATCCGTCACGTGGCCTGACGCCCAGAGCGCCACAATCCGTCAAATTCGTCATACAAAAAAAATCCAAAAAAAAAATCAAAATAAAAGTTTTTTTTTTTTTTTAATGGGAAAAACATGTTCAGAACCCAAGATATGATGATTTGAAGATTTGCTGCTCCATCCACTCCTTGTTTAACCTATAACTTAAAAAGGCTGTATCTCGCTTCCTAAGCACTTTTTTTTTACAATGAATTTTGGCTGTGGCACTCAGAGCCAAAATTCCATAAACATGAATAAATAAGCTTGGCACTGAATGAGTTAAGTGAAAAGTTTTCCACCCAACAGAGACGTTATGTTAACTCATTCTCTGCCATTGACGTGGTTTTTTTTTTGTCCAAAGCCCAAACCAGATGGCGCTCTTCTGTAACACATGAGTGACCATTTATTCCTCAGACACACACACATCCAGGAGATCAAGTGATAAAAAGATTTCCTTCCACCATTCACTTCCTTGTTAAACGATTTGGAAAAAAGGCCTGTATCTCGCCTCCCTGGTTTGCCTTTTTGACGAGACATATTCAATGGCAGTACCCTAACAATATATAATTTAACAATATTCAACCTGACAAGCCTGTTTTGGCCGTGTCATTATAGTTGGACAATTATTTCTCAACAAGCGCCCCCCCCCCCCCCCCCCCCCCCCCGGCCCCCAAACAAAAAAGGAAATCGACAAGTACACAATGAGTTTGAAAACATTTTGATAGTATGAAATAGGGCTTGAGCGGTAAAACGTTTTATTTGGCATCAATAAAAAAAAAAAGTACTTAAACGCGTCAGTGGGGCTCCTGGGTCAGACAAGATAAAACATGAGGGAAAAAAACAGACGATCCTGGAGCACTCAAAAGGTAAAACTGAGGGAAAAACCTTCATTTTTGACCGGGAGATGAAGACCTTCTCGAGGTCAGCAGCATTTGTTTTAATAAAGGCCTTTTCCTCCATTTTACCTTAGACTGCCCCGTATCGACTTGCTTTTTTTTTCTTTCTTTCAGACTTATTTCTCAATTGGTGTCCTGCCTATTTCAACCTTTTAACACATCGGGTGCCAGCATTTTTTCATAACAACTTACCGTGGGTGCCAGCATTCTCCCCATTGACTGCGCTTTGCTGTTTAAAGTTTCCGCGTGCGTTACAAGCAAATCCACGCAAAAAAAGCATCGATTCATGTTCTGCCATGGGCCTGGCTACTGCCTGGAACCATAACATTCCCCTCGCGGGTTACAACGGGGGGGGGGGGGGGGGGGGGGGGGGTCGCGCATGACCGGTTTTCCCCACAGGAAACAGATTCGGATATATAGGCGTTTCAAAGTAGGAAATAGACAGGAAACGGATGGGGGGAAAAAAAAAAAATCCGGTGAGTGATCTGGCACTTCCTTCGCAGGATTACAATGGGTGCTCCCAGAGCTGCTCTAGCCCCGCCCGCGCGGAGAAAAACGAAAAAAACAAAAAGACTGAAATCACGGTTCAGACCGTGTTTGGCACCGAAGCTTCGGAACCGCCACTAAGTAAACACACGGTTCAGACCGTGTTTGGCACCCGATGTGTTAAGTAATTGTGCCTCTCAGGCTAATATGGGGTTTTACACGTTTTTCTAAAGGTGAACGCATTTTGTCAGCGCAAATCACTCGACATCACATATCGTCTCCGTCGGGTGGAAACCTCACGTGTCGGAAACCGTTAGCGTTTCGGATTCAGATTAAACAGCAAAAGTAGATCTACAAGCTTGCGGATCTGCTACTTTTGATGCTTTTGTGTGATGCTGTAGTATGATCAAGTAGGGTGTTAATGTATGAAGAAAGTAAAGGAGATACCAGAGAAAATCGCTCCGTCAGTGAGACAGAGAGAGTAGGGGGGAGGCAGACGTTATAGACAGAGAGACAGAGAGAGGGAGAGACAAAGAGAGAGAGAGAGAGAGAGAGAGACAGAGAGACAGAGACCATTTCACTGATGCAATAACCCTGCCAACGCTGGGTAGTGAAACCTCAACACGCTGATGGAGAGACAGACTGCTCACGGCTAATAAAGGGTGCGTCAACCGTGTAGTGTTCAAAAGCGCTTCCATTACAAATTACAATTATTTTGCAGGCCGATAAGCACTTAAGCTAATTACAACTCACTTTTTTATTTTTTGTACCAAAATCCAATTAGTGCACCGATGGTAATGGAAAATGCTCCTGTTTATTTTTGTGTGTGGCTCGTTTGCTTTACTGCATATCTGTTGTGCATTATCCATAGGACAATTCAAATTGGATGGTTAAGTCATTACTAGTTTGGAGTTTTTTTTCTTCTTTTCTTTTTGCAAACTGCATTAACCCATTAAGACCTGAGGGGAATTCTACAAATGCTTTCTAAATCAGTTGTTCTCAAACTTTTGGACCCCCAAAAATATGGGGGTCACAAAAATATGTATTCGGCCGCAGACTCCCCATCTGAAAATGTGTTGTGCCAACACTTTCAAGATGTTTTCAAAAATGTTCAAAACATTTGCAGAGCTTAACGAAGTGACAGGCTGTGAGCTTGTAGATCCGCTATTTTTTGAGAACCACTGTTCTAAATCCTAAGATGAAAAGCGTACACTATGTGTTCACACACACACACACACACACACACACACACACACACACACACACACACACACACACACACACACACACACACACACACACACACACACACACACACACACACACACATCTGACCTGAAACTGATTCTACAAATGTCTTCTAAATACAAACAGTTTTCTGAAAAACGTTTCTATATCAGTGGTGCTCAAACTTTTTCATGTCAAGGACCCCCAAAATGATACTGCATGTATTTGGCCGCCGACCCCCATCTCAAAATATTTAGTTCCAGGGACCCCCAGAAGCAAAGATTTGAGTTACAAATGTTCGCTTTAAAAGAATATATATTCAAAGATTTGCACAAATTTAAAAAAAAAAAAGAAAAAAAAAAGATTTACGAGCTTGTAGATCTGCTATTTTTGAATAGCCGAAGTGTAAAATAATGCTTTTTAGCTCAATTCAAAAATGACACAGAAGCGTTCCCGAATCGACTGGGTTAAATTGAAATCCAACTTTGGAAAGGGAACAGATCATCTGGTCTGAAGCGACAGTCCTCATCAAGCTGAACCGCGTAACCACATCTCCACCTCACTCCTCCTCCCCCGGCGGAGGACGCCACGCATAGGCCTCAAACTGACAAGTACGTTGTCACTTGAAAATTGGATGCAGTGTGGAGACTTAGTGGAGGGTCACAGGGGCCAGGGAGACAGACATTTGTACCACATAAGCCCCCAAAATAGCCCCGCTCCACAAGTAGGCCTGTCACGATTACCATTACGGTTAACGGTGAATTGTCAGACATATAACTTATGATCACCGGTTTAACCCATTGAGACCTGAAGCCGATTCTACATGTCTCCTAAATCTCAACAGTTTTCTCTAAAACCTATGTTTCTATATCAGTGGTGCTCAATCTTTTTCATGTCAAGGACCCCCAAAATTATATGTATTTGGCCACGGACCCCCATCAAAATACTTTGTTCCAGGGACCCCCAGAAGCAACGATTTGAGTTAAAAATGTTCGCTTTAAAAAAATATATATATTCAAAGATTTGCACACATTTTCACGATTTTTCAAAAATAGCAGATCTACAAGCTCGTAGCGCGGCACTCGGTGCCGCGCTATGAGCTTGTATATCTGCTATTTTTGAATAGCCAAAGTGTAAAATAATGCTTTTTAGCTCAAATCAAAAAATGACACAGTTCCAGGTCTTAATGGGTTAATTGTGTCATTGGCATTAGGCCTGTCACGATTACAACATTTTACCTGACGATTCATTGTGACAAAATTACTTGCAATTAACGATGTAATTGTTTTTGAACATTGGATATATATTGGATATATTAATTTTGAATTCAATTTAGTTTAACCACTTGAGCCCCATATATACTGGCTCATTGAAAATAGCAGATATACAAGCTCACAACGTGTTGCATTGCGACACATTGTGAGCTTGACGATGTGCTATTTAAAAAAAGAAAAATGCAAAAATGATTAACACATTGGCTGCCATGGACGCAGATCTGCGTTCTTTTGCGCAAAAGACCGCACGCTGCCAAGAACGCAGATCTGCGTTCTTTCAAAAAAAAACATTTTTCAAAATAAAAGTAAAAAAAAAAAAAAAATGTAATTAGTCCCAAAGACCAAGGAGATATGATTTTTCGAAGATTTAGACTCCCATCCACTTCCTTGTTACTTAAAACTTAAAAATTCTGTATCTCGGCTCCTGAGTAATTTTATTTTTTCATTGAAAAAGTCTGGCAGTCTACTGTAGAAAAAAAAAAAAAAAAGATGGCAGCCAATGTGTTAACATTTGGAATATTTTTTTAAACATTTAAACACAAATCTTGTATGGGGGTCCCTGGCACAAAAGATCTATACTTAGTTGCGTGCCAGTGTCATGCACCAAAAAATAGCCGATCTACAAGCCCATAAACGTGACGTGCTGTACGCTTGCAGATCTGCCATTTTCCGGCTCTAGACTTACAGTTAAAAATGGCAAAAATGATAAAAAAAACGACACTCTATCTATAGTAATACAAACGTGTGTGTGTGTGTGTGTGTGTGTGTGTGTGTGTGTGTGTGTGTGTGTGTGTGTGTGTGTGTGTGTGTGTGTGTGTGTGTGTGTGTGTGTGTGTGTGTGTGCGTGCGTGCGTGTGAGAGACTTACCCTGCACCGCCTGTGACGGAGGCAGGCTGAGAGCGAGGTTGGCGCCGCCGTGCGCTGCGTTGGCGCTGTCGTCTGGCGCGTGCGCCAACAGGGCGCCGGCGCCGCCCTCCTGCAGCGAGCGCAGGTTGCTCGCGTAGGCGTGTCACTTCCTCCTGAAGGGCCTCCACTTCCTGCTGCTTCTGTTTGCTTAGCAACGCTGGTGGTGGTTCATCCTGAAGTGGAGGACCCGGGTCTTGACGGGATCGTAGTCTCCCTGAGAGAGAGACACAGAAACACGCAGAGAGAGAGAGAGAGAGAGGAGAGAGAGAGAGAGAGAGAGAGAGAGAGAGAGAGAGAGAGAGAGAGAGAGAGAGAGAGAGAGAGAGAGAGAGAGAGATGAGAGAGACACAGAGAGAGAGAGAGAGAGAGAGAGAGACACAGAAACAGAGAGAGACCAGAGAGAGAGAGAGAGAGAGAGAGAGAGGAGAGAGAGAGAGAGAGAGAGAGAGAGAGAGAGAGAGAGAGAGAGAGAGAGAGAGAGAGAGAGAGAGAGAGAGAGAGAGAGAGAGAGAGAGAGGAGAGAGAGAGAGAGAGAGACAGAGAGAGAGAGAGAGAGAGAGAGAGAGAGAGAGAGAGACACAGAAACAGAGAGAGAGACACAGAGAGAGAGAGAGACAGAGAGAGAGAGAGAGAGAGAGAGAGACACAGAAACAGAGAGAGAGACACAGAGAGAGAGAGAGAGAGACACGGAGAGAGAGACACAGAAACAGAGAGAGAGACACAGAGAGAGAGAGACAGAGACAGAGAGAGAGACACAGAGAGAGAGAGAGACGCAAAGAAACAGAGACACATAGAGAGAGACACAGAGAGAGAGAGACACAAAGAAACCATCAGGTCAAAATTTGCTTGTGGGTTTTATAAATATTTATCCAATCAAAAGTATGAACAAGAGCTTGTGACTAAATAATAACTGCACTGGATCCATTGGAACGCCGGTTCTTTTTTTGCCCCCATTTCCTGAAAAGTAACCGTTTATGACATACAAGGTTTCTAGCAGACAGTGACGCCACATACTGTAATAATACAACCCTATCTGCAGCTGTGGAAATCCAGAAATGACTAGTTAAGGCTGCGTTCCATTTTCTTTTATTAACCCATTAAGACCTGGAACTGTGTTTTTTTTAGATTTGAGCTAAAAAGCATTATTTTACACTTTGGGCTATTCAAAAATAGCAAATATACAAGCTCATAGCGCGGCACCGAGTGCCGCGCTATGAGCTTGTATATCTGCTATTTTTGAAAAATCGTGAAAATGTGTGCAAATCTTCTGAATATATATTTTTTTAAAGCAGACATTTTTAACTCAAATCTTTGCTTCTGGGGGGTCCCTGGAACAAACTATTTTGATGGGGGTCCGCGGCCAAATACATATCATTTTGGGGGTCCTTGACATGAAAAAGATTGAGCACCACTGATATAGAAACATACGTTTTTCAGAAAACTGTTGAGATTTAGGAGACATGTAGAATCGGCTTCAGGTCTCAATGGGTTAAATCGTTGTTGTCGGGCAGAAACCTTGTATCTCCATATTTTAACTTTTTTGTGTTTTTTTTTTGGTAAATTAACGCCCTACTTGATCATTCTACACCGTCACACAAAAGCATCAAAAGTAGCAGATCTGCAAGCTCGAAACGCGGCGCTTTCGAGCTTGCAGATCTGCTACTTTTGAATTTTAATCCTGAAAAGTAACATTTTGGACACATGAGGTTTCCACCCGACAGAGACAAAATTGTAATACGGAGACGGAATACAAAATGATTAAAAAAAAGGTTATATAATATCCTGTTCCTAACGCGTAAAGCATTCTGAATCCCATAGTGTCACACTCGATTCTAGGACAAGGATCTGAAAAATTAATTAAATCTATTTTAATAAGATGAATTTTCATTAAAAGCGTGCCAGCACCGATTCCCCAGTGGGGGGGAGGGGGCTGGATTATTGACGTGTTGTTGAGGTTGGGACGTGGCTAAGGTACCTTATGATGCACAACACAGCACTGCTTATTCTCAAATTAACATTAATAAATAATGTACTGCTTTAACCCCCGAAGAAGGGGGCGTGGGGAAACATCGACATTAACAGATTATAGTGTGATATATTAACATAGTTAACATTTGAATTAAAAGGCTGTTGAGTTCTTTAAACATGAGTTACAATGCGCGTTGTTGTAACAACGTTTTAATGAAACGTCGTCAACAAGCTGTGTGCACAAACAAGACAACACCGCAATCCCACTATGGCATAGCAGTACTGCAATGCACTGATGTCATTTTAACCCATTAAGACCTGGAACTGTATCATTTTTAGATTTGAGCTAAAAAGCATTAATTTACACTTTGGGCTATTCAAAAATAGCAGATATACAAGCTCATAGCGCGGCACCGAGTGCCGCGCTACGAGCTTGTAGATCTGCTATTTTTGAAAAATTGTGAAAATGTGTGCAAATCTTTGAATATATATATATTTAAAGCGAACATTTTTAACTCAAATCTTTGCTTCTGGGGGTCCCTGGAACAACATATTTTGACTGGGGTCTCAGTGTTGTCTGCTAAACAGACCAACAGGCGTGTATACATACAGTACAGCTGTTATGTGTTTTGCCAAGTCCCGGAAAAGACGCGCTGCGATTGGCCGCAGTAGTCACTTTGATTGGCAGTTGTGCTGAACGCTCATCCCGAAACATGATTTACGAGACTGTGGCGGCCCGCGTGGACAACCGAGGCATGGATGCATGTGTAATGACAACTAATAACAGATTTATGAGAAGAAACGACCATTTTGACAGCAACAAATAGCATAGAGTAAGTAGTGATATCCTTATAGCTCTGCTCTACGCTATGGGGGCTGCTGGGGAAACTGAACGACAGGGGCAATTCTGCAAATAGACCCCATGACCAGGCATGTGGGATCAATTCACGTAGGAAAGAAAAGGCAACTAAAAATTGTATTTTAGTCTGGACTTGTCCTCTAACAACCTGAAAGTTACAACTACAACATCAATGTACCTGGGTTTGAAATAGGGATGTTCGATATTGGCTTTCTTGCCGATATACTATTGTCCGATATTGTCCAACACTTACTTTCCGATATCAACCGATACCGATATATGCAGGCTTTTTTTCAACATAAGTAAACTAATTGTCAGGTAACAACATCAAATATCGAATGAAATAGCTATAATATCAATATAATATCTAATATAATAATATAATACAGTGATGTTGTTAGTGAAGTGGAAGTGGCTGTAATGTGTACACGATGCATAGCGAAATACAACTTATTAATCAGTTCTCACAGACTTCACAGATGCGCAAAAGACGGTAAAACAATCAAGTTGATTCTTCTGCTGTAGATTGTTTTTTTGTCGAGGTAAAATAGCATGCATAAAAACCAATACCGATATTATCCATTACTTTTTCATGCTACTATCTGCCGATAATATCACACATCACTACTTTGAAATCCATGTAGATTGATTGATTGAGGTTTTAATTGATTAAAAAAAGTATACTTTTTTGTGTCAAGGACCTTCAAATTTATATATATATTTGGCCACAGACCGTCATCTGAAAATGTTTTGTGCGACGGAGGGACCAACAGAAGAGACGATTTGTGTAAAAAAAAAACACTTTCAAGATTTTTGAAAAAATGATCAAAAATAGCAGATCGTACAAGCTTGTGAGCTTGTTTATATCCGATGTTTGAATAGCCAACGTAAAAAAATATGGAACCCCCTCAAGGACTCCTGGGGGTCCCCAGACCCAACTTTGAGAACCACAGGGCTCATCTCAATTGGGGTAAGCATAGACACAACATGGGTACTTGGGCCATAGCCATTATGCTATACTTTGCCTATTCAGTCCGCGACCAAATACATATAATTGTGGGAGTCCTTGACATGAAAAGGTTACCACACTGATATTATAGCAAGATACATAGTTTTCAGAAAACTGTTAGGCTTTAGAAGACATTTGTAGATGCATTGCCGGATTGAATGGGTTAACTGTAACCAGCTCATCACTCACACTCACTCTCACACACACACACACACACACACACACACACACACACACACACACACACACACACACACACACACACACACACACACACACACACACACCTATAAATCCAGATATACCGTGGAAGTGGGAGACAGAGAAGAGAGGGAGAGAGAGAGAGAGAGATAAAGAGTTCAGACACTTTGCTATGAATTTTGCAGAGACAAAAAAAAAAAGAAAGAAACGGTAACGGTTGTAGACTGGGGAATAGGGCTCTGTGAAAAGCAACTCTGTGGAACTTTAAAGTTTGTCAAGGAATGATTTCTTCTCTCTGCTGTTCTCTGTCTCTCTCTCTCTCTCTATCCCCTACAGCATTCTGTAGCGTCCGAACAAATGAGGGCGTCCATCTTAACGTCAATATCACATACACACACACACATACAAATACACACACACACACACACACACACACAAAACAAACAATCTGAGCTCTTGATTACTGGCAAAATTAGATTGCATTCACCCTCCCCCCCTAGCGACGGTTGCCAGATAAACTACAGGCGCGGGGATGGGGGGGGGGGAGAGAGGAAGAGGAGAATATTGTCTCTGCCGTGTGGAAAACCTCATAAGTCCAAAACTGTTACTTTTCAGGATTCAAATTCAAAAATAGCAAACGTAGCAGATCTGCAAGCTCGAAACGCGTTTGCAAACGAGCTTGTAGATCTGCTGCTTTTGAGTTCGAATGTATGGAGATGAGAGGTTTCTACCCGATATACGACGATATGGGAAGAGGAACAGTGAAGGAGAGACACATATACGTTTTTTCAGAAAACTCTGGATTTAGATCACTGCTTCTCAAAAATAGCAGATAAAAAAAGCTCACAGCGAGGCTGTGTAGCTGCTATTTTTGTCTTCTTTTTTCTTTAAAGCGAACATGTTTAACCCATTGAGACCTGAAGCCGATTCTACATGTCTCCTAAATCTCAACTGTATTCTCAAAAAGGTATGTTTCTGTATCAATGGTGCTCAATCAGTCAAGGACCCCCAAAATGATATATATTTGGCCGCCGACCCCCATCAAAATATTTAGTTCCAGGGACCCCCCAGAAGCAAAGATTTGAGTTAAAAATGTTCGCTTTAAAAATATATATATTCAAAGATTTGCACACATTTTCACGATTTTTCAAAAATAGCAGATCTACAAGCTCGTAGCGCGGCACTCGGTGCCGCGCTATGAGCTTGTATATCTGCTATTTTTGAATAGCCCAAAGTGTAACATAATGCTTTTTAGCCCAAATCTAAAAATGACACAGTTCCAGGTCTTAATGGGTTAACTCAAATCTTTGCTGGGGATTCTACAAATACTGTATCTTCTAAATCATAACCCTTTTTTTTTTTTACTTATGTTGCTATATACAGTATCAGTGGTTCGCAAACCTTTTCATGTCAAGGACCACCCAAAATTATATGTATTTGGCCACGGACCCCTATCTCAAAATATTTTGTTCCAGGGACCCCCAGAAGCAAAGATTTTGAGTTAAAACGTATATGTATATTCAAAGATTTGCACACATTTTCACGATTATTTTTTTTTATTCAAAAATAGCAGATATACAAGCTCATAGCACGGCACCGAGTGCCGCGCTATGAGCTTGTAGATCTGCTATTTTTGAATAGCCAAAAAAATCTGAAATGACACCGATGCGTTCCCGGATTGAATTGGGTTAAACCCTTTATACTTAGTTGACCGGAGTCTGCATTGAACTAGGCTAGGCCCGCTCCTGTTTTCGCTCTACTTCATACTCATAGACGTATCTTGGCCGAAGACAGCATATGCTGTGTACAAAACACTCATCGGCCATTTTCACCCAATGTTTGTCCTAGAATATAGACGCTAGGGTCCATGTGGTTAAAGATGCCAGCCACTTACATTTTTTTATATAAATAAAGCCCTGTATAATTCAGAAGGAACAGAGTGAGTAAGCTTTCTCCGATTCGACGAGCAAAACATATGTGTATTTATAGCGGGAAGGGCCATTTGGAACTGGACGCCGACACAAACAAACACACACAGTTCTACAAGCAAAAATGTGTACTATGCCTTGTTTATCAGTTTATGCACACACACACACACTAGTCTGGAATCTCTGTGTGGAACCTGCATTTCCGAGGGGCAAATAAAAAAAATACCTCCGGTGATAAACCCTCCCCATATTTATATAATTGGCCCTGATTGGTCCCTCACAACTTCGGAGGGAGAGAAATCCAATCTCTATTGAGAGGGGCCAGACCTAATCTGCCGAGGGCAATTTTTTTGTTGCAATGGCAGATTCGTCTGGAACCAGGCTACCTTTTGAGGCCTATTCAGTGTTGCGGGTGCGTACGGCCTCGTGTGGAGGGCTGATAACGTAGGGGAGGAAATATGTAAAAATGAGCACGGTAAACTCAATCCATGTCTGGTGACAACTTTTCTCTGTTCGCATCAGTCAGCAACTGTGTCAATGGAAAAAAAAAATCTCTCCCTCTCTCCCTCATAATTAGGCCAAGCTAAAAATTAAATGTGGCCGAAGATTTAGTATTTCACTTCAGGGGGGCGTTTGGACTAGTTGGTGCTCAGGGGCATTTTAATCAACAGTTTCCAAAGAAGAACAAAATAGAACCCCCCCCCCTCCCCAACAAACACACACCCCTTTGCCTTGAACATGCACTGCGTACTGCGTAAACTGATAAACAAGGCATAGTACACATTTGTGTTTGTAGAAATGTGTGTGTGTGTGTGTGTGTGTGTGTGTGTGTGTGTGTGTGTGTGTGTGTTGTACGTGCGTGCGAGCGTGCTAGCATGCTAGCGTGCGCACGCCTTCGAAGGACAACCAAGTATAAAGCACATCGTTTGCTTTCGAGCAGAAACCTCTCATCTCCCTATTTTTTTTACTTTTTTATATTCTCATTTTTCATACATGAATGCCCTACTTTGTCTTACCACAGTGTCACACAAAAAGTGGTAAAAAGAAATTGCAGATCTACAAGCTCAAAACGTGTGTTGCGATGTGACACGCTTTGAGCGTGTAGATCTGCTAGAGACACACCTGTACAGTATCTCCGTGTTTTGGGGGAAAGCTTTCCCCACGATAGAAAAAGAGCGTTCGACCAGCTGACAACGCACCGCGCTGTGACGCGTTGTGAGCTGGTCGACCAGCTATTTGCAATGAAAGCTATCCCCACAATAACAGAAAGGACTCCGGTCAACAATATAGGGTTTAACCCATTAAGACCTGGAACTGTGTCATTTTTAGATTTGAGCTAAAAAGCATTATTTTACACTTTGGGCTATTCAAAAATAGCAGATCTACAAGCTCGTAGCGCGGCACCGAGTGCCGCGCTATGAGCTTGTAGATCTGCTATTTTTGAAAAATCGTGAAAATGTGTGCAACTCTTTGAAATATATATATTTTTAAAGCGAACATTTTTAACTCAAATATTTGTTTCTGGGGGTCCCTGGAACAAAATATTTTGATGGGGGTCCGCGGCCAAATACATATCATTTTGGGGGTCCTTGACATGAAAAACTTTGAGCACCACTGATATAGAAACATACGTTTTTTCAGAAAACTGTTGGGATTTAGGAGACATGTAGAATCGGCTTCAGGTCTCAATGGGTTAAAATGTAAATGGTTGAGGCTCTCTGCCACATATTAAAGCACATAGCACAAATTGATGGCCAACGCCTCATTTGGAAAAAATGTAGATTTTTTTTTAAATAAATTGGTTGTCAAGTTGTCAGCTATGACCCAGCTATGGCGTGTCATTATAAGTCAAACATTTGAGAAAATGTAATAAATTGTAAAAAAAAAACATCTTCCTTTTTGGTCTACTTTTAAGGGCATTGGCATCTCAAAGTGGGGTCAGGGAACCCTCAGGGGTCCTTGGGGGGTACCAGGGGGTACCCAGCAAAATTAGTTACACCATGAATTTAAAAAAAAAATATTATATATAAATATTGCCCCCTAATACGTTTTAAACAGGTTGTAAGCCTAAAAAACATCCAGATATTTTTTCTCACAATCTGACTGTCTGTCATTCCAAGCTTTTTCAGCTGCAATACCAAAACGTCCTATTGGGCAGGGGGGAGCTACTGAGCAATTCTGTCTGGCCATCGTCAATGCAAAATCAGTGCAAGTGACATCACTTGCACAGCCATTCTGAAATGGCCTGTTCAGACACGCCCATTCAGGAAATCCATGAAATGAGCATGAATGACTGAATGTTAAAAAATATATATTTTTTTGGGTACAAGAGACACTGGGGAGCCCAAAAAATACTAAAAACCTAAAAAAAAATGAAATTCATGGTGTAGCCCCTTTAATATAGCGTCACCATCATGTTAACCACTTGACTTTAACCATATTTTATACTTTGGCTATTCAAAAATAGCAGATATACAAGCTCAGAGTGCCGCGCTATGAAAAAGTTCATGAACCACTGTTTAAGGGCGCACGCACGCACGCACGCACGCACGCACGCACACACACACACACACACACACACACACACACACACACACACACACACACACACACACACACACACACACACACACACACACACACACACACACACACACACACACACACACACACAGTTGAACTGAGTTGTGTTTCCACCCCTACCCCTACCTATTCCTGTGTGCATGCGTGCGTGCGCGTGTGTGTGTATTTCTATACCTGTGAGGACCAAATGTCCCCACAACATGTATAGTATCATTTTCATTTGAGAAATAAACGCTGTGAGAACCATTGTCCTGTTCCTCACAAGAGAAACAGTCGTGTCATGGTTGAGATACGAGAAATATTCAGCTTGGAATTAGAGTTAAACATGATTTACACTTAGTTGCGTGCCAGTGTCATGCACCGAAAAACAGCTGATCTATATGCTCACAACGCGTCACAGTACGACACGCTGTGAGCTTATATATCAACTTTTTTTTTCTTCGTGGGCTTGTAAGATCTGCCATTTTTACTGCTTTAGGCTTACGGTTAAGAAAGAGCAAAACTGAAATTGGCATTCATAAAATGGCTGTACTAAAATGTTGGATGTCCTCACAAGTGTAGTAGTACAAACGTGTGTGTGTGTGTGTGTGTGTGTGTGTGTGTGTGTGTGTGTGTGTGTGTGTGTATGTGTGTATGTGTGTATGTGTGTATGTGTGTGTGTGTGTGTGTGTGTGTGTGTGTGTGTGTGTGTGTGTGTGTGTGTGTGTGTGTGTGCGTGCGCGTGTAGGGCCACTCAGCAACGCCCTATTTATTTCAGTGCAAGGAGGTGGAGTGCCATTCTAAGAGCCCGGGGCCACATATCTCTTATTCATGGGTCAACAATAACATCTAAAACCTCAGAGCGGAGGTCCATTTAAAGACCCAGTGAGAGAGACGGAGGAGGAGAGAGTGTAAGACGCAGGTCAGGTCACAGAGAGAGAGACACACACACACACACACATACACACACAGGGCGAGAGACTTAAAAAGAGCAAGGGGGGAGAGTGTGTGTGAGAGAGAGGGACGGAGAGACAGTGTTGCCAGATTAATTGTGAGAGAAATAAGCAACCAGGTCAATGAAAACAAGGCCAACGGAAGCGACTAGGCCACATGAGCACTTTAACCCATTTAGACCTGGAACGCATCTGTGTCACGTTAGAATTCTTTGGCTATTCAAAAACAGCAGATCTACAAGCTCATAGCGCGGCACCGAGTGCCGCGCTATGAGCTTGTAGATCTGCTGTTTTTGAAAAATCGAGAAAAAAATATTTTTTACATTATTTTTGAAAAACTGTTAGGATTTAGATTTTTTTTAAAGAATCGCCTCAGGTCTTAAAGGGTTAAACATATATAGATTTTGCTATAGAGTACCGAAGTCTTGACGTCACTCCCGCTACCCCCTGGGTCACCCATTTCCACTACTCATCCATATGAGTAAAGTCGCCTGGCTGAAATGTTTATTTTTGTATCACAGTTCTTATATGACGCATAATGTAAGATTTCTCTATGGGGAATTTCAATGTCAAAAATAAAGCTGTGGGGGTGTGCCCTCTAGTGGCAGTGATGTCAGACTGCTCTATTTGAAAATAGCTGATCTACAAGCTCTGCTATTTTCAAATACAATCTTGGGGGGAAAAAAAAAGAGTGGAAAATGTATTTGAAACACAAATGTTGTAAGGGGGAGGGGGGGGGGGGGGGGTCCCCCTGGCACAAAAGAAATTAAGATGGGGGTCCGCAGACAAATACATAGACATTTGGGGGTTCTTTAAATGACAACGTTTGAGAAGCACTGGTTCAAATAAGCAAGTAAACTTTAGAAGTAAAAAAAAAGCAATAACAACCCGCAACTACTGTACCAATATTTAAAAGCAACGTTTACAGAAAAAAATCACACAGTGGTCATCACAGTGATGGAAGCTCACTTTAAAAAAAAGTAATTTTGAGTGAGTGAGTGGTGATATTTACGAGTTATTCATTTCGTCATGCGTCTCGCTAGCCAATCAAAGTACTGAGCAAAGGGTCTGAATACCAATCAGCCAATCACAGTACAGCGAAAGACAAATTTTCACGACACGGAAAGAAAAACTTTCGCTACGGATGGGTCCAAAACCCACTTATAGGAGCGGGCGGCTACACCGCTCAAAAAGAAGCCCAAAGTTGCTTATAATAAGCAGACATGGCAACGAGACAGAGAGAGAGAGAGAGAGAGCGAGCGAGAGAGTAAAGTCCATCTACATGTGGGTTTTCAACTGCTCTCAGTGGAACATCCACTTTTATGCCCAGCACAGCAGACACACAAGAGTTAAAAATGGAGCGGATGACATACTAATGCTGTGCGTGCGTGCGTGCGTGCGTGCGTTGTGAATGACCTCACAAGACATACGGTGGTTTTATTAGGGTTGAAACATGACCTTAACGGCGAGTTTCATACCGGGGGGGTGACAAATAAACGATCTGAACATGTGCTGCAAAATTTTCACAGATGTATCACAAAGATGTATACATTTATACTTTGTCGTTTGACAGTGTATAATGACATGTACATAATTACTAAAGGGATCAATGTGTGTGTGTGTGTGTGTGGGTTTTATTAATTGTCTCTGTCGGGTGAACATGTCCAAAACTTGTAGATCTGCTACTTTTGAGTGATGCTGTAGTATGATGTGTGCAAGCTCCTTGACTATCAATAGACTCTATGCACAGCAGCCATATTGGACAGAAATTTATCTCCTTCCTTGCTTCCTTCACAGGTGTTACCAATGACACTAATGAAGGCTCTGTTCCATTTAGTGTAGCACAGTGGTTCTCAAACTTTTACATTTCAAGGACCCTCATAACTCTGAGAGTGTACAAATGGAACCAAATGGACCCGGGAGGGTCCATTTGGTTCCATTTGTACACTCTCAGAGTTACACCCCCTCAAGGAACCATGAGGGTCCCTGGACCACACTTTGAGACCCACTAGTGTTTCTAGTGAGCCAACATGCACAATATCAGCACCCTGACCCTGTTTGACCAGAATGGAACAGAGCCTTCATTAGTATCATTGGTAACACCTGTGAAGGAAGTCAGAAGAGACCCAATTTTTCTCCAAAATGGCTGCTGTGCATAGAGCCTATTGTTTATAAACTGTATATTTTATATTGCTGTTTGTTGCACTGATGATTGAGTGTTGAATGTGTTAAATGGACCACAATGGAAACAAGCCTTTCACTTTTTTTGTGTCTCATCCATTTGGCGCTTTTATTAATTCGTCGTAATGCAGTACTTTTAACCCATTCAATCCGCGAACGCATACCGTGTCATTTTAGCTATTCGAATTCTTGTAGTGTGGCACCGAGTGCCGTACTACAAGCTTGTAGATCTACTTTTTACTTTTTTGGTGAAAAATCGTGAAAATGTGTGCAAATCTTTGAATGTATGTTTTTTAAAGCGAACATTTTTAACCCAAATCTTTGCTTCTGGGGATTTTACAAATGTCTTCTAAATCCTAGCAGTTTAAAAAAAAAAAGAAAAACGTATGTTTTTGGTATGGTTTTCAAACTTGTCAAGGACCCCCAAAATGATATGTATTTGGCCACGGACCCCCCATCTCAAAATATTTTGTTCCAGGGACCCCTCCAGAAGCAAAGATTTGAGTTTAAAAAAATCGAATATATTCAAAGATTTGCACACATTTTAACACATTTTTTTTCCCCACGAAAAATAGCAGACATACAAGCTCAGAACGCGGCACTCGGTGCCGCGTTCTTAGCTTGTATATCTGCTATTTTTTGAATAGCCAAATAAATCTAAAGTGACACAGATGCTTTCCCGGATTTAATGGTTTAAAAAGATTCCCCCCCCCAAAAAAATAGGCAGGCTGAGCCGTCAATCAGCCCAACGCAGGCGGGCGGGCGTTTCAGCTGGGTACGGACCGCCTGACATTATTACCACGACTAAAATAGAGACGCCGTTGATGCAACCACCATGCAAAAAAAAAAGAAAAAAAGACAATTATCTCCGTCCGGGGCAGGCAGTCGGGCGGGCGGCGGCATGACAGCGAGAACACTGTGAAATCAACCGTTATTACCTTGATGTGCGGTGCCGCGGGCCCGCTTTCCATCGCGCCGAGACAAAAACAAAACACCCCATCAAAAAGAAAAAGTGAGCTCCATGGCGTGAGACGACAGAAAGTCAAGACAAAAAGAAACTAAACAAAAAACCCCAAAGAAAAAGTGGAAAAGTGATCCGAGGACTCGAGAGTTTTCAACCTGGAGCAAACTGGTTCTCTGGGTTGCCAGTTCTGCTTATTATAATTCCCCCCGCAAGATTTCATTTGAAAATAGCCGGTCTACAAGCTTGTAGATCTGCTATTTTCAAATAGCTGATGTACATGTTAAAGTACTCGTGCGGGCCATAGTCGCTTCTTTTGGGCTGGTTTTCCTAGACCTGGTTGCTTGTTTCTCTCACAGAGTCTGGCAACACTGGTCCCCGGGGACCACCAGGGGCCATTTTGATCCATTTGTACACTCTCGGAGTTAAAACTTTGCCCTGTGTTAGATAGTAGAGTGGGAGTGGTAGACGGTAGCCCCGGTCCCAGCCTCACTCATCTGCGAAAAGAAGAGCCTGGTCACGACCTAAAGCAGCGAGTGTCTAGGAAGTCCTGAGTGGACAGGATTTCCGTTTTCCCCGGAAACTATGTTTTTTGACCAATCACAACGCTCGTTTCATTCACGGAGAATGTTAACAGATTTGTAAACAGGGGTGCACATAACTGGTGCGCAGGTGCGCATTCGCACCCAAAATAATGCGCACCACATCAGACGACGCGAGGCGCTTTTGCGTACCAACAGATGGGACAGGAATTTCCAAGCTTTTATTTTTTAGCAAAAATAAAAAATAAAAGCCTGGAGATCGAGGCTAGGAATTTACTTCCTGAAGCCACACTCACACACTCTCGCTAAAGCACGCGTCGGCCCCATGTACAGCCATTAGGCGCAGGGGAAGGGGACGCATGCTGCACGTGCTTGTGTGATTGTTGCTTTGCAT
The DNA here is from genome assembly GCF_963454915.1 of Gymnoscopelus microlampas. Taxonomy (NCBI): domain Eukaryota; kingdom Metazoa; phylum Chordata; class Actinopteri; order Myctophiformes; family Myctophidae; genus Gymnoscopelus; species Gymnoscopelus microlampas. Next base: position 12,825,944 of record NC_139939.1, read on the forward strand.
CGCCTCGCATCGCCTCGCTGCGTGCACGCAGCCAGCAGCGGCTGTTAGAGGCACTCTTCACCGATGATGAACGCACCATAACGGTGCAAAATATGCCGTGAATGTCCAAATCTGGCGGATAAAAGCAGTGCAGCACAGGGCACCAACCTTGGGGGCTTCTCCTAACGGCGTGAGAAAAAAAAAACGGCGAAAATCGCGGAATTTGGAAGCAGAGCGTCTGTCCGGGGCCTCAGTGCGGCTGCAGAGTTCATGTCTGTCGGGCTGGGCTGAAGCAGTGCTGCACCCCCCGTTGACAAAACTGTCCGGTGGGCGCCGAGCTGCCCCCCCCCCCGTTGACAAAACGGGACCATTTATTTGGTGCGCACCAACTCACATTTCCAGGTGCTCTTCTGAGTACTAGACCTAAAAAGTTATGTGCACCCCTGTTTGTAAAGCATCAACGTCATTTCCTTGAGCGGTACTTCCGCCAAATTCAACCATTTCCGGTTGACAACTTCCTAGACAACCAACAGCCCAGGTCCTGCCCAGCATGGGTAGACGGGGATTGTTTTTAACCAAAACAACAGTGAAAAGCATCAAAATACAGTGTGTTTTTGCAGGTAAACACCACCACACTACGCCATCTGCTACTTTTGTGACACTGTAGTATGATCAACTAGGGCGTTCATTTACGGGAAAGAAACACAAAAAGTTAGAATATGGAGATGAGCGGTTTCTGCCCGACAGCAACGCTATATTGTTGTCTCCGCCAGGCCGAAGGCATGGCGAGAGAGTATGTTTTCCACCCCGTCCGTCCGTCCTTGTGTCAGTGTGTGTGTCCGTGTGTCCGTGTGTGTGTCCGTGTGTCCGTCCGTCTGTGACCAGCTAATCTCCGGCACCGTTGTCTTGATCGCAGCGAAACTGTGCACACACACTCCCTGGATGCCAATTCAGAACCTTTGCCCCAAATTTTTCTCATGGGCCTTATATAGCGCCACCAGGAGGCCGATTTGTGCAAAACATATTTTTTGACAGTACTCCTACAGATTTTGTCCAAAAATCACGCACATCGGTACACAGTATCTCTACAGTCATTAAACGAAATGGGTCTTTCAGATTTCTCATATTCCATCCTGATTGGCTAAAAATGTCTTCCAAAGTTTGCAGGAGTGCTCCGTTTTGAACAAAATGGCTCATATCATGAACACAGCATGCAATTTCCGTGAATTTTTGCACGGTCATTCCCATTAAGCCGAGGAAGAACTACTATTTGATTTTTTTTAAATCAGCCTCATGGTGGCGCTATAAGAGGCCGATTTGTGTTTTTACCTATAATTGCTAGCCTGGTAAACCCTCCCTCCGGAAATCTCATTTCCATTTGATTTCAGGAAGGAGTCTGGCATGAACGCCCATTCTGCAATATTGGCTGCGGGCTGGAGTTGGGCGGGAGTAATACCGTTGACGGAGAACCCCTTCAGCCAATGATCGTTTTTCCCCTTCAGCCAATTGCAGTGGATTTTTACCACCTCCGTCACTAATATGACGCAGCGGGACTTTTGAGACGGCCCAGCCCAAAATAGGTTGCCTTATGTGGATACATGCGTGTCACAGCCCGGTTCTCTGAATTTATATTTTTAAATAGGCTCTGTCATGATTAATTGACCACATACTGTATATGAAGTTAAACAACTAAATTCTATCCAAACGATATCTTAATAGTAAATTCCGTGCCTCAAAAAAGAAGTTTCAGACCGTTTTAAAAACAAAAATAAGAAGTGAAGGCACTCGCAGAACAACAATGGCTGCCGTTTGTCTTTTTTCGGCGTCACTCAGGCTGCACTCGGCTTCATTCGGGCTCACTCGAACTCGCCACCTGATTGGCCAACGTAAGCTGTCAATCACAGAACGATGAGCGACGACGCTGATAGGCACGGTTAGGTCCTGATTTCGCTGGAAACTCCCCAATATTGCAGAATGGGCGTTCATGCCAGACTCCTTCCTGAAATCAAATGGAAATGAGATTTCCGGAGGGAGGGTTTACCAGGCTATATAATTGCACCGATCTGTGTAAAACTTTGTATGCACACTCCCTAGAGACAAAGGAAGAACCTTTGCCCTGCATTTTTCACATCTGCCTTTTATAGCGCCACCAGGAGGCCGACTTGTATAAAACAATTGTTTTCATATTACTCCTTCAGATTTTATACAAAATTCACACAAATCATTAGACATGATCTCTTCAGTCATGTGATCAAGACGGATCTGTTAGATTTTTCCTATTCCATCCTGATTGGCTAAGATTGACATCTAAAGTTTGCAGGAGTGGCCCGTTTGGAAGAAAATGCTGCAAATCATGAACGCAGCGTTCGATTGCTGTGAAACTTTCCACGCACTTTTGCACTACGTTGAGGAACAAATGCCACCCTTGAACATTGCCCTATTATAGCGCCACCAGGAGGCTGATTTTTGCGAAGCATTTATATATTACTATATATTATGTATATATTACGTTTACACATGTTGTTGAAACATCACACAAATCGGTACACATTATGTCTATACTCATGTGATCAAGACGGATCTGTCCAATTTTTATAGTGTATCTTCACTAACTCTGGAAGACAAATGCCCAAGTTTATTAAGTATTTTTGTACATTTCTCTTTTGGGTCTCGAGCTGAAAATGTCACAAATCAGTCTGATATAAGGCACCACTTAAACCCTATATACTGATATGACCGGGGTCACCCAAGCAGTCTAGAATTAGTTTTTATACACTCACGTTGTGAGCTTGTAGATCTGCTCTGTAGTACTTTAAGTGTATTTTGATGCCAATACTTTTGTGCTTTTACTCAAGTAACATTTTGAACACAGGCCTTTTGCTTGTAACAGAGTATTTGTATATTGTAGTATTGCTACTTTTACTTAAGTAAAGAATATCTGAGTGCCACCTCTGCAGACATGCAGGACATGTACAGTAGATACAACCCGGACAGACTTCAGTATCTATAATCTGGCGTGATAGTAAATTCTGGACGCAGGCGATATCATTTCCAATGCGGTATGTTTAAAAAACAGCCAGCAGCACACATTTAATCACACTAAACAGACTGCTTCTTCCAACGTCAATGTATAGCCAGCAGCCATGAAGAACCTGAAGTAAATTGGCATACAGTATTTGCTGGATAAACCCATTTTATTCACAAAATGGTGTCTATAGGGACGACATTAACTGCTGAACCATAGCGTCTCTGGCCAAAGATACTGACAGGGGAACGACCACAGAGTGATGTACGGTGTATATACAGTATATCGTCGGTGTCCAGCCAGGACCAGCTAACTCCATTTTCAGTTTTTTTTTTTTTTTTCATAAATCAAGGCTATTGAACACCCTTTAGGTCTGTGTAAAATATCAAAACATTTGAACCAATGAAAAGTATTAAAAAGCGCCTCTGACGAAAACTCCCAACTCCATTGGATCCTCAAACTGTCCGTCAAAAACAAACAACTCCCCCCTCTCCTCTACAGCGCTGCTTTTCAACAGCATGAGTAGAGCGCGTTGCGCAGTGAACGAGGAGGAGGATCACGTAAACAAGCTCCCCGTAGTCTGTTAAAACTATGCAGTGTACCTGTTTATCAAACTTAGCACTGACGCTAATGTTATGAAAACAAGTAATTATATTTCTAAAATCTATTAAGTGTTTAATGAGGAGAGCAATGTGACAAGAAGAAAGGCGTTCATAGCATTTCTGTCGCGCTATTCTACTACCTCTTTGCAGAAGTTATTGTAATATTTAAAGTCCTGTTTATTATTGTAGGCCTATATAATAAGTGGCATGAAGCATCAGGGCATTAATTCACACGTTATTGTGAGCTTGGAGATCCATTGTTAGCTTTTGAGAATTTGTACCCTTTTGAAACCTCTCCCTCAGCAGCGAGTGGAGCTACTGTTGTTTGGACACCTAACTCCACTTCAGCTTGATTTCTGCTCGTCTGAAACTGCTAACTCCACTTGCGCTGGGTAAAGTGTTGATTTACCCGCGATTTGGTTAAAGTGTTGATAATATAATGACACATGCAAGTATCTGACAATATATAAAGTCACTATACCAACTTTGATGAGGCAGGATGTTTTAAAAATATAAGGTTTTCTTCATTTCCTGAAAAACGTATATTTTGTTTTTGCGTTTCCTGAACAATGAGCGTTTTGGAGTTAGCAGTTTCTGGCTGGACAGCAGAGATATATAAAGTCTATGGTTAACAGCTTGTTCTGCCAGTACCCGGTGAAACAGCTACAGTAATGTTGGCTGTACACACAATTTTGTGAAAAAAATGTTGTTTTCTTGAAACAAATCTGCCAATTTTCTTTCAATATTGAATTTTCTTCAATATTTTTTTATTTCTTTTGGTTTTGTACAACGGAAGCAGCTGACCAGCAGTGATGGAAAAAGTACAACATGTTTTTACTTAAAGGACGACTTACCCATTTTCAACCTATCTTCATATAATAGGTCCTCACTAATGCTCATGATAAAATGGTACCATTTTTATCTACTCAGTCTGTGTCTCAGAGGAGGGCTGTGGACAGTTCAGAAACCTGTCTACCAGTGACATTATCGATGGGGAATCCAAGCTAATAAAAACTGCAGGATTTGTATTCATGGAATGTTGCAATGCAATAATAGAAGCCATTGTTCATGTGTTAATAAAAATCTAAATTAAAAAATCACACCCAATCACGCCCAAAATACCTCAAAATTGTACCTAAGTACAGTATTTGAGTTAACGTATTTAGTTACTTTGCACCACTGGTTATTACACATGAATGTCAACAGTTTGTGTTGTGTGTGACGTCACACCAGAGCTCTGCTCAGTCTATATAAAATGATGAACACATCTATAAGGACACCAAGAGGGGCATCAAGAGAGAGACATAGATATACTGAAAGACACAAGAGTGACGCAGACAGACAGACGAGGCAGACAGACAGACAAGCAAGACAGACAGACAGACAGACAGACAGACAGACAGACAGACAGACAGACAGACAAGGGAGAGATGTTTTGCTGGACAGTCCCCCTGATAAGAGGACCAAAGACTTCCAGGCTTGCTTGTTCTGCTGTGCCAGTGGGGGACAAGGTGTTCTACTTTGGAGGGTTCTATGACGTAACTTTACGTCACTTTATGAATCATTACGGTGATCAGATTGAAATTCATGTCTTCAACACAGTGTCTTTAAGCTGGATGAATCCCCCAGTGACGACTGGAAGAGGAGAACGTCTCCCTGAAGTTCCTTCCATACGCTGGTTCCACACAGCTGTACTGATAGAGGATATCATCTACATCTGGGGAGGGATGGTGAACTGTAAGTTATCGGAGAATGACGGTGGCGGCTTTGACTTAACAGCGACGTTCCCCTGGGATGACAATGTTCTTTATGCATTCGATGTCGTCACCCACGGATGGTTAAAGCCCAATGTTTCTGGGAAGGTTCCAATGGGGAGGAGAGGCCACTCAGCCTGTGTCTTGGGGAAGGTCATGTATATCTATGGAGGAAAAACCCAACTGACTGAGACTAATGACATCTACAAGATGGACACCACCACATTGGTCTGGTCCTTAATTAACACCAGTGGCACTCCACCACCTGGTTCAGCACTTCACTCTGCCACCATCATTGGGACAAAGATGTTTGTATTTGGAAGCAGCAAGTATATTGATATTGATTATAATATTATAAGAGTGTTTGACACAGAGACCAACTGCTGGCTGAGCACGCCTTCTGCACAGCTTCTTCCAGAAGAACATGACAGTCATGTAGCCTTTGCCTACAATGGAGAACTGTACATATATGTTCATATGTACATATCCGCCCCAGACCGCCTCTGCCACCAAATATTTGGTGGCAGAGGCGGTCCCGGGCGAATCCTCCATGATCTGTGGAAATTAAATCCAAAGACCCTCTCCTGGAAGAAGGTTGAGACCAAGGGGAGAGGCTCGAATTGGAGGCGTAAAATGTGCTGTTGCATGGTGGAAGATCGTGTCATCTTCTTCGGATACACAGCCAAAACACAACCCATCTTACAGATCTTAGACTTGAGTCCTAGTCTGAAGACGTTATGTAAGCTAACAGTTATTCAGTATGGTTTGGAGCAGTCTGGACTTTCACACAACATCAGGTGGGAACTGGCAGCCATGACCAGGGGCGGACTGGCCATTTGGCATACCGGGCATATGCCCGCTGGGCCGCTGGGCCAGTGGGCCGGTGGCCATATTTTGAAAAATATTTTTGCTCGCGTTTTAGGATTATTACGGTCATTTCCAGGTCGTGCGGCCCAATTCTTGGTTACGTTAACGTTTGGGCTGGCATGCTTTCCAGCAGTGGTGTAATTTACACAGGGTTGCTGGGTTAAAACAGTGAAACGCTCCCCCCCCCCGTTGACAAAACAGTCCGGGGGGTGGTGGGCTGGTTCGGACTAAAATGTCAGGGCTGAATTTTGGTCCCAGTCCGCCCCTGGCCATGACAACAGACTGAAGGCTACAACTTTAAATGAATGAAATGTGTCCTTCTGTGCCGGCTTATTTTCACTGAACAGAAGCGACTGGAAGTATTCTGGATTGCCTTATTAATTGTGTCTGTCTGATGGGAGGGGCCATGTGGTACAATCGGGGTGGTTGTATTTTGTCTCTCTGCTCTCTTTTCTGTCTCCGCCAGGAGACTATGTTTTCGTTCTCGTCCTTCCGTGTGTCCACCAAGCTAACATTGGTCAAGCTTCACGTGACACGTGACAATATGTTGAAAGGGTGTGCTTTGATTGGCTAGCGAGACGCATGATGAAATAGAGACCTATAAATATGTGTGTCACTTCAAAAGATCATTTATATTTGTTGAAGTGAGGTAAGACAGGAACAGTACTGGCGGAGACCTGTGCTCCGAGGAGCACATTTTCTAGTTTTGATATGTAAACACAAGGCAAAGTTACAGACTATGCCTTTAAAAAAAAGCAGAGAGGATTTTCCAGGATAGTTTTTGGGGCGGTGTAGCCGCCCCCTATAAGTGAGTTTTGGACACCGACCAAAAGATTTGTATACCCCCTAACCCTTCCATTGTTAATGCAAATCGATACTTTTGCAAAGTCAGCCAATCACATTACAGCTAGTGTCATCACCACTAACTGTAATGTGATTGGCTTACTTTGCAAATTCAGGACTGTGATTGGCTAGCGAAACACATGACACATGTGCAGCCCTATGAATAGCAGTATGGACTTTAAAAAAAGTCATTTATCCTTTTTTTAAAGTGAGTCATGTTGTGATGACCACACACCGCCCACTTCACACTGGGTGTGATTTTTTAATGTACAAGTGGAACCAAATGGACCTTAGAGCTGTGGTTCTCAACTTTTTTAAAGTCAAGGACCCCCCAAATCCATGTATTTGGCCGTGGACCCCCATCTGATAAAAGGTTTTGTGCCAGGGACCCCCAGAAGAGATAATGTATGCACAGGGCAGATAATGACAAATAACACATACGTATTAAAGATTTGTACGACAATAAAGTGACGCGCTGCGAGCTTGTAGATCTGCTATTTTTGAATAGCCAACGTATAAATGGATAACGTGTTTAACCCATTTAGACCTGGAACGCATCTGTTTAGATTTCTTTGGCTATTCAAAAATAGCAGATCTACAAGCTCATAGCGCGGCACCGAGTGCCGCGCTATGAGCTTGTAGATCTGCTATTTTTGAAAAATCTTTATTTTTTTATTTTTTTTTATTTTTAGGATTTAGAAAACATTTTAAAGAATCGCCTCAGGTGATGCTTTATCACCTACTTTTGCTGGGGGACCCCCTGGAACCCTCCCCCCCAAGGACCCCTGGGGGGGTCCCCCGGGAACCCCACTTTGAGAAGCACTACCGTAGAGGTTCATTTGGTTCCATTTGTACTACGCTCTCTGAGTCACAGACCCGTTAAGGGTCCGTTTGCCACCATAATGTGTTCAGAAAGAGTGATCCAGCAGTTCATCAAAGCCCATGAGACTGTTTCTTTTCTCCGTGCCAGGCTATGAATATCATTTATCGCCAGAAAGAACACAAGAGCACCCCGACTCAATGAAGGGCTAAATGGCATGGGAGCTGATGGAACGCCATGTGTGCGTGTGTGTGTGCGTGTGCGTGCGTGTGCGTGTGCGTGTGCGTGTGTGTGTGTGTGTGTGTGTGTGTGCGTGTGTGTGTGTGTGCGTGTAATGTAACTAAGAACATTTACTCAGGAACTGCACTTACTGTATGTACAGTTTTGAGGTATTGTTACTTTACTGGAGTACTTCCAATTTTCAGTACTTTTACTTCTACTCCACTACATCTCAGAGGATTTTTTTTTTTTTTACTTTCACTCCACTACAATGTTTTGAAAACTTTGGTTACTAAGTAGATTTTGATTACTATAACAAGACATGCATTAACCACTTCAGCCCTATACTGTATACATTTCGGCCATTTGAAAATAGCCGATCTACAAGCTCACAGTGCGTCGCATCGGGGCTTGTAGTTCTGCTATTTCCAAAACATGTTCATACGTTTGAAAACTTGTGAAATGGGACATTCTGCCTAATGAGTACTTTCTACTTTTGGTACTTTAAGTATATTGTGATACTAATACTTCAGTACTTTTACTCAAGTACAATTAGAATTCCGGACTGTTACTTATAACAGTATTTCCACATTGCAGTACTGCTACTTTTTTTTTAGTGCTTTTTCCAACAATGTGTGTGTGTGTGTGTGTGTGTGTGTGTGTGTGTGTGTGTGTGTGTGTGTGTGTGTGTGTGTGTGTGTGTGTGTGTGTGTGTGTGTGTGTGTGTGTGTGTGTGTGTGTGTGTGTGCGTGTGTGAGGGGTTCAGAGATGGATGGGGCAGAATAGCGTTTGATTGGCTCGCAAAGCGAGGCTTCCCTTTCTCAAATAACTCCGCTGGCACGGAACGAGGTCGGCGGCGCGCTGCCGGCTTTTGGAAGCCAGACTGCACAAACTTTAGGCGAAAAATAATACTTTGAAAAGAATAGGCTCTTGCACACATACAAACAAAATAAAGTGCGTAGGAGAAGACAAAAACATAACACAACTAGAAAATGTGCTCCTCGGAGCACAGGTCTCCACCAGTACTGTTCCTGATTAATCCTGTCTTACCTATTGGAAGCTCACTTAAAAAAATATAAATGATTTTTTGAAGTGAAACACATATTTATAGATTTTTATTTCGTCATGCGTCTCGCTAGCCAATCAAAGCATTGGTGACAACATATATGTCACGTGTCACGTGAAGCTTGACCAATGTTAGCTTGGCTGAGACGGACGGACACACGGAAGGACGGAGACGAAAACATACTCTCCACCTCTGGCGGAGACAATTATGACTATATATACACTTCACGATTAGTTGTAGCTCAAATCATTGTGATTAGCGTTGTTGGAACATGGTTTGAACATCACAAATAAAAACAACATTTCTGTTTGGCTTTTAGGCTTCGCAAACAAAAGGTGCACAAGGCAGATATGACAAATAACACAGTTAATTACTTTATACTTAACACATCGTGTGCCAGAGGTTTACTAAAATAGGGTACATCCAGTGCCAGCATATCTTCCATCCACTTACGTTGATACGTTTCGTGCTGTAGAAGCCCCGACGCGGACGCGCATGTTAACAAAGCGTGCGTGCGAGACGGCGGAGGGTCCCGACTAACGCCTGGAACAATAATATTTCTAACGCGATCCTCCATTGCAGAGTGAACGCCGATCGAAAACGGCTCGCTTCCACCACGTTAAAAAGAAATAGGAGATATTAAGCTTTTAGTCAAGGAGTTAACATTGGAGCGGCCGAACGGAAGCATTTTTGACATGGATCCACATCCGGCCTCTCCTTCTCAGAGACTCCTTGGATGATCCCAAAGTTTCGTTAGAGCGCCCCACGTGGGAAAAAATATATATTAAAAATAATGGAACGCATCTGTGTCGTTTTTAGATTTGAGCTAAAAAGCATTGTTTTACACTTTGGCTATTCAAAAATAGCAGATCTACAAGCTCATAGTGCGGCACTCGGTGCCGCGCTATGAGCTTGTAGATCTGCTATTTTTTACTTTTCAAAAATTGTGAAAATGTGTGCAAATCTTTGAATATATACGTTTTAAATCGAACATTTGTCACTCAAATCTTTGCTTCTGGGGGGGTCCCTGGAACAAAACATTTTGAGATGGGGGTCCGTGGCCACATACATATACATTTTGGGGTCCTTGAATTAAAAAGTTTGAGAACCAATGACATAGTAACCTATTTTTTTTATTTGTATAATCGCAACCTCAGGTCTTAATGGGTTGAAGCGATCGATACCATACTGGAGATGAACATTGTATGATTTTTCAAAGGTTAGTGAAAACACGCTGGCAGTGGCGTGGCAAATTATGTTTTATTTCTGGCAGTCAAAGAGTTAACACATTGAATGCCTAAAACGAATTAACTCGTTTTTAGCTTTTCATCACTTGAGTGCCAAAAACGAGTTAACTCGTTTTTAGCAAAAAAAAAAAAAATCAAAAAAAAAAACTTTTTTTTTTTTTTTTCCTACTTTTTTTTTATTTTATTTGACCCAAAGACCAAGGAGATATGAATTTTCGAAGATCTTTACTCTCATCCACTTCCTTGTTAACTTAAAACTTTAAAATTTTGTATCTCGGCTCCTGAGTACTTTTTTTTTTTCCATTGAAAAATCTCTGGCATGAATAACAATAGGCAGTGAAAATAATTCTGGCAGTCAATGTTAAAAAGTCTGCTATTTGCACTATTTTATATTTTTTTATAAATGACATTTTTTAACATGTAAATTATGAGGATTATGCTTTTTATTATTATTATTATCTCAGAAAATTGCTATTAGCGATTATGAAATAATTGTGACGGGCCTATCTATGCATTTGAAGACAGTGTGCGGGAGTTTATTCTGTGACAAGTACAGTACTTTGAAACACCCCAAAAACAGCTCTGAAAAACCCACCATTATCCTTCTGTAATGGAGAAAACTTTGTCTGCAATGTGTTTTTCTCCTCAATGAGTTGGCCAAATCGATGTGAAATTACACATGGGCATTGAGCATTGAGTCTAACAGAGCAGATTTTTTCCATTTCCCCAAATTGAAGGTGTTTATTATCATTTTGACGGGATGTGGCCTCGGCGCATTGTGAGAGCAGAACACGGACGGCATGACTTACACAGGTCAACAGAGAGAGTGAACAATAAAGCAGTGCTTCACAAACCTTTCCATGTCAAGGACCCCCAAATTGGCCCGCGGACCCTCCAGTGTGATTGATCCCCTGATGGTTGATAATCACTGAGGGTTTTCAGGTGTGGTTTCACAAATGTCAACGAGGCCATTGTGACCTCGTTGACATTTGTTGTCTGATGTTTGAAAATAGCATGTTTCACTCTGGTAAAACACAGGAAAAATGAGATTTTGTTCTCAGTTTATTTTCTTAACATTGAAGTGAATGGAGCAGCAAATCTTTGGATCGCGTTATCGCCTGTTTTTTTTGTGAATAACGAAAAGAAAAAAAAATGTTTTCTTTCTTTTTTTTAAAGACGTCTTTGGCAGGCAAGTGGTGTATTTTAAAAGTCGTTTTAAAACGTCTTTGGCAGGCAATGTGTTAAAATACGATAAAATACGAGTCTGTTATATAGGTTCATAATTGCTTGTCTGCTGAGTTAATGCATAGATGCAGACGGCCAAACTGTTGCTGTTAAAATATAATAGTCTGTTATAGGTTAATATGAATAATTCCTTCTCTGCTTTTAAATTATAAAAGAATGCATTCCCCCCCCCCCCCCAGTCAGGACACATTTTTTTTTTAAAAACGTATCGTTCTCACATGCCCTATTTTCTTGTACAGTTTGCATTAGGTACAGTTCTCATTCTTGGCACAATAGTCGAGCACAGTACTTGCTATTCACGTGAGATATGATATGACAGCATTTTGGTGATGAGAATTATCAATACAGCATGGATATGATCCATCCATCTGCAGGCTGGCAGACGGGCGTAACTTAATCCATTGAAATAAAAAAAGGAAACGGATGGTTTTCTGCTGAGGAAACAGCAATGAAAAGCGACCGCAGAATAATAAAACATTCTCATTCTCCCAATGTATTTTATATATCATCTATATATCATTATCACAGGGATGCAGGGATTAACCCATTAAGACCTGAAGCCGATTCTACAAATGTCTTCTAAATCCTAACTGTTTTCTGAAAAACCTATGTTTCTATATCAGTGGTGCTCAAACTTTTTCATGTCAAGGACCCCCAAAATTATATTTATTTGGCCGCGAAACCCCCATCTCAAAATATGTACCCCCCCAGAAGCAAAGATTTGAGTTAAAAAATGTTCGCTTTAAAATAAATATGAATGTATTAATTGGCACACATTTTCGCGATTTTTCAAAAATAGCAGATATACAAGCTCATAGCGCGGCACTCGGTGCCGCGCTATGAGCTTGTATATCTGCTATTTTTGAATAGCCAAAGTGTAAAATAATGCTTTTTAGCTCAAAAGAAGAAGTGACACAGAAGCGTTCCAGGTCTTAACAGGTTAACAGAGCTGCTCCCTGCACAGCCGTTTAATTATCTCCTCATTCCACTCCAAACATATCTTGATTTATCAACGCTCATTTTTTTTTTTTAAACGGTGGTGGAGGTGCGCTTTCTCTCTCTCTCTCTCTCAATATTAATGCATGCTCGCTCTACCCGACAGACAGGGAGAGAGAGAAAGCATGGCCATTCAATTATGCATTATGTTATAATCTAATACTTTTATAATAAAGCCAGCAGAGAAGTAATTATTCATATTAGCCTATATGAATATCATATTTATATCATATTTTAAACAGCAACCGCTTGGCCGCCTGCATGTATTTATAAACTCTTTGGATATAGCGTCAGCAGAGAAGCAATTATTAACCCATTCAGACCCGTTACAGTCTCATGTTTAGATTTGAGCTAAAAAGCATTATTTTACACTTTGGGCTATTCAAAAATAGCAGATATACAAGCTCATAGCGCGGCACCGAGTGCCGCGCTACGAGCTTGTAGATCTGCTATTTTTGAAAAATCGTGAAAATGTGTGCAAATCTTTGAATATATATATATTTTTAAAGCGAACATTTTTAACTCAAATCTTTGCTTCTGGGGGGTCCCTGGAACAAAATATTTTGATGGGGGTCCGCGGCCAAATACATATAATTTTGGGGGTCCTCGACATGAAAAAGATTGAGCACCACTGATATAGAAACAAACGTTTTTCAGAATACTGTTGAGATTTAGGAGATTTATGTAGAATCGGCTTCAGGTCTTAATGGGTTAACCTGCCCGAGGTCAGCTAGCCGATCTACAAGCTCACAACGAGTCGCAACAAGCTTGTAGATCAACTAGTTTCTTCGAATGCCCCCCCCCCCCCCCCCCCCCCCCCCGCCCAGTCTAGGGATGCTAGGGCTGGAGTGGCTAATGGCGCAAGGAACATCAGTCCGCTAAAGCGGAAGGAACCGGTACAGTCATCACTTTCATCTTTTGTTTAAAGGAGGAGTTCACCCAAAAAATGACTTATTTTCTATCAATTGCACACCCTATGAAGCCTTGAATCCATGGATTATTTTTCGTTTTTTGTGGCATTCCTAAACTAATAATTTGATTCCCGTCTCCTACCGGCTAATGTATCCGGCAGGAGACACAAAGTAGATTATTTGTGTCTCCGGACCGGAAATACACACGGCCATCAAATTATTGTCTTAGGAATGCCAAAAACTAAAATAAGTCCATGAAATCAAGGCTTCATGGGGTGTGTAATTGATAGAAAATAAGTCATTTTTTTGGGTGAACTCCTCCTTTAATCTGCCAGGTGTGCGGTCGGTCACACAGCAGGTAGCGTTCACTTAATCAGAAAAAAAGGGGGGAAGGAAAAAACATTCAAATGCTCCGGTTCAAAAGCTAAACCTGAGGCAATACAACATCGCCTCTCTCTCTCATGCTGACGCTAAGCGGCCTGCTCTCAAGATAACACTGTTTTGCTGTAAAAATATGTTTTTCTTTTCTTGCTTGTTACAGTACAAAGATTCAGGTTAATGCAACACTGCCAAGAATGTAAAAAGGGGGGGGGTTGTGTGTGTGTGTGTGTGTGTGTGTGTGTGTGTGTGTGTGTGTGTGTGTGTGTGAGCACCTCGCTAGCTAGACGCTACAGTATGATGCAGCAGCGCTACAGCAGGACTGAAGACGGAGGGCGAGAAGGCGAGAACGGATCAATCAAGAACAATCAAAAGAAAAAGACGCCTTTGATACATATCGGCTGATGCTGTAAATCGTTTCATGAGCTCCAGTGAAACGCCTTGGGGTTCGTCCAGTCCGTCTCTCGTCGGCTCCCACTCTGTGAGATGTAGAAGGGTCTGTCCGTGTGCGCTGGACCGCGGAGGACTCAAAAATCTACTCTTTAAGAACTGCCCTGATCCACTCACTGCACAACCTTGAGACCCGCCGCACACACGCGCGCGCGCACACACACACAGAGACACACACACACACACGCACACACTAAATTGCCAATTGCCTAAAGAGTGCCGTTCACGCTTGAAAACCCACGGATTCCTTTACAGCACCCATGTTAAATGGAACGAGAACACACACGCGCGCGCACACACACACTTCATTAAAGTTGCTTCTCGGTGGGCGCGGTTCGGGCACAGCGGGGAGTTCAGCGGGCCACGGGGGAGTTGGCTGGGGCGAGCACCGACTCAGAGATTGAAACGCACGAAGCAGACACATTCAGTCAAAACCCCACGCACGCACGCACGCACGCACACATACACGGAACACAAACGCACCGAGCCAATTTAACCCATTAAGGCCGGGAAGGGAACACATATGCGTCATTTTAAGATGTCTTTGGCTATTGGCTTTTTTTTTTGTTTATTGTGAAAATTTGTGAAAATCTTTGACTCAAACATTTTTAACTCAAATCTTTGCTTCTGGGAACAAATATGAACAAATATGTTCAGATTTTTTGTTCAAAAACTGTTAGGATTTAGAAGACATTTGTAGAATCCCCCAGAAGCAAAGATTTGAGTTAAAATGTTGCTTAAAATATATATCATATTCAAAGATTTGCAAAAAAAAAACATGATTTTTCTAAAAAAAATAGCAGATCTACAAGCTACGAGCTACTGTCTATGAGCTTGTATGTCTGCTATTTTTGAATAGCCAAAGAAATCTTAAAATGACAGAGATGCGTTCCCGGATTGGATGGATTAAGAAGAGAGAGAGAGGGATCAGGTATAATTGAGAGAGCTGGCTGAGCAAGTTTTGCCAGATGAAAGTGGGCAGGATTAAATGGCTGGTGTGGATGTTGTGTGAGGCGACGGTTCTCAAACTGATCAAATTGGTCACCATCTGAAAACATGTTGTGCCATGGCTCCCCAGAAGAGAAGATTTGTGTAAAAAAAAAAGTTTCAAAATCAGTAGTTCTCAAACGTTTTCCTGCCAGGGACCCCCAAGATAGAAGATTTATGTTAACTCTTTGACTGCCAAAAACGGGAATTCCCGTCCGATGGTACTATGGCTATCATGGCCAATGACGGAAAAACGGGAATTATTTAAAAAAAAAAAAAAAAAAAAAAAATGTTTAATTTTTTCTTTTTTTTAATATATATATATTTTTTTGTCTTGTTTTTTTTTTGTTTATCTCAAAGCAACTAGGAGATAACGCTATCCAAAAAAATGCTGCTCCATTCACTTCAATGTTAAAAATCAAACAGAGGAAAAATGCACCATTTTCCTGGCACTGGGACGACACAGTCTGAAATAAGTCTGGCAATGAAAGAGTTAAAAAAAAAATCTAAATTATTCAAAAGTTTCCCAACATTTTTGATATTTTTCAAAAAACGTCCAAAGTAGCAGTTGTACAACCATCGTTGCTCCAATATGCACCAAACTTGGCACAAACACTGGTGAGGAGTTTGCCCGGCCACGTGTGGCACCCAGGCGCCCCGCAATGGTGCACCTGGGTGACCCACGAGTGCCAAAGGCATGCCATTGCTCCGCCCCCTCCATGTTCCTATTGGCTGGCCTTTAAACAGCCATAACTCCAGTTCCAAGTATGCTACAGGCCCCAAACTTGGTAGGTATTCCCGCCTACTTCCAAGTTCGTCAACAATTACAACCTCCGTATTGCATTCCTAATTCCGGGTTTGTCGGGTTGCCTTGAAACTTCCCCCACACACTCTCTGAGGGGAGTTCAATGGTGCAACCCGGAAGTGTATCGGTTCACTTCCGTTTTTTACCAGGAAGTAGTCATAGAGACCCAAAACTCTACCTAACCCCCCCCGATGTTTGGGTACAAAAACTCCAACGATAAAGACCGGAAGTCGATCCGACCACCGGAACTGGGAGACATTGCAATTTGTCTACCTCCACCGAACGCACGGTCGCACATGTATGACAGTGGGCCTGGGTGCTGCAAGTGCATTGTTGCTCCAACTAGCATCAAACTTAGCACAGACACTGTTCAGGGGTCTGCCGTGATAATAGTCACACCAAGGGCCACGTCAGGAACACCCGGGGTTAGCACAGGAACACTGCTCGATGCCGTTTCA
>NC_139939.1:12845095-12862595 GCF_963454915.1 Gymnoscopelus microlampas
CCAAGAGAGAGAGAGAGAGAGAGAGAGAGACCTTTACTGCATTGGTTCTCAAAGTAGGGTCCGGGGAGTCCAGTTCCAGGGGGTCCCCAGCTAAATGATAGATTAGGCACCAAATGGACCCTTATGGGTCTGTAACTCTGAGAGTGTACAAATGGGTACAAACGGGTCCATTTGGTTCCATTTGTACACTCTCAGAGTTAAATTGACATAGATTTTACAATATAAATTGCGGTCCAAGTGATAGAAATGCCATTAAATGGGGGTCTGTAGCCCTAATGCATGTCAAACTGGGGGTCCTTGAAATTAAAATGGTTGAGAATCACTGCTATAGAGCCGTAAAAATCTTCTCTTATGGGGGTCCCTGGCTTATCTTTTAAAATGGGGGTCCGCGGGCTAATAAGTGTCAATTTGGGGGTCCTTGACATGAAAAAGTTTGAGAAACACTGCTTTACTGTACAAGAGAAAAAAGGGATAATCACATGTATAACAATATAGTCTAAGGCAACCCAAATCAACCCATTACATATGATTAGACCGGTAAAAAAAACGACAGGATTGGATGAATCAAAACATAAGATTTTCCAAAACAAACCGTACGATTAACCACATGAACCCTAGCATCTCACAATAGCCAAACAATCTCAACAATGTTAACCAAATCAACACAAGACTTTACTAAAAAACAAAGACAAAGGGACAACAAAAACCACATACAGTAAGAATCAATATGTAAGATCAGTGTCGCAATGCTGAATTGGAACGTGGTTGCACTCTATTTTAATGACGTTGCGCGCACGTCGCTTAACCCATTAAGACCGGGAACGCATCTGTGTCATTTTAAGATTTCTTTGGCTCTATAAATATACAAGCCCATAAATAGATACACAAGCTCGTAGCGCGGCACCGAGTGCCGCGCTACGAGCTTGTAGATCTGCTATTTATTTGTTTTAATCGTGAAAATGTGTGCAAATCTTTGGTTTGAATATATATATACTTTTTTTAAAGCGAAAGTTTTTAACTCAAATCTTTGCTTCTTTTTTTTACTTATGTTGCTATATTTTCAATGGTTTTCAAACTTTTTTCATGTCAAGGACCCCCAAAAGAATATGTATTTGTCCGCGGACCCCCTCCCATCTAAAAGTATTTTGTTCCAGGGACCCCCAGAAGCAAAGATTTGCGTTAAAAATGATTTGCACACATTGTCAAGATCTTTCTAAAAAAATAGCAGATCTACAAGCTCATAGCGCGGCACTCGGTGCCGCGATATGAGCTTGTGTATCTGCTATTTTTGAATAGCCAAAGAAATATTAAAATGACACACATGCGTTCCCTCCCCCGGCCTTAAAGGGGTTAAAGCACTTAATCCCTTTAATATGTTGGCTATTCAAAAATAGCAAATCTTCAAGGTGGGGTCCGCTGGGCCAAAATTTGGGGGGGTCCTTACCAAGGCACAAAAAAGGTTTTTGAGAACCGGCGAGATATAGAGAACATCAGTGATGCCAGGCACAGCGACAACAACATATCAAAGAGATACTGTACTCTGGGCTGTAGTGTTGTTGTTGGCTGTGTCTGACAGTAGCCCCTGTGTATCCGTGTGTGTGCGTGTGTGTGTGTGTGTGCGTGCGTGCGTGCGTGCGTGCGTGCGTGCGTGTGCCATCATGTGCTTCTCACAATGAAGAGAGAAATCCACATCTCTCCCATTTCAACCCTGATCATCTTCTTCCTCCTCCTCCTCATCATCAGACAGACAGACAGACGGACAAACAGATCAATCCCTTCATGTCCCTCATCAATCTATCCACCGGCCCCACTGTGATGTCCTGTTCTCTTCTCTTCTCCTCTAACCCATTAAGACCTGGAACTGTGTCATTTTTAGATTTGAGCTAAAAAGCTTTATTTTACACTTTTGGCCATTCAAAAATAGCAGATCTACAAGCTCGTAGCGCGGCACCGAGTGCCGCGCTACGAGCTTGTAGATCTGCTATTTTTGAAAAATCGTGAAAATGTGTGCAAATCTTTGAATATATATATATTTTTAAAGCGAACATTTTTAACTCAAATCTTTGCTTCTGGGGGGTCCCTGGAACAAAATATTTTGATGGGGGTCCGTGGCCAAATACATATAATTTTGGGGGTCCTTGACATGAAAAAGATTGAGCACCACTGATATAGAAACATACGTTCTTCAGAATACTGTTGGGATTTAGGAGACATGTAGAATCGGCTTCAGGTCTCAATGCGCTAATGTATCCACCCTGTTCCAATATGCTGCTCGTCTGACCTATTCCGTTTCCCTCACTCGCTGTCCTTTCTCTTTGCCCTCTCTCTCTCTTGTATCTTCTCTCTCTATGTCTTCTAGTCGTCTTTCATCCCCTGTCTCTCCGTCTCTCTACATAGTCAAATCCCCAGTGTTTGTTTAATCTCAAAGTGCTACAGTAGAGAAGCATTGAAATAAAAATAACACATCTAAAAAACAAAAGTAACAAAAAAAAACAATTAAAAACATGGAGTAAAACCAGAATTGCTAACCAAATGCTTTATTAACCCATTAAGACCGGGAAAGCATCTGTGTCATTTTAGATTTTAGCTGTATAAGCTTGTATATCTGCCATTTTTGACATTTTTGACTCAAATCTTTGCTTCTGGGGGTCCCTGGAACAAAATATTTTCAGAAGGGGGTCCGCGGTCAAATCCATATCATTTTGGGTGGTCCTTGACATGAAAAAGTTTGAGAACCACTGATGTTATAGCAACATACGTCTTTTCAACAAAACAGATTTAGAAGATATTTGTAGAACCTCCAGAAGCAAAGATTTGAGTTACAAATGTTATATATACAGTATATGTATATTCAAACTAAAGATCTGCACACATTTTCACGATTAAAAAAATAAATAGCAGATATACAAGCTCACAGCGCGGCACTCGGTGCCGCGCTGTGAGCTTGTAGATCTGCTATTTTTGAACAGCCAAAGAAATCAAAAGAAATGACACAGATGCGTTCCCGGGCTTAATGGGTTAAAAAGGAAAAGTCTTCAGTCCTCTCATGAAAGCATCAGTTTACAGTGGAGCTCTTATGTCTGTTGTTATCGTCTGGTTGGGCTCTATATTCGGTACGTTTCTCCCATTCCACCCCTTCAGGGTGATAATAAGACCCTTCTCCGCTATCGCGGCGGGGTCTTATCACCCCGTCGGGGGGTTTATCTCTCAACAATGACCGGCTCGCCGTTAAATATTCCTTGCGTATGTTCCTGTGTGAAGTATCACAACAAGAAGAGTACGCCCGGAAATCACGTGAGCGCAACAACAACAAAAAAGCTAGGCACCTTTCATGTTAAAGCAGTGGTTTTCAACCTTTTTCATGCCACGGACCCCTAAATTGATATACATTTGGCCGCGGACCCCCATTTGAAAATGTTTTGTGCCAGGGACCCCCCAAAAGCAAAGATATCAGTTAATTTTCGCTTAAAAAAAATATGAATATTCAAAGATATGCACAATTTTTCAAGGTTTTTCAAAAATAGCAGATCTACAAGCTCATAGCGCGGCACTCGGTGCCGCGCTATGAGCTTGTATATCTGCTATTTTTGAATAGCCAAAGCTAAGTTGTTAAGAATGATTGTGACGCTATTAACTCATTTTGCTGGGGACCCCCTGGCACTCCCTCAAGGACCACTGGTGGTCCCCGGACCACTGGTTGAAAACAGCTGTGTTAAAGGATTTATAGAACTACATTTTCCTCTGCTTTCTGTTGTTTTCTGCTTGTTTTTTTCTAAACACAAGCCACATTAAAAACGGAATCTGGAATGGAGACCGGACAATTTCGCCCTACTACGACAGTAGTAGTGTAATGAGCCCATCTCCGTGAGGACGGAGGTCACGGAGAATATTCCATGATGTTTCAAAGGTACAGTAAAATCGCTGTTTTCTGCTGGCAAGAGGACGGTAGACATCTTAACACATTCAGTGCCAAAAACGTCGCTGGCCGTTTTTCATAATCCAACCATTGAGTACTTTTTTTTTCTTTTTTTAAAGTTTTTTTTTCTCCTTCACAGCACCAGGAGATATAATTTTTCGAAGATTTAGACTCTCATCCACTTCCTGGTTAACTTATCACTTTAAAAGCCTATATCTCGGCTCCTGTGTACTTTTTTTTTTTTACTACGTATTTTTGGCAAAACATGCTATTTTCAACCGGCTGCAACTATGGAACGGATTACAGAATGTTTATTTTTTTTATTTTTTTAAATTGACAATTTCAACGATTGAAAACAATCGTTAAATACGCTGGCACTGGCTGTACCCTGTTTTAAAAAACCTCTGACACTCATTGTGTTAACTCAATCAGTCAATCACCGAGTGCCGCGCTACGAGCTTGTAGATCTGCTATTTTTGAAAAATCGTGATTTGATTTTTTTTAATATTTTTTTCGAAAAACTGTTAGGATTTAGAAAACATTTTTAAGAATCGCCTCAGGTCTTAATGGGTTAAAGCAAAAAAAAAATATCCTAAAGTAGCAAAAGTAGCAGATCCACAAGCTGAAAACTCGAGCTTGTAGGTCTCCTAAATGTGATGCTTTTGTGTGACGCTGTAGTACGATCAAGTCGGGCGTTCAATTTACCAAAACACAACACGTTTAAACATAAGAGGTTTCTTTCTGCCCGACAGCAAACGATTTCATAGTGTCTGCTCATCCTCATGGCGTCTTGGTCCTAAGACAGCAGAGGTAATTATACTGCTCTATCCAGACAGGTTGGATTTCATGCGTCAATTCTCATCGGCGCGGCCGGGGTTGACGTCTCCCCGGCAACACAACGGACCGGCGCACACGCTGTGTGCTGGGAGAGGGCGAGGGGCCAGACACAAGAGAGAGAACGAGTGAGTGAGTGTGTGTGTGCGTGTGTGTGTGTGTGTGTGTGTGTGTGTGTGTGTGTGTGTGTGTGAGAGTCTCAGAGATCGAGAGTAGGTTCCTGATTAGCAATAAATGTGCAGAGCTTTAGGTGTAGCACGTAGCGCCCAATACTGTAGCCCACGGGTGGGAGACGGTGAGTGAGTGAGTGTGTGTGTGTGTGTGTGTGTGTGTGTGTGTGTGTGTGTGTGTGTGTGTGTGTGTGTGTGTGTGTGTGTGTGTGTGTGTGTGTGTGTGTGTGTGTGTTTCACTAACGTTTTGGAGTTGCAGTTTGAGGGCTCCTGTCTCTTCCTGCGCCTTGGTTAACTGGGCCTGTGGATGGAGAGAGGGAGCGAAAGAGAAAGAGAGGGAGATAGATTGATAAAATGTTTCTAGGATTAGTATGCAAAATGTTACACAGCCGTTTCAGCTTTTTTAAATTATTATTCTAGTAAGCCAACTGTATATTTTAAATTGTGTCTATGTTTTGATTTGTTTTTGTTTTTTTTACACTTGCTGTGGCAATGTTAACATATGTTTTCCTGTGCCAGTAAAGCCCCTTTGAATTGAGCCACAGGGCATAGCAATGGAGGCAATTTTGTGGTGCCACAGATATAACACCCATTTAAAAAAATGAATGGGTTTTCTACCTGTGGCACCACAAAATGTCTAAAGACACTTATCTAATATCGTCTCTGTCGGGGTGGAAACCTCAGTATGTCCAAAACTGTTACTTTACAGGATTCAAATTCAATACCAGCAAAAGAAGCAGATCTAAAAGCTTAAAACCTTTCAGCCGCGTTTCAAGCTTGTAGATCTGCTACGTTCGATGCTTTTGTGTGACGCTGTAGTATGATCAAGTAGGGCAGTGGTTCTCAAACTTTTTCATGTCAAGGACCCCCAAATTGACACTTATTAGCCCGCGGACCCCCATTTGAAAAGATATGCCTCAGGGACCCCCATAAGAGAAGATTTTTACGTCTCTAGCGGTGATTCTCAACCATTTTAATTTCAAGGACCCCCATTTTGACATGCATTAGGGCTACGGACCCCCATTTAATGACATTTCTATCTCTGGGACCCCAATTTATATCCTAAAATCAGTGATAATTTAACTCTGAGAGTGTACAAATGGAACCAAATGGACCCGTTAGGGTCCATTTGTACACTCTCAGAGTTACAGACCCATAAGGGTCCATTTGGTTCCTTACTATCCATCATGTAGCTGGGGACCCCCTGGAACTCCCTCAAGGACCCCTGGGGGTCCCCGGACCCCACTTTGAGAACCAAGGAAGTAGGGCGTTAATTTATTGGGGGGAAAAAACACAAAACGTTAGAAGATATCTCTATTATATTGAGATCAATATCGCCCAGCTCTACAACATGGTGCGAGAAAGACATGCTATAAACACGTTTGTGTGCATGTGTGTGTGTGTGTGTGCGTGCGTGCGTACCTCCATCTCGGCGTGGTTGCTCTGGGTCTTGTGCAGTGTTTCCTCGGCCTCACGGAGCCTCTTGTTGAGCTGTGGTGAGTATTCATTGGGGGCCAGCTCACTGTCGTAGGACTCTAGGATGGCACGCATTCCATCACGCTCCTGACAAACACACACACACACACACACAGGTTTCTGTTACTTGTGAAGAAATTTAAAAAAATGTAACCGTATTCAATCCAGGATCCAAAAAAAAACATAGCAGAGCAAGCAATCCAGCATCTACAAATGTCTTCTAAATCCTAACAGATTTGTTGTTTCTACATCAGTGGTGCTCAAACCTTTTCATGTCAAGGACCCCCAAAATGATATGTATTTGGCCGTCGACCCCCATATTTTTTATTATTTAGTTCCAGGGACCCCCAGAAACAAAGATTTGAGTTACAAATGTTCGCTTTAAAAATATATATTTTCAAAGATTTTCACAATCTTTCATGATGTTTAAAAAAAATAGCAGATCTACAAGCTCATAGAGTGGCACTCACGCTATGAGCTTGTATATCTGCTATTTCTGAATAGCC
Source organism: Gymnoscopelus microlampas (assembly GCF_963454915.1). Taxonomy (NCBI): domain Eukaryota; kingdom Metazoa; phylum Chordata; class Actinopteri; order Myctophiformes; family Myctophidae; genus Gymnoscopelus; species Gymnoscopelus microlampas. The sequence continues at coordinate 12,851,998 of NC_139939.1, forward strand.
ACAGTATAAAATAAGGTTATAGCTAAAATCTACAATGACACAGATGTGTTCCCGGATTGAATGGGTTAACACATTTTTCAATGCGTTAAGCCTAAAGCCCATAAAAAAAAAAGCTGATCTACAAGCACACACACAAACAAACGTGTCGCAGCGTGTGCTTGTAGATCCGCAATGTTTTCGGTGCCACGTCATCGGCCACACAACTGAGTATAAATCATGTTTAACTCTTAATTCCAACCCCTAAACCTGACCTCTACATGTCTGATCGTCCTCACAATGTCTCTTATTTCTCATAGCGTTGCTGTCCGGCAGAAACCAGCTAACTTCATTTTGGCGCTTTTGCATTTTTCTACCATAAATCAGTGCTATTGAACACCCTTTACTGGTCTGTGTGTTGGTAAAACAAATATTGAACCAATGAAAAGCATTAAAAAGCGCTTCTGACAAAACCAGCTATAACTCCATTGGATCCTCAAACTTTCTGCTAAACCAGGCCAGCTAACTCCATCAAAGGGGGGTGGAGGTAGCTGGTTTTGCTGACTCCAGGCTCCACCCCCTTTTGACCTCCATTCAGCTGTTCTTATCAATGATGAACAAAACCTCCTCATTTTTTTTCATTTCCTGAAAAATTAACATTTTGGAGTTAGCTGGTTTCTGCCGAACAGCAGAGATATTCTACTACTGCATACTGGAATTGTGGGGACATTTGGTCCTCACAAGCAATAGTAATACAAACACAAACACACACACACACACACTTGATTGAACACATTACATTCATTCATTCATGTAATTGTACCAAACCAAATCAGTGGTGCATGTTGACACATTTCAATGAAAGTCAAATGGTGGAACAGAACGCCCCTCCGTTCATCAGACGTGTGATCGATAGAAGCGTTTATGTGTGTTTGTATGCTGCGCCCGTGTGTCAACTAAAACGGATCAAAGTCCTCTTTATGTTTCCCCTAACGTGTCGTGCCCCATCGCATTCTACACCATCACTCGGCGTGCAAACGTGCCAGACGATGCCTAAATATGCAAATTAAGCATGAAGCATTGTGGGAAGGTGGGGCGGGTTCATCTGGAGAACGAGCCAAGGGAAGAAAAAAGGAAAAAAAAAGGGGGGGGGGGGGGTCTTGTCTTCATTCCTGTTCCCCCGCCCCGTTGTACGCAACAATCACATCAAATGGCGAGCGGTCCCCGGTAAACAAACTGGAGAGCTGATGTAATTAAATCACCAGTCATGACAGACAAATGTGTTTGCAAATGAAGCGTTACGTTGTCTCATCTCTGCCGTCAGAGCTGTGATGAGAAGATGGGCCTATAGGGGCCGTCTGACCCGTTCTGACACACACACACACACACACACACACACACACACAAACAGGCAAACTCCAGTGCTTCTCCTATGTGTATTCAGCAGTGGTGCCACACGCCACCATTCAATTTAAATGAGTTTATTGTATTTTAAAAAGGGCTGTGTGTGTGTGTGTGTGTGTGTGTGTGTGTGTGTGTGTGTGTGTGTGTGTGTGTGTGTGTGTGTGTGTGTGTGTGTGTGTGTGTGGGTAGCCGGTATATACCAGCCATTGACTGATAAAAATGTTTAATTGGCCGTTAATTATAAACATCACTGGCCACCGTGGCTGACTGGGAAAATGCTGTCTATTGTATCATTTAAGCCTATTATTAATATTAGCATTTGGATGAAGTAAACACAACACTGCAATACATTTAACAACCATTAAAACAAAGTTTTTATCATGATACTGAGTTAATGTCAGTGTGGTCTAATTCGTCGTACGATGATATCGCACGTTGAAAATATCAGACCTACAAGCTCACAACGCATCGCAGCGTGTCACGCGCGTTGTGAGCTTGTATGTCTGCTATTTTCGATGCGCGGCACCGTCATGCGGTGAAGCACAAATCAAGCTTTACACCTAGATATAGTGGATCTTCTGAGCAAGAGAGGAAACAACAGATTCACCTACAGTAGCAGGGGTGGAACTGTGTGAGACATGGCAGGGCCTTTGTGCTAGTAGCTGCTATGAGGATTTACAACGAGACACATTACGGTCGCTCTGTCAGGTCAACAGTAACATAGCTTGAAATCAGTGGTGGAAAAAGTACTCAATTTTTTTACTTAACCCATTAAGACCTGAGGCAATTGTTAAAAATGTTTTCTAAATCCTTTTTGAAAAGAATCTAAAAAAAACTTTTCAAGATTTTTCAAAAATAGCAGATCTACAAGCTCATAGCGCGGCACTCGGTGCCGCGCTATGAGCTTGTATATCTGCTATTTTTGAATAGCCAAAGAAATCTAAAGTGACAGGGTCTTAATGGGTTAAGTAAAAGTATCGATACTGCAATGTAGAAATACTCCGTTACAAGTAAAAGTCCGGAATTCAAAATTCAAATCCAAATCCAAATCCACAAAGTAACTAAGGTTTTCAAATAATCGTAGTGGAGCAAAAGTTTTAAAAAATGGCTCTGAGATGTAGTGGAGTAGTGAAGTAAAAGTATAGACAATTTGACATACTCCAGTAAAGTAAAAGTACCTCAAAATTGTACTCAAGTACAGTACTTGAGTAAATGTACTTAGTTACTTTACACCACTGCTTGGAATAATTAAACTTCCCTGCCAAGCCAAAGTGCAGTAACTACAAAAAAAAAAGAAATCACTGAAAAATTGGTTTAAAAGTGATTCAACTGGTCTGCCAAATGAGATATCTGCATATGCGTGATATTACACTAATTGCACATCTGTTCTTGAGGTAATTGTTTATCCCCCAAAATCACGAGGGCTAATTTGACCTTTGGGATACACAAATAAGTCGGTGTGTCCAAAAACGTAGTAACTGCACGTTTGGCTTGGCAGGGCAGAATAGCTGAATCAAGGACTCTGACCTCTAATGACATGTTTAGGGCAGGGGTCTTCAACAGGGGGTCCGGGACCCCTAGGGGGTCCTCAGGGTTACTTCAGGGGGTCCGCCAAATCTTTGTGTGATAGGATTTTTCTTTTTTACCTTAACCACTTGAACCCTAGCATCCCTTTTCTGAGGAGAACTTTAGCCAAAAATAGCAGATCTACAAGCTCACAACGCCTCGCAGCGCGAGGCGTTGTGAGCTTGTAGATCGGCTATTTTTGGCCAAGAGGTATAGGTGTAGAGGGAAAAAAAGAGCAGACCAAGAAAACGAAAAAAGTATAATCTGAAACACAATTTTATACATTATTGAGGGGGTCCAGGCTTCATCTCTCTTTCGACTAGGGGGTCCTTGGCCTGAAAACGTTGAAGACCCCTGGTTTAGGGTATTGCTATTGTACTGGTTGCACTGTGAACACTGTCACTTCGCATTGCACTGATTGAAATGGACACTTTATTTGTTCTGGGGCGGGATACGGTGAGAGACAGTAACCTTGTGTTGTTTTTTTACGCATAGTGCAGGACAGTTGTATACTGTAGGTAATCTACTTTGTCATCAACCTTTCTCTGTCTCCCAGCAATGCACTCTCGCGAGATCTAGCACCAGTAAACACAGGATGTTTGCGACATCTGCGAGATCTAAGACTACTTGTGTGCCATTTTGCACCTAGTGGTGAAAACTGAGATGGCGGATCTTCCTAAATAAAAGCACTTTGTGCCGTGCTGTGAGCTTGCAGAACTGCTATTTTTGAGTGGTGCTAGCCACTCCAAGGACTGACTTTGTCCGTCCGTATGTTATGTCCGGGTGTCCGTATGAGCACGACCTGAGCATGACCTCAACAGCTGTGGCTGATTGCAAAACAAAGATGCAACCAGTTACACTAATTATACACAAACAGGAGTGCAACACACACACACACACACACACACTTTTGAGAAAAAAATACTTAAACTCAGTAAAAATACTTAAAATGATTAAAATACACTATCCTACTATAATTCTAGTAACCTCTGTGCGTGCGTTTGTAGTGGTGGTGGTGGTGAAGACACCCGGTTCTCCTCACTGGCTGGACCAATTGCTCTGATTTTGCTCACAGCCATTGACCATTACCATCTGAACTTAACTGTGAAGCCCGTTTTTCAATTTCATCAAATCTCAGCTTCTTATTAGCGTTTTTGTGTCAAAGAATGTCGTCCCATAGCTGCGGCTGCCCAGCTATGGGACGAACTGCCTCCCGGGTTGCCAGATCATGTGCGCATATCCCCCCACGGATGCGCTGCGCCGACCGGGTATGGTCTAGTATATACACTAATTATACACAAACAGGAGTGTAACACACACACACACACACACACACACACACACACACACACACACACACACACACACACACACACACACACACACACACACACACAGACACACACACACACACACACACACACACACACACACACACACACACAGACACACAGACACTTTTGAGTAAAAATACTTAAACTCAGTAAAAATACTTAAATGATTAAAATACGTAAAAGATGTTAAAATGAGTAAAACACGTAAAAGTCAGTAAAAAATACTTGGGGGCCAGTCTTAGGCTAATAATAGCTTAATGAAATGAACTCATGATAGGCAATTTTTTTTTAACTCAAATCGTTGTTTCTGGGGGTCCCTGGCACAAAATATTTTTGAGATGGGGGTCCGCAGTCAAACACATGATAATGTATTACTCTAAGTATTACTGTATGCGCCAGGGCACGTGGCAGCTGTCAGTCTCAAAGACGCCCGACTCCCTCACAGAGAGACACAGGCATAATTTCCCATAAAGAAGCAAGAGGAAGAAAGAGAAGCAGAACAACATATTCAAAGTTATTGAATAAACAGGGCGGGACACTTGAGCACGTAATGTCATTATTTGACAATTCAGATCTCATCCCCCACGGGGCCTCACACATCCACTTCTGTTGATTAATACGTTTTACTTTTTAGACCCACCTTGAACCTTGGGAGTGTTTGCGATTGTTCTGCATGATGAGGAGTGTGAGTGGTTTTTGCTGTCGTTTAATGAATGTCAATTATTTTCAAGATGATACTTTTATTATACTTGAACATGTAAACTAGAAAGACATTTCTCATTACCGTGCACGGATGTGCTCGAGTCTCAGTCGCCGGGATATACAGTACGTGTTTTATTTATTTATTTATTTATTTATTTATTTATTTATTTATTTATTTATTTATAGGTAGGACCCATGTACACAGGACCTAACAATTGTACAATTGTATAATTGTTAGGGGCGTCCGTCCGTTTGAGCACGGCCTCAACAGCTGCAGCTGATTGCAACACAAGGATGCAACCAGTTACACTAATTCAAAGGCACCACTCTTCACACTAGGTGTGATTTTTGTTGTTGTTTTTTTACTGCCATTTCTATTGTTATTTATACATTAGCGTTTTCTTTTCAGCCACTTTCTCTTGTTGCTGCAATGTCAAAGACCCAAGAATTTCACTCGCCTAATACATACATAATGAGATGCAATAAAGACTCTTGGAATGCTGACTGGAGAAGACTCTAGGCCTCAGAGAGAGAGAGAGAGACAGATGTGCATAGTGGTGTAAAAAGTACTCGAATGTTTTACTTAAGTACAAGTATCAACACCGCAATGTAGAAGTACTCTGTTACAAGTAAAAGTCCGGAATTCAAAATTGACTTGAGTAAAAGTACAAAAGTATTGGTATCAAAAATGTACTTAAAGTACCAAAAGTAAAATCCCTAAAATGTTTGAAAATAGCCGATCTACAAGCTTGTAGATCGGCTGTTTTCAAATAGCCTAGGTATAAAATAGGGCTGTAGTGGTTAATGTATGTTTTATAACGTCATAATTTATATCTGCAAAGTGACTAGTAACTTAAGTGTTCAAATAATCGTAGTGGAGTAAAAGTACAATATTTGCCTCTGAGATGTAGTGGCGTAGAAGTAAAAGCACAGACAATTGGAAATACTCCGGTAAAGTAAAAGTACCTCAAAAGTGTGCTTAAGTACAGTACTTGAGTAAATGTACTTAGTTACTTTCCACCACTGGCATACTGTACAGTACACACACACACACGGCACAAATGGGCCGTGCATCTACCTGCTAACATCCCATAGTTCCCTCTGTTCAAACCGGAGTGAGGTGTGAGTCAGCATTTCTCACCCCGCCCCCTCCCCTGTGCTATACGTGAGCGCGCCTGCTTGGGCTAATAAACTCAGAGCTCTCCGGCATGGAGAGAGTGCCAGGGGAGAGCCGGTTCATTTGTGCTGCTTTGCGAACACAAAGCCAGTGTTCTTCATCCCCAAACCCCGGGGTCTCGGTGGAGGAGGAGGCCTCAAGATGGCTAGTGGGGTCAGCTCTGGACCAAAACATGTTTTAGAGAGAGAGAGAGAGGATTAGAGAGAGGGAGGATTATGACAATCTCCTCCGGCTGGAGGCAAGCAAGGGGATGGGGGGCGATGCGACTTCAAATCAATATCACCGGTATTCAGTGGTGGAAAGTAACCAAGTGCATTTACTGAAGTACTGTGCTTAAGTACAATGTTGAGGTATTTGTACTTTACTTGAGTGTTTCCAATTTACTTTTACTTCTACTCTACTACATCTCGAATCCAAATATTATACTTTTACTGCACTAAAATCATTTGAAAACTTCAGTTACTTTTCAGATATCAATTATCATATTATAAAACATACATTAACCACTTTAGCCCCATTTCATACCTAGGTTATTTGAAAATAGCAGATCTACAAGCTCACAACTTGTAGATCTGCTATTTTCAAACGTTTTAGTTCTTTTACTTTTGGTACTTTAAGTACATTTTGATGTCAATATACTTTTGTACTTTTACTCAAGTACATTTTGAATTCTGGACTTTTGAATTCCATTGTGTCTTTGGCCACAAAGGGCCAAAGCTCAGAGACTTAATGTCAAAGCTTGTTGGAGGTTGATGTAAACAAACAGATAGATTGGTAGAAATAAAAAAAATCCCCATTCCAGCATTGTATACCAGTAGTTCTCAAACTTTTTCATGCTAAGGACCCCCAAATTGGTATGTATTTGGCCGTGGACCCCCATCTGAAAAGGTTGTGTGCCAGGGACGCCCAGAAGAGAAGAAAAATCAAAAGTAATCAAAATCACATAACAATTTTGATAATAATGTGCAAGCTCGCGCACAAAGTGACGTGCTGCGAGCTCGTATATCTGCTCTTTTTGCATAAAGTGGTTCAAATGATTGTGATGCCACGTTAACTACTTTTGCTGGGGACCACCCCCCCCCCCCCCCCCCACGTTAACTACTTTTGCTGGGGACCACCCCCCCCCCCCCCCCCCCAAGGACCACTTTGAGAACCAATGCATTAGAAAAAATGTTACTGTGCCTGATGTGATCTGAACACTGTGTTGGGAGTCATAGTAGCAATTATATTAGCTCAGAGGTTAGCATTTGAAAACAAAACGATTAGACGAAGAGCAACTTAATCAGCTTGAAGTGTCAGCCTCTGTCACGGTTCATTAAAAAAAAGAAAAAAGAAAGAAAAGCTGTCTGATTGCATCCTTCAATGAATGAATGGAGTTGGACTCATTTACACTCCTTCAATCAAAACTGTGCTTATTTTTGCCACTGGGAATATTTGTCACAGACCATCAGTCAACTGCCTGCCTTGTAATTGTCCATATTGCATTGAGGTTTTCAAAGGTCAGAGGTTCCCAGAATCTTTCAGCTCGAGACCCAAAAGAGACATTTGGTGTCTCCCCGTGACCCAAACTTGCAAAAATGCAATGTAATATACAACCGATGCTGCTATTTTTTGAAAAATCTATAACATTTGTCCAAAACTTTAATTATATATATTTTTTAAGCAAACAATTGTAAAATATGATGTTCCAGGGACCCCCCAGAAGCAAAGATTTGAGTTACAAATGTTCGATAAAACCATACACACATATTTCATACAATAAAAGACAAAACAATTAAAAACAAAGCAGAACAAAACTATGAGCTTGTAGATCTGCTATTTTTGAATAGCCAAAGACATCGCCCTACTTGATCATACTAGTGTCACACAAAAGCATCGAAAGTAGCAGATCTACAAGCTCGAAACGCGGCACTGAAGCACCCAGGAGGAAGTGGACTAAGAAAGGGGAGGATCCAAACCCGCGTTTTTTTTCTAAAGGAGGTTGTGCGTACCGAATGGGTTCCCAGATTGATAGAAATATGACCCAAATGGGTCTGTGTTTGCTGGGGAAACTGTATGACCTATGAGCAATACGGCTGCCATGTGTGTTGCCCTTCGGATATTTATCGTCTATTAAAAGAGTAATGAAATTCACACAATTTATCTAAATAAAAATCTGTGACTTCCTCACTGATAACAACTCTCATTTTAAATACAACACACACACACACACACACACACACACACACACACACACACACACACACACACACAGAGAGAGAGCGAGAGGGAGAGAGGACACATGAGAAACCGAATAAAGGGCAAGGAAGATAAATCTGTCATTACCCTTTTCATCATTTTATTTAACGTTTGAGTAAAAAGCGAAAAATTGCTTTTGGTCAACTCTATCTAACACGCATAGACAATGCCACTAGGTGTGTGTGTGTGTGTGTGTGTGTGTGTGTGTGTGTGTGTGTGTGTGTGTGTGTGTGTGTGTGTGTGTGTGTGTGTGTGTGTGTGTGTGTGTGTGTGTGTGTGTGTGTGTGTGTGTGTGTGCGCGCGCGCATAGCAGCGCCCTCTAAGCAAGAGAGATGACACTGACATAATTGATTGCTATTTCAAATCCCAGCACCTTCTAATCCATCCAATTGTGGGACCGATGAGAACGTTAATTTAATTCCAACGTTCCCCTGCTCTCTTTAACAACTGCCGTCCAGGCTGCCCTTGGGCAAGGCGTTTAACTAACGGCCCCCCGTTCACACACCAGCACTTCCGTGATCTAAAGCACTGGTTTTCAATCTTTTCAGGCCGCGACACCCGCCAAAATAATCCTATTTGAACTGGGGACCCCCCCCCACTCTGACAAGCACTTGGAATTGTAGGAGTTGAGGCATTGCATTTAGTTTGACTCGGTTCAACAGATAAATATTGTGGGAAAAAAAGCTGATCTACAAGCTCACAACGCATATCAACACGAGGCATTTTTATGTTTTATCTTAGAGGTATTAAAAAGGTCTTTAATTGACACTTTAGAATTATGCAGATACCCTGTAGTGTATACACGTATACTGCATGCTGTGGCAGGGTGGATGGACTGAGGCAACGAAAAGCGGGGCTGCGGCAAAGTTGAGAAAAGCTCAACTTTACAGGTCATTACACTGATGGTTCTCAAACCTTTTCCAAGTCAAGGACTCCCAAATGGATATGCATATAACAGCGTGTCACGTCGCGCTGCGATCTTGTACATCTGCTATTTTTTGAATGGCCAACGTATAAATGGATAAAGTGGTTAAAATGATTGTGATTCTACATTAACCCATTGAGACCTGAAGCCGATTCTACATGTCTCCTAAATCCCAACAGTTTTCTGAAAAACGTATGTTTCTATATCAGTGGTGCTCAATCTTTTTCATGTCAAGGACCCCCACAATTATATGTATTTGGCCGCAGACCCCCATCAAAATATTTTGTTCCAGGGACCCCCCAGAAGCAAAGATTTGAGTTAAAAATGTTTGCTTTAAAAATGTATATATTCAAAGATTAGCTTGTATATCTGCTATTTTTGAATAGCCAAAGTGTAAAATAAAGCTTTTTAGCTCAAATCTAAAAATGACACAGTTCCAGGTCTTAATGGGTTAACTACTTTTGCTGGGGACCCCATGGAACCCTTTAGAAGCATGGTATACTTCTTCTTCTAAGGCTTCTACTGGTTCTATCGAGTGAAGACCCAGCATCGCTTGCAGCCAGTAGCAGTCGTTTGACTTGTTTCTGTCGCAGGGACTTGAAATTGCAATAATAGATCACAATGTCACACCTCTCTTACCTGATAGACGGTACTGCTGTGCCGATCTACAATAGATTGTGGATTTGCCATTCTCACTAGTGATCGTCCGTGAATCTTAATTTGAGGCAAAAAGTTTGAAATAAAAAGTGGTATCGATTTGAATTCAAATGGCCCCAGCCCCCAAACCACTGTTAACCCTTTAACACCGGGAACGTGTCATTTTTAGATTTCTTTGGCTATTCAAAAAAATAGCAGATATACAAGCTCATAGCGCGGCACCGAGTGCCGCGCTATGAGCTTGTAGATCTGCTATTTTTTTGAAAAATCGTGAAAATGTGTGCAAATCTTTGGATATATAAATATATATATATTTTTTTTTTAACTCAGATCTTTTCTTCTGGGGGGGTCCCTGGAACAACATAGTTTGATGGGTCAAAAATGACACAGATGCGTTCACGGTCTTAATGGATTAAGGAACCACTGCAACAGTGGACCTGTCGGGCAGAGAGAGAGAGAGAGAGAGAGAGAGAGAGAGAGAGAGAGAGACTGCAAAACCTCAGCAGTCAGCAAAGCGACCCGCTCGCCTCCCCCCCCTCTCTTTGTGATGAATGAAGGCGGGTGAATGGAATTGATGAGCGTTCAGCAACGCCCGGTCCGTCCGTTTCGGCAACGAACG